>NC_135548.1:68535646-68847401 GCF_045843805.1 Urocitellus parryii
TGTGAAATTCCCACGTAGAAGACAAGATACACTTGCCAAGGAGGCAGTGGCAAGAATTTTGACACTCCAAATGTAGAGTGTGTGTTTAGGAAGCAGTCACAGTTTCCATGAGAGAGTCCCATGAAATCAATTAGGAAGATCCATGCTCTAGCCCTACCATGCAAGTGATGTGACTTGAAAGAGTCACTTAGTCTTAGTAACCATCATCACTAACAACTAAGTCAATGAATAAAGGTCCTCAGGTGCCAAGCTACAAAATGTGGGATGAGCATGGATGAGGATGGGTGGGAGAAGTCTCCAACTCTAACACAATTAGGGAAGGATGTGCTGACCTCAAGTGGCTGGGGGGGCTGGGATCCTGCCACAGAGGGGGATTCCAAACCTCACATCCCCTGACCCAGGCCAGAAGACCAGGTAGAGTCCAAGGACCCTGGGGTGGCCCAATAGCAATAAAGTTCAAAAGGAACTAGGGATCTGCCTGGTCCCTCAATCCCCTACTCTGAGCAGGGCTGCATGACGAGGCCAGAGGCCATCCACAGCAATCTGCCTTTACAGGAAAACAGGGACTGCAGGCTGCCTCTGGCTCACTGAATCAGGGTGGTGTTTTCATAAAGCAAGACCACTTCCTCACATTTGACCAGCAGCTCATGTGTTGACAGCACAATGACTGACTTGACTCAGGCCCTGATGAATGAAATAGAAAATTCATAGCAAACCCATCTTTAGCTCTTCCACATCATCAGGGGCTCTGATTCAATTCCGTCCAGAAAGGTGTCTGAAATGATTTCTAAACATGCTGGGGACTCACCTCTGTGTGGAACTTTTCAGGAAAAAGGGGATCAAATCTCATGAAGCAACTCTTCTCTCTTCTATCCCATGGGCAATGCAAGGAACCTGCATGATACCAGAGGCTCACTTCTCTCTTCTCATGTCTTCTGGAAAGGATTCGTTAATGCTTCCTGCAAGGTGAAGCAGAAGCCTGCATCCCCAGCTGCACAGAAGTGTTTTAGGGCAGTGTCTCCCTTAAAACCCAAAAATAAAAAAACAGGTCATTCAACAGGCACATGGATTCGAGTACATGTTCAATGATCCCTCCTCCCTGGAGCCTTCCACATGCCCATCTTCCACATTCACAGAGCAATGCTTGGCCATTCTCAAGACCAGGAGACCATGATGCTCCTCACCAGGAAGTCAATAAGGAACATGAAGAGAGCAGCATGGATTGCAGAAGGTGGCACATCAAGGATCTTCAGCTCTGCTGCTAGAACACAAGAGCTTAACTTCAGTATTGACTTTTTGCCAACTACCAAGTACGATAGCAGTGTCAAGCCCAATATGCAGATATGCAAGTAGTAGGTGACACCCCGCATCCATTCACAAAAGTGGGCAACATCTGCATCAGAACAAGGAAGTATCTTACCCTTACTCATAAAAATCATCAGAAACAAAATAAAATGGATGCAAGACTTCTCATTTCACTATTAGGTAGCTGTTGGAATTCCCTATTAAATAATACCTCCTCCAAAATAAAAAGTATCTCAGACATGTGTCAACTATTCAATGGATGACATTTTAAAAACTATGGACTTTACTTAATATTTATGTATGCTATATCCCTGCCTAAGGCTCTATGAGAAAGGAGCACATAGAATTGGATCTTTGAAAATCTCACATTTGCTGATAAATATTACTGCTGATCTCAGGCATGGCGAAGTGAAAAGTGGGACTTTGGATATTCCAAGAATGCTATGTTGTGGGATTGGTGTCCCTGATTCATACATAGCATATGGTTTCTATGAAATCCAGTGAGGGAGCAGGAGTAACGAAGCTGATTGCACAGATGACCTCAGGGAATACTGACAGATAGGCCAAATGAAAACTATGCTCCAGCTAACCATTGGTATTTGGGCTTCTGATCCCAGTCCTGTTTTTAAAAAAGGTGCAGACAGGCAGTGTTCATTAAAAACTGTCTACCATGTAAAAGTGGGTAATTTAAATGGCATCTAGTTACACATCTGATAGAATGGTCTGGCAACATATGAATTTCATTCTAACAACAACAACAACAACAAAACATAGAAAATGAGACATAAAGATAAAACCTTGTCTTCACCAGGATGCCTAAAAATAGGTTTTATTTGGCTCATGCCAAAAAATATCTTTCAATAGAATTTCTGATTTCTGAATGAATCCATTCAACTTCATACTGCACAGATCACAAGGTTTTCTTTACAGAATATTCTCTTCTTCTTCTTAAAGCCTCACATAGAAAATGTCTCACAGGACATAGGAGGGCTAAAGTTTGAAGGCATCTAATTGTACTCTAAAACAATTATGAACCTATTCGATCCATTATTAATAAATATCACCACTTTACCACTTGAACCAAATCACAGAAAATTGGAAACAGATGATCATTGGCTTTGATACCTTTACTTCTGTTTCATTACTCAGAGTCGATCAACTCTATACTTCAAGTGACACAGATTTATTACAGAATGCCTAAGATCCTAAGGATCTATTTTAGCTCAGCCCATGGTATTGCTTCATTATTTTATTATTTTGTAAGTAATAAAATATAACTTCATGTTGGATGATATATTCAAGCCATGAATATATCATCCAACATTGTTCTTCCCAAAATATTAGCCGAATTTCTGCGCACGCTCACTTACTGTTCAGGAATTTTACTAATTGTTTGAAGGTTCTAGAGGACCTGTTAGACTCCTAATGGACAAACCATACAACATACTCCAGAGAACGGACGAGTGCCATAAGAAGAAAATAAGGTCAGCCTACAGCAATGGGCAGCTGCCTGCCCTCGGCTGGGAGGAGCCCTGGCCATGGCACCAGGGCTGCTGGGCAGCAGAAGCCTCCACAGCCCTGCAGGGAGCCTGGAGCACAGCTCTGCCTAACCATGCTCAGCCCTGGACAGATGCACATGAGTTCCCATCACAGGCTCGAGTGTGACAGTCCCAGGTGCATGCCTGTCATGCCAGCCACCAGGGAGGCTGAGGCAAGAGGAACGTTTGAGGTCAGCCTTGGCAACTTAGACCCCGAGGCAAAGGGGAAATACTTTTACAGGGGTCTCTGAGGGTGTAGCTCAGGTAGGTCACTTGCCTCACAGGCTCAAGGCCCTGGGTTCAATCCCCAGAACCTACGTACACACAAAAAGTGAACTTGGAATATTGTTTAAAATGATGGATCAGGTACACACAAGGACTTCAATATGACCTCTCAGAGGAGCTCAATTTGAGATCAGACTGAACAAAAGACCACCTGGACCATTGACTCAGTGTCTGAAACCCTCTGTGAGCATGGGAAGCACTGCTGGCAAGACACCAGAGGGCCAAAGCACTTGTGCCCCCTTCTACCGCCAAAGACTGTTCCCCTCCTGGGGCAGCTGAGAGCAAGCTGGGCCTTGGAGCAAGGACTAGTGCTTTAGATATAGACTATGCAAGCAAGGGGCAATGTCTTTAATAAAACTAAAATTAAAAAGTCACATTGAAAAAATTTTAAAAAGAAGAAAATAAGGTCAAGTAGAGGAAGCCCATTTTCACAGGAAAAAATCCCCCAGTGAAAAGCATCAGAATAGATACCAAGAAAAATACCAACAAAAACAGTGTGCTCCCACTATGTATCTACTCAACCTGCAAAAGTTAGAAAGCTAGATAATACAATCCTGGCCACAGGTAGAGCTATGCAGAAGAGCCACCTGGCAGTGCTTAGTCAAAGAAGTAAACATGCACACTTTGACCTAGAAATTCCACCTGTGTGTAAACCAGGCGGTGCTTAAGCAGTTTCACAAGGGGACATGCACAGGGAAATTTATCCTCAGGTTCTTATAGAGTTGTCTGTGCTTACAGGGAGTTGATGGTTGTCAAGATGCCCACAGCTGCGAAAGTCAAAAGCTAAAAAAATAATAGATGCCAACCTGGATATATTAATAATCCCGTATCTATGATCACCTTCATAAGGTAGCTTCCCAACTTCTGTGTGGAAGTGAGTTCCTCCTTGGCCCTTACACTGTTGTGGAGACCACTAGGAGTTCAGCTTTGTGCAGGATCATCTGACCTGGACTTTTGGCAAGACCTGTACAGCCCTCACACATGCTCAGATGCTACAGGACTTTTCAGACCAGTCCAGACAACAGTAGGCATCCATTCATTGTCTGCACTCTACAGATTCCTAGATGCACGACATTCATTACCATCAAATGCAGAATTTTCATCAAAAACTAATATATATATCATTCCAATCTGAATCAAGAAAATCGGAAATATCCCCAAATCCAAAGAGTGGATCCCCATTGTGATGCTACAAGTTGAAAATTCCACAGCTGACCTCATGGGATGGTTCACAGTCAAAAGACAGCTGCATGAAAAATATTACATGACCTTCCTGCTATGTGAAAAGTGGCATGTGAAGTACACATGCATGTCTTCCTCAGACATGGGTTCATTTGCAAGACACCTTGTGCAATTGAAAATACTCCAAAAGGGGAGAAATCAGAACCATGTCTCCAAAGTATTTCAGCAGAGACCAACTCCATCTGTCTATCTATCTCTCAGTGAGTGTGTGTGCTCTTGTGTGTGTTTGTGTGTCTTTCTTTGTGTTTGTACCATCATAGCTGATACTTCATTGCCCCCATTGGAAAACTGACTCAGATAATGCCATCTGTCAAACTCCTAAAAACCAAAGTTCTTGCTGATAGAATGAAACATTCCTTCCTGTTGGTTTGGATGTGTCCTTTAGGAATCACTGCTACATTTAGTATACTCAAATCATCACAGTAGATCAGGTAACAAAAACATATATATTTTAAAATAATAATAATATATTAATGGAAACAATAAATACAGGATAGAGTAACAACTGTGTAACTAAACAAGGTCAAGGACAATGGCAAACTATAGATTCAAACTTTGAAGAAAATAGTAATCAATGTAAATATTCCTGGGCTGCCTCAGCCCCGCCCAGGCACACAGCAACAGAATGGTTTTGCAAGCATCCTCAGGGGGGCAGGAGCCTTCTTTGCAGGATGAGAGGGAGGTTGAGGCTCGATCCACCCATCATTCTTTTGGGAGAGGCTCCTTTTCCTCAGCACAAAGTTGGATTTTTTGTGAGGATTCTTGGCATCAAATACGTTGGCCTCTGCTGGAATCCTCAGCTCTGGGGAGAGAGGGGTGTACAAAAAGAAGGTGGCACTCAGGAGGTGCTCCCTAGGACACGCCAACATCTGAGAGCCTGTGCCAGAAAAGGCCAGAGCCACACACCTGAGAGCTCTCCAATTCAGCACCAATACCAACAAAGACAGCCTCCACAGTCCTCCCTGAGGAAGAACTAGGCAGAGCACTTCAACAGACCTAATGTCTGTTCCTACCGAAGGCTTTGGACTGCAGAATATCTCAGGTCCTCTTGCATCTGCCAAAGCACACCACTAGGGTTTGCATCTGAAATCTCCCACAAAAGGCTCCTGTGCCGAAGATTCAGTCCCCACATGAGCCATCTTCATAGGTGGGTTTGGAGGGAAGCATTGGATGGTGAGTGCTCTGATGTCAACATGAAATTCTCATTCAAGATGAATACACTACTGGGGGGTGGGAGGGACTGGAAGAAAGGTTGAGCATGGTTGGAGTAAGACCTAAACAGGGTTGTGCCCTGGGCAACAGTACCTTGTTCCTGTTGGCTCCACTGAATCCTCATTCTCCAAGGAGAGGTCCTCCCTCTCCATCTTTCTCTCTCTCCCTCTCTGCCAGCCTCGTTCTCTCTCTCCCAGTCTATGCCTTTGTGGCAAGGGCTGAGGAGCTCTCCACTGCCACACACTAGAGCTTTATGGACAGCCTCAGTGCACAACCAAAGAGAAAGCTATGAAACCCAGAGAAAAAAGGCCTAGGATTCCTCCTCTGAGTTATTTTCCTCAAGTATGGCCACAGTGAGGACAGGCTGACCAGCACGGATACCACGTTAGAGCCATGCTTCTGCGTTGGTGGAGCCCGCCTCCATGTGAACCAGGCTTCTGAGAATGGAGGCCACATTCCAAATACTGCCCTACTGAGAACAATGGTTCCAAAAACCAGCAAAGGGACTGCTTCCCTCCAACATGGTGTATGGCCCAGTGGTGCCATGACCTCGAGTGGGGGAATACAACAGCCGCTTCTCCTTCCTCTGAACATGTGTTTCCTGTCGCCCTCCTCTAACCTAGAGCCTGTTCTCCATCCCTTCTGGGTTGGATGTGGAGATCTCTGCTATGAATTTCTTAGGCTACCAAGGCCCCAGACAGACTTCCTCTTCCATAGACTCTACTAACCTAACAGTAGGTTAAGATAGGAGACAAGTGATCCTAGAACTCATAGGGATGGTGGTCTTCAGGGTACATAGGCTGGGATAATGGCTGCTGTGGTGTTTGGCTCACAAAAACCAACCAACCAACCAACGAAAAAGCGCTGGCATTATTATCAGATGAGCTCTGTGGCTACGTGCTCAGGAAGCCCTCATCTGACTTTAGTTAGGGATCACAACCTGGCTATTGTGATCACTCCTTGCCTAGTGGACTCAGGTGCGTAAGACCATGGAATTTATGCAAAAACAGATGATTCAGGCTGTCTCCCAGGCTGTGTTTTCTTCCCAATTTCATCCTGTTACTGCTTGCTAGAATCCTGGCAATGCTCTGCCCAGGCAGTGGTTTTTTGGTCACACAGAAGGCTTTCAATAGTACTGCTTCAGTCCACAAAATGCCAGTTCCCTCTTTAGCCCATGCATTCCCATGTTCCTTTGAAACCACTCCTATCCCAGACCATGAAAACATACTGCTCCTGGAGAGAGGCTTTCCTCCTCACTCCTCAAAGATGTCAGCTTTGGATGCCTGTTCATGTCCAGGGGAGGGCACCTGGTGGGGAGCCGCAATATCCACCGGGGTATACCATTGGACCTCAAGACCTTCCACCAGCAGAAGTGCAGTTGGCTTTGTGCACGAACCCAACACACCTGTTGGAGTGTTCTTGGGGGTCAGAGACTACTCTTTGTTGCTAAGAGTTGACCTGAGTCCACATCCTGACCCTTGCTCTCTGCTATCTGATTGTCTCACTTACTCTGACGGCGAGAGATGATTTGGCCCAGCTCATAATCCTCTGGATTCTCCTCAGTAAGGAAGTGTAGGTCGAGGGCGCTGCGGATGACGACAGGAGCCCTATCGTGGCAGGTCACCTGGAGCAGCATGGGAGACAGGCCTTCAGGAAATGGGCCTTGAAGTGACTACTCAAGGACAGTGGGCAGGGGCATTCTGGAGGCACCTCCACTCTAAATACAAGGGCAACATCCATGACCCTACTACCCGAGGCTGACCTCCTGCTCATCGTGTGGGCTCTTCCCACAGGCTACTAGCCCAATCCTTGTACATAGGACTTCCTGGGCCTGCCATTGCTCTTTGTGGAGCTGCACTCCTCTCGGAGTGAAAGGACCCCACTACCTGCATACAGATGCAATCTCATCCCACAAGTTGGGAGGAATGGGACAATAGCCTCCAAGATCCCAGGTCTGCCCGAGGATGCAGGCGGCATTGGGAATGGCCTAGGCACAAAACCTAGAGGCTTTGGTCTGGATTGCCAGGGCCAAAAACAGACCCAGGAACATGACCACACACAGGAGAGCTGAAAGATAGCCACGAGAGCTCCTGGCCTCCAGAGGCTCAGTGCTGGCTGGGATGTAGGAGGGCACCTCATCCGGCAAGGGTGGTCATTGGGTTACCTGGACATTTAGTGTGCTTGCTCCACATCCATATCGACTCTGCAGAGAGACTCTCTCAGCTCCTTGTTCAAGGAACATGGAGAACCTCACACTGCTGTCCTCCTCCATAGACGTCAGCATCCCATACAAGGGAACCTGCAACCTAGTTCCTGTCCTATTCTCATCTGTCACCCATACCTGTCCCTGCCCTTCTGGACTGCATGCTGCCACCTGACACACAGACTCCCTCAGACATGGCAGTGGACAAGCTGCTGCACTCACTCATCTCAGCTCCAGCCCTTCACACTGACCTCTCCCTTCTTGATTCCCATCTATCCTCCTGATCATCCAGAAGCTCCAAATTCAAGAGGGCATGAGTAGTCCATGGTATTGGACCAGTGTCTGCTCCCCACCCAGGTGTAAGCACCACGGGACACCCCTGCTCCCTGGCTTACCAGAACACTCTTGGCCATCTCTGGACTTTGTGTTTCTAAGTGGACACGAATTAAGCAGGTGTCTCCCACCTGCTTGTGGGAAAGCGGCCTGGAGGACTTGCAGGTTGATTCTGAGAACTGTGGGGGATGGAACATCAGCAAACCCAGAAACAGAAAGCCACCCCAGACTGTCAGTTGGCTCTATGGGCTTCCAGCAAATATGTCCAGGTGCTGAGGCTTCTTATTTCCTCAGGTCGGAGTGGAATGGCAGCACATGCACAGCTTGAATAAGGTAGGTGTTTACCTCCTTTCCCTTGACCTGGGGGCGTTTCCTCACCATGAAATATTGTATTCCCAGATTCATGGACAGACACACGAGTGAGTGGTCAGAGACCTTGATTTCTGCAGAGCGAAGTGGAGAGAATTGTTAGGTGGCACTCAAGGATTATACCACAAAACACCCACAACCCCTGAGAGTCTCCGCCAGGCCCATCACACTTTGGTATTTTGGGGCCAAGGCCCACTTTCTCTTGGCTGTCAGTTATCCTGAGCCCACTGTGGATCATGTCTCCCCACTGTCTGATTGTCCTACTTACTCTCATCCTCAGACATCATATACAGCAGCTCAAAGTTGTCCACATCCTCATGCTGCAACAAATTTTGGTCCAAGGCCCTGCGGATGAGGCTTGTCACCGTCTCCTGAAAGGTCACCTGGATCAGGGTGGGACAAATGTCATCAGAGAATGGCTTTTAGAAGAGCTACCCAGAAGACTGTGGTCAAACATTCAGGAGAAATCTCAGCTACATATACAAGGGCACAATCTTGTTATCCTGCTACCTGAGTGTGTCCTCCATATACCACCTGGGTTCTTGCAATGTGCTACTAGAACAATCCTGGTACAAATATCTGCCTGTACCTGCCATCTCCCCTCCCCCTGGGGAGCCACATTCCACTCATGTCAAAGGACCAAACTGCCTATGCACAGACACACTCTCATCTCACTGAGATGAGAGCAATGGGCCAGGGATCTGTGCACCAAGTGTGATCTGGGATGCAGGCTGCCTTTGTGGGTGGAAGAGGCAGATGCACTGAAAATTTGGGTCCTGACTGCCACGACACAAAACAGACTCAGATACAAGAGTGTGCACTTGAGTGCTTCATGATAGCTTTGAGAGGCCCTGGCCTCTGGAAGCTCGGTGCGGGTCTGGTTGTAATGATGTACTTGACTCAGCACTGGCAGTCACTGAACATGTCTCCTCTGCAGCTGGACACCTGCAGCATTAGCGTGTCTACTGCACATCCATAGAAATTCTGCCAAGAACCCCTTTAGCTCCGTATTTACCTACATGCAAAACCTAACATTCCGAAGCTTTGGCATGACCCCCGAGGTGATCCCGACCCCAAATTCCTACACCTAGTCATGCTAAGGAGGTTCTCTTCCCTGCCACCAGGAACACATCCCCTCCTACACATGTGACAAGTCACTGCCACCTCCTCTGCTCCAACTTCACTCATTGAGAATACCAAGTTCTAGGCACTGCAGCCTGCACCCTGGACATATCTCTGCCTTCATCTGTCCACAGCACTTCCGTCTGCACTTCTGGCCTGCAAAACCCACAATACACAGGCCCACTCACCACTGAAGCTGGGCATGCTGATGCTCTCCCTCCTCAGGTCAAGCCCTTAAGACGGACCTCTCTCTTCTTTATTTCCCACCATAGCCCTGGGGTTGGCTGTGTCTCCTGCCTTCCACTGTGTGGACACCCAGGAGGCAGCCCTGCTGTCGGGCTTACCGGGATGCGCTTTGTCTCCCTCAGGCTCTGTCCCTCTAGGAGGACGTGAACAACGTGGCTGTCTTCCACCTGCTCGCTGGAGTGAAGCAGTGAGGAGCTGCTACTCACAGCTGCTGGGGTCCTGGATGCCACTGCCACAGAAGGTTCCAAGAACTGTGGGGGATGACAACATCAGCAAAGCCCAGCAACTGCACCCCACCCAGCCTGGCAGTTGGCTCTGTGGGCATTCTACAACATCCATCCAGAACCTGAGGTTCTTGTCCCCTTGGAGGATGTGGAGTGGCACCAGGAGTAAAGACTGAAGAAGGTGGCTGTTTTGGGAACAAGAGATCCAGCACCTGCTGGGTGGGGATGAAATCCCAGGAGATTAACCCCATGTTGCTGCTGAAATGTAGGTTCCTCCCACAAATGACAGGCAGGAGCTCATTCCTAAGCTGGTCCTGCCTGTAAGGTTCAAGGCTCTGAACCCTGAAGGGCTCCTCCGTGTTCTGATCATTTTCACCCTGGGTTGGGACCAAGAATGGTGGGTTCAAAATGGAAATGGTGACAAACAGAAAAATGACTTGTGCCAATACACTAGAGTCAAAGCACAATGGGACAGTTCCCATCAGTACAAACACACACACACACACACACACACACACACACACACACACACACAGAGTCAGAATAGGAGTCCTGGGCCATTCATCAGGGATCAGACTAGAGGGCCTGCTGGGCTCACCTGCCCTGTGCTACTCACTGTTACTCTTGAGCTCCTCTGCGACAATCGCCAGAGGCTCTGGCGTCTAAGATGAAGCCTCACCCAGTGTATCCACAAAAGGGCTAGTTGGCCCCCCTGAGATTCCTGGGAGCCTGAAGCTCGGCATTGTCTGCAACCACAGGAGAACATCCTTCTCCCTCCAGTGGCTCCAATCAAGTGAGCTCGGATGGCTTGGTCAGTGAAGTGGGTGCCTGGATACCAGGGTTCCATGTTCTGTTTGATCCATTGTCAAGGCAATGATGTCATTTCCTGTGCCCATACCTGAGCCTCTTTTCACATAAGACCACTTTCAACAGCCCTATGGGCTGCCGATTTCTCCTCCATGCCTACCCATCTCAGGTGCGCAGGTGTTCACCAACAACTACCCAAACATCCCCACCAGCATCTGCCCTGCTTGGTGCCACTAGAGTTCCAGCTTGGAGCCTTCAAAAATGCATTCACAACCAGTCCTTCCCTCTCAGCAGCTTTTGGACCCTGGTCCCATCATTGTGCAACTCATGGTGTGCCCAGTCTTTTCTGGAAAGTAGGGTAGCATCTAATCTCTAGGGTTTATTGTGTCTATTGGCCCATAACACCCTCTGTTCTCTCTGAAACCAGAGATGGGACTCACAGGTGGCTAAAGCACAAATGTAGAGATGGGATAATCACAAGAAAGGGAGAGACAAAGAATGCACCCTAACTCAATCAGGCCTGTGTCCCACACAGGGACATGGCCAATGTCTGTCCCATCGTGGCTGCAGTTCCCTCTCTACACCATGGCAAGTTGGAGGGGACTGAGATGCAGAGGCTGCTCCCCTCTGCCATACAACTTCCCAAGGCTTCTCCTAAGATTTCAAAAGGGCCAAGTGTGTCTAGTGTTGGGGTCTCACAGAGACTCCGAGGTACCACAGCATCCTGCTGCCCAGAACCGGTTCACCCCTCACCTCAAGGGGGCTCAGCCTCTGGATTCATGGGAATTGAAGTGGGTACAGGTGATGGGATATCACCTCCAAGACTGAGTTATGCCAAGTCCATGACCCCTGTCTGCATCCCTGTCTCCAGCACCACTCCCCCCTCTCTCTTTCCTCCTCAGAGCAAACAAATCCATTTAGCAAGTGTGTCCTGTGATAAAGACATGACGGTCACCCATCCTCTCATTACAAAAACACTGAGGCTCAGCCAACATGGATCCTACAGGGAACACAGGCATAAACTCAGACTCCGATCCTCCCAGCCGAGCCTCAGTGGAGCCTGGACTCCCAGCCTCCTGAGTCAAGGAAACAGAGGTTCCTAGCCGAGCCACCTTGGATGCAGCCGCACACAAACTGAACTCATCAATGCCCCTTGCTCTCAGTTGTGAGTAAGAGGGGAAGTGGTGTTTCACTACCCTGGACATCAAGTGCAGTCTCCAGGCTTTGGGGTGTGCCCTGGCCTCTGTCTATCTGCCCAGGCTCTCCAACCCACACTGGCCTCTTACCCAACCTCCTCCTAGGGCCAAACTCAATCCTGCCTCTCAATTTCTGCTGCCTTCCCCAACACACTGCTCCCCAAAATGAGCAGGGCTGGCTCTCGGTTATCATGCTGGTGCCAGCAGCAATGCCACCCCACTGACATAATTCTGAGTCCCAACCTAGGCACTCCAGCTGTCTTTGCCACACCTGGCCTGTTTGGGCTCTGGCTCTTGCTCTTTTCTTTCATGTGCATGTGTTTTGAGGTTTTGAGTTTCTCCCACTGCAGAACTGCAGCTGTGGCAGGGTAGAGCTCATGAGGGTGACATTCTGAGCCACATCCAATCCCATCAGGACTGTTCACTGGGGTGACTGCTGGAACACAGTGATGAGTGAACACATGGGAGGTGGTTGGACCCACCTTGCCTCTGAGTGGCTTCCTTTCAGGACAGGAATGTAGGCATGGGAGCCCCTGGCGTGGGATGCTTTGCACAAGGCGTGACCATGGGCTCTCTTTCCTGGCAAAAATGGCTCCACTCAGCATGGAGAGCACTGTCATTCCTGGTGGCTAACAACAGCCCTGGACCCCAGAAAGGAACCCACACTCAAGATTAACGTCTGAGTGTGCGTGTCCTCGAGGAAATGAGGTCTCCTGATCCCAGGTGCAAAGGGGTAAGTCCTCTAACTCCAGGGGCCATGAAGGGACATCTGAGTTTCCCTTGTCCTTCTTTCCCTCTCTAACTAACCACAGTTAGGACCCTGGACTCATTCCCCAGTGAGGATCATTAGGCTCCATAAAGGACAGTCTCTAAGATGCTCAGTGGACCAACACCCTCTGCACAACCCATAACCCTATTCACCCAAGAGGCAAGAGGATTTCTATTCAGGAAAACCAGGAAAGGGAGAGCCTTTCTCAAGGACACAAGGACATTAGTGAGTGAGGGAGTGATTAATGGATGGAGAACTATTTCCAACACCAACTTCCAGGAGCATATATGGCCCCCTGGAGAATTCTGCAGTGTGTTGGTGATTAAGGAGAACGTGTGAATTCAGGGGTCACTAGGTCCTCTCAGCCATAAGGAGGGAAACTGCCATAAAGGAACTAGGACAAGGGTGCGAGGAATGCTCACTGGTGGGAGATCGGAAGGAAGGAAAGTGTACTCATTAGAAAAGTGTCGCCTGAAAATTCTTAGCCAGCCAAAAGTCGTGCGAACTTGTGTGGGAAAAGAGTCTTTGCACAGTGATGAAGCTAAGAGCTCACATGATGGAACACAGCATCAACTGGGACCAAATCCAATATCTGATATTCTTGTAGGAAGAGGAGAGTCTGGACCCAGATACCAGGGAGACTGGGGGATACCGGATATGTGAGGTTGGAGCCAGGGCGGGATGCCCATATGGGAACCACAGATCGTGGGCAGCAATAGGAGAGTGGGCAAGGGCTGGGAGAGTTGGGGAGACAGTCCCCTTGAAACCTGGGAGGGGTTATGGCACTGGGACAGCCCAACACCTACTGTGTTGAGCCTCTGGAGCTCAACGGAAGACACTTCCTCTGTTGTCGGCCACCCAGTTAACAGAGTTTGGTTGCAGCAGCCTAGGACCCAGCTGAAGGTCTGAGCATGTTGGCCATGCAGGTTGGATCTGGACCACAGACACCCTCATCAGAGATTGTAGGGTCTCAGCCCTGAGGCAAGACAGGCACTAAGTCAGGCCAGGTGGGGAAACGGATAGGCACACACTCTGGGGGCTGGTGCCTGTGTTACTGGGAGCACTTCTGATCGCAATTCCCTGATCTGCTGCCAACACAGGCTACAGAGGAGGGTACAGAAACACAGACCACGGATCTGCCCCACTCAGTGGGCCCAGGCCAACACCACACCCAGCAGCCTCGTGCCATACCCAATGAGTCTCGAAGCGGCCCCCTCTTCCCATCCTGAGAGCTCTTCCCTTCCTCATGTGCCAATAGCTCCCTACTGTCACTGGCAATATCTACTCTGTGAGATGTCAACATCCGTGGGTACTGTTCTCTCATCCCAGGACAGTGTGGTCCCACACACCCTGGTGAAATGGGCCACCTGGAGGCTGGACCTGGAGGTTGTTGAGGCTGAATGGCAGCGGTGGTCCTCTGGCACTTAATATTATTTAAGTTAAAAAAAAACAAAAAACAAAAACAAAAACAAAAAACGGGTCTTGGTGCTCAAAAATGTTTGATTTGCATATTCTCATCCCCTAACCCCAATATTTTCATTATTTCCTCACATATGAAATCTTACTAGCATAAAGGTAATTTCGTATTAAACAAAGTGGATTGAAATAACATTGGTAAAAATAATCAATCACCATACTTTCAATTTTTGTTCTGCTTTCCTATTAGAAACCACTTGGATACAAGAGAACAGAGGACAGACTCATGGAAATGCTTGAAATGACAAGAAGCTCCCACTCAAGCTCAGCATTCAGTCCTGGACAGGGTAAGACCAGGCCACTTTGACATCTGTGCCAAAGAGTCTACCAGACAGAATCCTCTGACTGATCCCTGACTGAGCCATAGGAACTGGCTAGAAAAGCCTTCACATCCTCAATACATTCTTCACGTCAGAATACTTGACAACCATTGATATCCATCTCTCGTTAACTTGCTCCCCAGCCAACCATTCTTCAACAAATTCAAAGGAGTAACTCATGCAAGCACACAGAAAGGGGTGTTCACTACACACATCCATGTGCGAAAAAGACAACTGGTATTTCTTGTTTGGGCTATTTCAAATGAAATCCCTTCTGCATGACCTCCACAAACCAAAGGAAAATATTTGTGAAATTCCCACGTAGAAGACAAGATACACTTGCCAAGGAGGCAGTGGCAAGAATTTTGACACTCCAAATGTAGAGTGTGTGTTTAGGAAGCAGTCACAGTTTCCATGAGAGAGTCCCATGAAATCAATTAGGAAGATCCATGCTCTAGCCCTACCATGCAAGTGATGTGACTCGAAAGAGTCACTTAGTCTTAGTAACCATCATCACTAACAACTAAGTCAATGAATAAAGGTCCTCAGGTGCCAAGCTACAAAATGTGGGATGAGCATGGATGAGGATGGGTGGGAGAAGTCTCCAACTCTAACACAATTAGGGAAGGATGTGCTGACCTCAAGTGGCTGGGGGGCTGGGATCCTGCCACAGAGGGGGATTCCAAACCTCACATCCCCTGACCCAGGCCAGAAGACCAGGTAGAGTCCAAGGACCCTGGGGTGGCCCAATGGCAATAAAGGTCAAAAGGAACTAGGGATCTGCCTGGTCCCTCAATCCCCTACTCTGAGCAGGGCTGCATGACGAGGCCAGAGGCCATCCACAGCAATCTGCCTTTACAGGAAAACAGGGACTGCAGGCTGCCTCTGGCTCACTGAATCAGGGTGGTGTTTTCATAAAGCAAGACCACTTCCTCACATTTGACCAGCAGCTCATGTGTTGACAGCACAATGACTGACTTGACTCAGGCCCTGATGAATGAAATAGAAAATTCATAGCAAACCCATCTTTAGCTCTTCCACATCATCAGGGGCTCTGATTCAATTCCGTCCAGAAAGGTGTCTGAAATGATTTCTAAACATGCTGGGGACTCACCTCTGTGTGGAACTTTTCAGGAAAAAGGGGATCAAATCTCATGAAGCAACTCTTCTCTCTTCTAGCCCATGGGCAATGCAAGGAACCTGCATGATACCAGAGGCTCACTTCTCTCTTCTCATGTCTTCTGGAAAGGATTCGTTAATGCTTCCTGCAAGGTGAAGCAGAAGCCTGCATCCCCAGCTGCACAGAAGTGTTTTAGGGCAGTGTCTCCCTTAAAACCCAAAAATAAAAAAAACAGGTCATTCAACAGGCACATGGATTCGAGTACATGTTCAATGATCCCTCCTCCCTGGAGCCTTCCACATGCCCATCTTCCACATTCACAGAGCAATGCTTGGCCATTCTCAAGACCAGGAGACCATGATGCTCCTCACCAGGAAGTCAATAAGGAACATGAAGAGAGCAGCATGGATTGCAGAAGGTGGCACATCAAGGATCTTCAGCTCTGCTGCTAGAACACAAGAGCTTAACTTCAGTATTGACTTTTTGCCAACTACCAAGTACGATAGCAGTGTCAAGCCCAATATGCAGATATGCAAGTAGTAGGTGACACCCCGCATCCATTCACAAAAGTGGGCAACATCTGCATCAGAACAAGGAAGTATCTTACCCTTACTCATAAAAATCATCAGAAACAAAATAAAATGGATGCAAGACTTCTCATTTCACTATTAGGTAGCTGTTGGAATTCCCTATTAAATAATACCTCCTCCAAAATAAAAAGTATCTCAGACATGTGTCAACTATTCAATGGATGACATTTTAAAAACTATGGACTTTACTTAATATTTATGTATGCTATATCCCTGCCTAAGGCTCTATGAGAAAGGAGCACATAGAATTGGATCTTTGAAAATCTCACATTTGCTGATAAATATTACTGCTGATCTCAGGCATGGCGAAGTGAAAAGTGGGACTTTGGATATTCCAAGAATGCTATGTTGTGGGATTGGTATCCCTGATTCATACATAGCATATGGTTTCTATGAAATCCAGTGAGGGAGCAGGAGTAACGAAGCTGATTGCACAGATGACCTCAGGGAATACTGACAGATAGGCCAAATGAAAAATATGCTCCAGCTAACCATTGGTATTTGGGCTTCTGATCCCAGTCCTGTTTTTAAAAAAGGTGCAGACAGGCAGTGTTCATTAAAAACTGTCTACCATGTAAAAGTGGGTAATTTAAATGGCATCTAGTTACACATCTGATAGAATGGTCTGGCAACATATGAATTTCATTCTAACAACAACAACAACAACAAAACATAGAAAATGAGACATAAAGATAAAACCTTGTCTTCACCAGGATGCCTAAAAATAGGTTTTATTTGGATTATGCAAATAAATATCTTTCAATAGAATTTCTGATTTCTGAATGAATCCATTCAACTTCATACTGCACAGATCACAAGGTTTTCTTTACAGAATATTCTCTTCTTGTTCTTAAAGCCTCACATAGAAAATGTCTCATAGGACATAGGAGGGGAATGACCCAAAGGATGAGAGAATGGCTGGAACCGTTCTCAAATGTGCCCATGTAGCCTAAAGTTTGAAGGCATCTAATTGTACTCTAAAACAATTATGAACCTATTCGATCCATTATTAATAAATATCACCACTTTACCACTTGAACCAAATCACAGAAAATTGGAAACAGATGATCATTGGCTTTGATACCTTTACTTCTGTTTCATTACTCAGAGTCGATCAACTCTATACTTCAAGTGACACAGATTTATTACAGAATGCCTAAGATCCTAAGGATCTATTTTAGCTCAGCCCATGGTATTGCTTCATTATTTTATTATTTTGTAAGTAATAAAATATAACTTCATGTTGGATGATATATTCAAGCCATGAATATATCATCCAACATTGTTCTTCCCAAAATATTAGCCCAATTTCTGCGCACGCTCACTTACTGTTCAGGAATTTTACTAATTGTTTGAAGGTTCTAGAGGACCTGTTAGACTCCTAATGGACAAACCATACAACATACTCCAGAGAACGGACGAGTGCCATAAGAAGAAAATAAGGTCAGCCTACAGCAATGGGCAGCTGCCTGCCCTCGGCTGGGAGGAGCCCTGGCCATGGCACCAGGGCTGCTGGGCAGCAGAAGCCTCCACAGCCCTGCAGGGAGCCTGGAGCACAGCTCTGCCTAACCATGCTCAGCCCTGGACAGATGCACATGAGTTCCCATCACAGGCTCGAGTGTGACAGTCCCAGGTGCATGCCTGTCATGCCAGCCACCAGGGAGGCTGAGGCAAGAGGAACGTTTGAGGTCAGCCTTGGCAACTTAGACCCCGAGGCAAAGGGGAAATACTTTTACAGGGGTCTCTGAGGGTGTAGCTCAGGTAGGTCACTTGCCTCACAGGCTCAAGGCCCTGGGTTCAATCCCCAGAACCCACGTACACACAAAAAGTGAACTTGGAATATTGTTTAAAATGATGGGTCAGGTACACACAAGGACTTCAATATGACCTCTCAGAGGAGCTCAATTTGAGATCAGACTGAACAAAAGACCACCTGGACCATTGACTCAGTGTCTGAAACCCTCTGTGAGCATGGGAAGCACTGCTGGCAAGACACCAGAGGGCCAAAGCACTTGTGCCCCCTTCTACCGCCAAAGACTGTTCCCCTCCTGGGGCAGCTGAGAGCAAGCTGGGCCTTGGAGCAAGGACTAGTGCTTTAGATATAGACTATGCAAGCAAGGGGCAATGTCTTTAATAAAACTAAAATTAAAAAGTCACATTGAAAAAATTTTAAAAAGAAGAAAATAAGGTCAAGTAGAGGAAGCCCATTTTAACAGGAAATAATCCCCCAGTGAAAAGCATCAGAATAGATACCAAGAAAAATACCAACAAAAACAGTGTGCTCCCACTATGTATCTACTCAGCATGCAAAAGTTAGAAAGCTAGATAATACAATCCTGGCCACAGGTAGAGCTATGCAGAAGAGCCACCTGGCAGTGCTTAGTCAAAGAAGTAAACATGCACACTTTGACCTAGAAATTCCACCTGTGTGTAAACCAGGCGGTGCTTAAGCAGTTTCACAAGGGGACATGCACAGGGAAATTTATCCTCAGGTTCTTATAGAGTTGTCTGTGCTTACAGGGAGTTGATGGTTGTCAAGATGCCCACAGCTGCGAAAGTCAAAAGCTAAAAAAATAATAGATGCCAACCTGGATATATTAATAATCCCGTATCTATGATCACCTTCATAAGGTAGCTTCCCAACTTCTGTGTGGAAGTGTGTTTCTCCTTGGCCCTTACACTGTTGTGGAGACCACTAGGAGTTCAGCTTTGTGCAGGATCATCTGACCTGGACTTTTGGCAAGACCTGTACAGCCCTCACACATGCTCAGATCCTACAGGACTTTTCAGACCAGTCCAGACAACAGTAGGCATCCATTCATTGTCTGCACTCTACAGATTCCTAGATGCACGACATTCATTACCATCAAATGCAGAATTTTCATCAAAAACTAATATATATATCATTCCAATCTGAATCAAGAAAATCGGAAATATCCCCAAATCCAAAGAGTGGATCCCCATTGTGATGCTACAAGTTGAAAATTCCACAGCTGACCTCATGGGATGGTTCACAGTCAAAAGACAGCTGCATGAAAAATATTACATGACCTTCCTGCTATGTGAAAAGTGGCATGTGAAGTACACATGCATGTCTTCCTCAGACATGGGTTCATTTGCAAGACACCTTGTGCAATTGAAAATACTCCAAAAGGGGAGAAATCAGAACCATGTCTCCAAAGTATTTCAGCAGAGACCAACTCCATCTGTCTATCTATCTCTCAGTGAGTGTGTGTGCTCTTGTGTGTGTTTGTGTGTCTTTGTTTGTGTTTGTACCATCACAGCTGATACTTCATTGCCCCCATTGGAAAACTGACTCAGATAATGCCATCTGCCAAACTCCTAAAAACCAAAGTTCTTGCTGATAGAATGAAACATTCCTTCCTGTTGGTTTGGATGTGTCCTTTAGGAATCACTGCTACATTTAGTATACTCAAATCATCACAGTAGATCAGGTAACAAAAACATATATATTTTAAAATAATAATAATATATTAATGGAAACAACAAATACAGGATAGAGTAACAACTGTGTTACTAAACAAGGTCAAGGACAATGGCAAACTATAGATTCAAACTTTGAAGAAAATAGTAATCAATGTAAATATTCCTGGGCTGCCTCAGCCCCGCCCAGGCACACAGCCCCAGAATGGTTTTGCAAGCATGCTCAGGAGGGCTGGAGCCTTCTTTCCAGGACGAGAGGAAGGTTGAGGCTGGATCCACCCATCATTCTTTTGGGAGAGGCTCCTTTTCCCCAGCACAAAGTTGGATTTTTTGTGAGGATTCTTGGCATAAAATACGTTGGCCTCTGCTGGAATCCTCAGCTCTGGGGAGAGAGGGGTGTACAAAAAGAAGGTGGCACTCAGGAGGTGCTCCCTAGGACACGCCAACATCTGAGAGCCTGTGCCAGAAAAGGCCAGAGCCACACACCTGAGAGCTCTCCAATTCAGCACCAATACCAACAAAGACAGCCTCCACAGTCCTCCCTGAGGAAGAACTAGGCAGAGCACTTCAACAGACCTAATGTCTGTTCCTAACGAAGGCTTTGGACTCCAGAATATCTCAGGTCCTCTTGCATCTGCCAAAGCACACCACTAGGGTTTGCATCTGAAATCTCCCACAAAAGGCTCCTGTGCCGAAGATTCAGTCCCCACATGAGCCATCTTCATAGGTGGGTTTGGAGGGAAGCATTGGATGGTGAGTGCTCTGATGTCAACATGAAATTCTCATTCAAGATGAATACACTACTGGGGGGTGGGAGGGACTGGAAGAAAGGTTGAGCATGGTTGGAGTAAGACCTAAACAGGGTTGTGCCCTGGGCAACAGTACCTTGTTTCTGTTGGCTCCACTGAATCCTCATTCTCCAAGGAGAGGTCCTCCCTCTCCATCTTTCTCTCTCTCCCTCTCTGCCAGCCTCGTTCTCTCTCTCCCAGTCTATGCCTTTGTGGCAAGGGCTGAGGAGCTCTCCACTGCCACACACTAGAGCTTTATGGACAGCCTCAGTGCACAACCAAAGAGAAAGCTATGAAACCCAGAGAAAAAAGGCCTAGGATTCCTCCTCTGAGTTATTTTCCTCAAGTATGGCCACAGTGAGGACAGGCTGACCAGCACGGATACCACGTTAGAGCCATGCTTCTGCGTTGGTGGAGCCCGCCTCCATGTGAACCAGGCTTCTGAGAATGGAGGCCACATTCCAAATACTGCCCTACTGAGAACAATGGTTCCAAAGACCAGCAAAGGGACTGCTTCCCTCCAACATGGTGTATGGCCCAGTGGTGCCATGACCCCGAGTGGGGGAATACAACAGCCGCTTCTCCTTCCTCTGAACATGTGTTTCCTGTCGCCCTCCTCTAACCTAGAGCCTGTTCTCCATCCCTTCTGGGTTGGATGTGGAGATCTCTGCTATGAATTTCTTAGGCTACCAAGGCCCCAGACAGACTTCCTCTTCCATAGACTCTACTAACCTAACAGTAGGTTAAGATAGGAGACAAGTGATCCTAGAACTCATAGGGATGGTGGTCTTCAGGGTACATAGGCTGGGATAATGGCTGCTGTGGTGTTTGGCTCACAAAAACCAACCAACCAACCAACGAAAAAGCGCTGGCATTATTATCAGATGAGCTCTGTGGCTACGTGCTCAGGAAGCCCTCATCTGACTTTAGTTAGGGATCACAACCTGGCTATTGTGATCACTCCTTGCCTAGTGGACTCAGGTGCGTAAGACCATGGAATTTATGCAAAAACAGATGATTCAGGCTGTCTCCCAGGCTGTGTTTTCTTCCCAATTTCATCCTGTTACTGCTTGCTAGAATCCTGGCAATGCTCTGCCCAGGCAGTGGTTTTTTGGTCACACAGAAGGCTTTCAATAGTACTGCTTCAGTCCACAAAATGCCAGTTCCCTCTTTAGCCCATGCATTCCCATGTTCCTTTGAAACCACTCCTATCCCAGACCATGAAAACATACTGCTCCTGGAGAGAGGCTTTCCTCCTCACTCCTCAAAGATGTCAGCATTGGATGCCTGTTCATGCCCAGGGGAGGGCACCTGGTGGGGAGCCGCAATATCCACCGGGGTATACCATTGGACCTCAAGACCTTCCACCAGCAGAAGTGCAGTTGGCTTTGTGCACGAACCCAACACACCTGTTGGAGTGTTCTTGGGGGTCAGAGACTACTCTTTGTTGCTAAGAGTTGACCTGAGTCCACATCCTGACCCTTGCTCTCTGCTATCTGATTGTCTCACTTACTCTGACGGCGAGAGATGATTTGGCCCAGCTCATAATCCTCTGGATTCTCCTCAGTAAGGAAGTGTAGGTCGAGGGCACTGCGGATGACGACAGGAGCCCTATCGTGGCAGGTCACCTGGAGCAGCATGGGAGACAGGCCTTCAGGAAATGGGCCTTGAAGTGACTACTCAAGGACAGTGGGCAGGGGCATTCTGGAGGCACCTCCACTCTAAATACAAGGGCAACATCCATGACCCTACTACCCGAGGCTGACCTCCTGCTCATCGTGTGGGCTCTTCCCACAGGCTACTAGCCCAATCCTTGTACATAGGACTTCCTGGGCCTGCCATTGCTCTTTGTGGAGCTGCACTCCTCTCGGAGTGAAAGGACCCCACTACCTGCATACAGATGCAATCTCATCCCACAAGTTGGGAGGAATGGGACAATAGCCTCCAAGATCCCAGGTCTGCCCGAGGATGCAGGCGGCATTGGGAATGGCCTAGGCACAAAACCTAGAGGCTTTGGTCTGGATTGCCAGGGCCAAAAACAGACCCAGGAACATGACCACACACAGGAGAGCTGAAAGATAGCCACGAGAGCTCCTGGCCTCCAGAGGCTCAGTGCTGGCTGGGATGTAGGAGGGCACCTCATCCGGCAAGGGTGGTCATTGGGTTACCTGGACATTTAGTGTGCTTGCTCCACATCCATATCGACTCTGCAGAGAGACTCTCTCAGCTCCTTGTTCAAGGAACATGGAGAACCTCACACTGCTGTCCTCCTCCATAGACGTCAGCATCCCATACAAGGGAACCTGCAACCTAGTTCCTGTCCTATTCTCATCTGTCACCCATACCTGTCCCTGCCCTTCTGGACTGCATGCTGCCACCTGACACACAGACTCCCTCAGACATGGCAGTGGACAAGCTGCTGCACTCGCTCATCTCAGCTCCAGCCCTTCACACTGACCTCTCCCTTCTTGATTCCCATCTATCCTCCTGATCATCCAGAAGCTCCAAATTCAAGAGGGCATGAGTAGTCCATGGTATTGGACCAGTGTCTGCTCCCCACCCAGGTGTAAGCACCACGGGACACCCCTGCTCCCTGGCTTACCAGAACACTCTTGGCCATCTCTGGACTTTGTGTTTCTAAGTGGACACGAATTAAGCAGGTGTCTCCCACCTGCTTGTGGGAAAGCGGCCTGGAGGACTTGCAGGTTGATTCTGAGAACTGTGGGGGATGGAACATCAGCAAACCCAGAAACAGAAAGCCACCCCAGACTGTCAGTTGGCTCTATGGGCTTCCAGCAAATATGTCCAGGTGCTGAGGCTTCTTATTTCCTCAGGTCGGAGTGGAATGGCAGCACATGCACAGCTTGAATAAGGTAGGTGTTTACCTCCTTTCCCTTGACCTGGGGGCGTTTCCTCACGATGAAATATTGTATTCCCAGATTCATGGACAGACACACGAGTGAGTGGTCAGAGACCTTGATTTCTGCAGAGCGAAGTGGAGAGAATTGTTAGGTGGCACTCAAGGATTATACCACAAAACACCCACAACCCCTGAGAGTCTCCGCCAGGCCCATCACACTTTGGTATTTTGGGGCCAAGGCCCACTTTCTCTTGGCTGTCCGTTATCCTGAGCCCACTGTGGATCATGTCTCCCCACTGTCTGATTGTCCTACTTACTCTCATCCTCAGACATCATATACAGCAGCTCAAAGTTGTCCACATCCTCATGCTGCAACAAATTTTGGTCCAAGGCCCTGCGGATGAGGCTTGTCACCGTCTCCTGAAAGGTCACCTGGATCAGGGTGGGACAAATGTCATCAGAGAATGGCTTTTAGAAGAGCTACCCAGAAGACTGTGGTCAAACATTCAGGAGAAATCTCAGCTACATATACAAGGGCACAATCTTGTTATCCTGCTACCTGAGTGTGTCCTCCATATACCACCTGGGTTCTTGCAATGTGCTACTAGAACAATCCTGGTACAAATATCTGCCTGTACCTGCCATCTCCCCTCCCCCTGGGGAGCCACATTCCACTCATGTCAAAGGACCAAACTGCCTATGCACAGACACACTCTCATCTCACTGAGATGAGAGCAATGGGCCAGGGATCTGCGCACCAAGTGTGATCTGGGATGCAGGCTGCCTTTGTGGGTGGAAGAGGCAGATGCACTGAAAATTTGGGTCCTGACTGCCACGACACAAAACAGACTCAGATACAAGAGTGTGCACTTGAGTGCTTCATGATAGCTTTGAGAGGCCCTGGCCTCTGGAAGCTCGGTGCGGGTCTGGTTGTCATGATGTACTTGACTCAGCACTGGCAGTCACTGAACATGTCTCCTCTGCAGCTGGACACCTGCAGCATTAGCGTGTCTACTGCACATCCATAGAAATTCTGCCAAGAACCCCTTTAGCTCCGTATTTACATACATGCAAAGCCTAACATTCCGAAGCTTTGGC
This sequence comes from Urocitellus parryii, assembly GCF_045843805.1. Taxonomy (NCBI): domain Eukaryota; kingdom Metazoa; phylum Chordata; class Mammalia; order Rodentia; family Sciuridae; genus Urocitellus; species Urocitellus parryii. The sequence goes on from NC_135548.1 coordinate 68,560,194, forward strand.
ATGACCCCCCAGGTGATCCCGACCCCAAATTCCTACACCTAGTCATGCTAAGGAGGTTCTCTTCCCTGCCACCAGGAACACATCCCCTCCTACACATGTGACAAGTCACTGCCACCTCCTCTGCTCCAACTTCACTCATTGAGAATACCAAGTTCTAGGCACTGCAGCCTGCACCCTGGACATATCTCTGCCTTCATCTGTCCACAGCACTTCCGTCTGCACTTCTGGCCTGCAAAACCCACAATACACAGGCCCACTCACCACTGAAGCTGGGCATGCTGATGCTCTCCCTCCTCAGGTCAAGCCCTTAAGACGGACCTCTCTCTTCTTTATTTCCCACCATAGCCCTGGGGTTGGCTGTGTCTCCTGCCTTCCACTGTGTGGACACCCAGGAGGCAGCCCTGCTGTCGGGCTTACCGGGATGCGCTTTGTCTCCCTCAGGCTCTGTCCCTCTAGGAGGACGTGAACAACGCGGCTGTCTTCCACCTGCTCGCTGGAGTGAAGCAGTGAGGAGCTGCTACTCACAGCTGCTGGGGTCCTGGATGCCACTGCCACAGAAGGTTCCAAGAACTGTGGGGGATGACAACATCAGCAAAGCCCAGCAACTGCACCCCACCCAGCCTGGCAGTTGGCTCTGTGGGCATTCTACAACATCCATCCAGAACCTGAGGTTCTTGTCCCCTTGGAGGATGTGGAGTGGCACCAGGAGTAAAGACTGAAGAAGGTGGCTGTTTTGGGAACAAGAGATCCAGCACCTGCTGGGTGGGGATGAAATCCCAGGAGATTAACCCCATGTTGCTGCTGAAATGTAGGTTCCTCCCACAAATGACAGGCAGGAGCTCATTCCTAAGCTGGTCCTGCCTGTAAGGTTCAAGGCTCTGAACCCTGAAGGGCTCCTCCGTGTTCTGATCATTTTCACCCTGGGTTGGGACCAAGAATGGTGGGTTCAAAATGGAAATGGTGACAAACAGAAAAATGACTTGTGCCAATACACTAGAGTCAAAGCACAATGGGACAGTTCCCATCAGTACAAACACACACACACACACACACACACACACACACACACACACACAGAGTCAGAATAGGAGTCCTGGGCCATTCATCAGGGATCAGACTAGAGGGCCTGCTGGGCTCACCTGCCCTGTGCTACTCACTGTTACTCTTGAGCTCCTCTGCGACAATCGCCAGAGGCTCTGGCGTCTAAGATGAAGCCTCACCCAGTGTATCCACAAAAGGGCTAGTTGGCCCCCCTGAGATTCCTGGGAGCCTGAGGCTCGGCATTGTCTGCAACCACAGGAGAACATCCTTCTCCCTCCAGTGGCTCCAACCAAGTGAGCTCGGATGGCTTGGTCAGTGAAGTGGGTGCCTGGATACCAGGGTTCCATGTTCTGTTTGATCCATTGTCAAGGCAATGATGTCATTTCCTGTGCCCATACCTGAGCCTCTTTTCACATAAGACCACTTTCAACAGCCCTATGGGCTGCCGATTTCTCCTCCATGCCTACCCATCTCAGGTGCGCAGGTGTTCACCAACAACTACCCAAACATCCCCACCAGCATCTGCCCTGCTTGGTGCCACTAGAGTTCCAGCTTGGAGCCTTCAAAAATGCATTCACAACCAGTCCTTCCCTCTCAGCAGCTTTTGGACCCTGGTCCCATCATTGTGCAACTCATGGTGTGCCCAGTCTTTTCTGGAAAGTAGGGTAGCATCTAATCTCTAGGGTTTATTGTGTCTATTGGCCCATAACACCCTCTGTTCTCTCTGAAACCAGAGATGGGACTCACAGGTGGCTAAAGCACAAATGTAGAGATGGGATAATCACAAGAAAGGGAGAGACAAAGAATGCACCCTAACTCAATCAGGCCTGTGTCCCACACAGGGACATGGCCAATGTCTGTCCCATCGTGGCTGCAGTTCCCTCTCTACACCATGGCAAGTTGGAGGGGACTGAGATGCAGAGGCTGCTCCCCTCTGCCATACAACTTCCCAAGGCTTCTCCTAAGATTTCAAAAGGGCCAAGTGTGTCTAGTGTTGGGGTCTCACAGAGACTCCGAGGTACCACAGCATCCTGCTGCCCAGAACCGGTTCACCCCTCACCTCAAGGGGGCTCAGCCTCTGGATTCATGGGAATTGAAGTGGGTACAGGTGATGGGATATCACCTCCAAGACTGAGTTATGCCAAGTCCATGACCCCTGTCTGCATCCCTGTCTCCAGCACCACTCCCCCCTCTCTCTTTCCTCCTCAGAGCAAACAAATCCATTTAGCAAGTGTGTCCTGTGATAAAGACATGACGGTCACCCATCCTCTCATTACAAAAACACTGAGGCTCAGCCAACATGGATCCTACAGGGAACACAGGCATAAACTCAGACTCCGATCCTCCCAGCCGAGCCTCAGTGGAGCCTGGACTCCCAGCCTCCTGAGTCAAGGAAACAGAGGTTCCTAGCCGAGCCACCTTGGATGCAGCCGCACACAAACTGAACTCATCAATGCCCCTTGCTCTCAGTTGTGAGTAAGAGGGGAAGTGGTGTTTCACAACCCTGGACATCAAGGGCAGTCTCCAGGCTTTGGGGTGTGCCCTGGCCTCTGTCTATCTGCCCAGGCTCTCCAACCCACACTGGCCTCTTACCCAACCTCCTCCTAGGGCCAAACTCAATCCTGCCTCTCAATTTCTGCTGCCTTCCCCAACACACTGCTCCCCAAAATGAGCAGGGCTGGCTCTCGGTTATCATGCTGGTGCCAGCAGCAATGCCACCCCACTGACATAATTCTGAGTCCCAACCTAGGCACTCCAGCTGTCTTTGCCACACCTGGCCTGTTTGGGCTCTGGCTCTTGCTCTTTTCTTTCATGTGCATGTGTTTTGAGGTTTTGAGTTTCTCCCACTGCAGAACTGCAGCTGTGGCAGGGTAGAGCTCATGAGGGTGACATTCTGAGCCACATCCAATCCCATCAGGACTGTTCACTGGGGTGACTGCTGGAACACAGTGATGAGTGAACACATGGGAGGTGGTTGGACCCACCTTGCCTCTGAGTGGCTTCCTTTCAGGACAGGAATGTAGGCATGGGAGCCCCTGGCGTGGGATGCTTTGCACAAGGCGTGACCATGGGCTCTCTTTCCTGGCAAAAATGGCTCCACTCAGCATGGAGAGCACTGTCATTCCTGGTGGCTAACAACAGCCCTGGACCCCAGAAAGGAACCCACACTCAAGATTAACGTCTGAGTGTGCGTGTCCTCGAGGAAATGAGGTCTCCTGATCCCAGGTGCAAAGGGGTAAGTCCTCTAACTCCAGGGGCCATGAAGGGACATCTGAGTTTCCCTTGTCCTTCTTTCCCTCTCTAACTAACCACAGTTAGGACCCTGGCCTCATTCCCCAGTGAGGATCATTAGGCTCCATAAAGGACAGTCTCTAAGATGCTCAGTGGACCAACACCCTCTGCACAACCCATAACCCTATTCACCCAAGAGGCAAGAGGATTTCTATTCAGGAAAACCAGGAAAGGGAGAGCCTTTCTCAAGGACACAAGGACATTAGTGAGTGAGGGAGTGATTAATGGATGGAGAACTATTTCCAACACCAACTTCCAGGAGCATATATGGCCCCCTGGAGAATTCTGCAGTGTGTTGGTGATTAAGGAGAACGTGTGAATTCAGGGGTCACTAGGTCCTCTCAGCCATAAGGAGGGAAACTGCCATAAAGGAACTAGGACAAGGGTGCGAGGAATGCTCACTGGTGGGAGATCGGAAGGAAGGAAAGTGTACTCATTAGAAAAGTGTCGCCTGAAAATTCTTAGCCAGCCAAAAGTCGTGCGAACTTGTGTGGGAAAAGAGTCTTTGCACAGTGATGAAGCTAAGAGCTCACATGATGGAACACAGCATCAACTGGGACCAAATCCAATATCTGATATTCTTGTAGGAAGAGGAGAGTCTGGACCCAGATACCAGGGAGACTGGGGGATACCGGATATGTGAGGTTGGAGCCAGGGCGGGATGCCCATATGGGAACCACAGATCGTGGGCAGCAATAGGAGAGTGGGCAAGGGCTGGGAGAGTTGGGGAGACAGTCCCCTTGAAACCTGGGAGGGGTTATGGCACTGGGACAGCCCAACACCTACTGTGTTGAGCCTCTGGAGCTCAACGGAAGACACTTCCTCTGTTGTCGGCCACCCAGTTAACAGAGTTTGGTTGCAGCAGCCTAGGACCCAGCTGAAGGTCTGAGCATGTTGGCCATGCAGGTTGGATCTGGACCACAGACACCCTCATCAGAGATTGTAGGGTCTCAGCCCTGAGGAAAGACAGGCACTAAGTCAGGCCAGGTGGGGAAACGGATAGGCACACACTCTGGGGGCTGGTGCCTGTGTTACTGGGAGCACTTCTGATCGCAATTCCCTGATCTGCTGCCAACACAGGCTACAGAGGAGCGTACAGAAACACAGACCACGGATCTGCCCCACTCAGTGGGCCCAGGCCAACACCACACCCAGCAGCCTCGTGCCATACCCAATGAGTCTCGAAGCGGCCCCCTCTTCCCATCCTGAGAGCTCTTCCCTTCCTCATGTGCCAATAGCTCCCTACTGTCACTGGCAATATCTACTCTGTGAGATGTCAACATCCGTGGGTACTGTTCTCTCATCCCAGGACAGTGTGGTCCCACACACCCTGGTGAAATGGGCCACCTGGAGGCTGGACCTGGAGGTTGTTGAGGCTGAATGGCAGCGGTGGTCCTCTGGCACTTAATATTATTGAAGTTAAAAAAAAACAAAAAACAAAAACAAAAACAAAAAACGGGTCTTGGTGCTCAAAAATGTTTGATTTGCATATTCTCATCCCCTAACCCCAATATTTTCATTATTTCCTCACATATGAAATCTTACTAGCATAAAGGTAATTTCGTATTAAACAAAGTGGATTGAAATAACATTGGTAAAAATAATCAATCACCATACTTTCAATTTTTGTTCTGCTTTCCTATTAGAAACCACTTGGATACAAGAGAACAGAGGACAGACTCATGGAAATGCTTGAAATGACAAGAAGCTCCCACTCAAGCTCAGCATTCAGTCCTGGACAGGGTAAGACCAGGCCACTTTGACATCTGTGCCAAAGAGTCTACCAGACAGAATCCTCTGACTGATCCCTGACTGAGCCATAGGAACTGGCTAGAAAAGCCTTCACATCCTCAATACATTCTTCACGTCAGAATACTTGACAACCATTGATATCCATCTCTCGTTAACTTGCTCCCCAGCCAACCATTCTTCAACAAATTCAAAGGAGTAACTCATGCAAGCACACAGAAAGGGGTGTTCACTACACACATCCATGTGCGAAAAAGACAACTGGTATTTCTTGTTTGGGCTATTTCAAATGAAATCCCTTCTGCATGACCTCCACAAACCAAAGGAAAATATTTGTGAAATTCCCACGTAGAAGACAAGATACACTTGCCAAGGAGGCAGTGGCAAGAATTTTGACACTCCAAATGTAGAGTGTGTGTTTAGGAAGCAGTCACAGTTTCCATGAGAGAGTCCCATGAAATCAATTAGGAAGATCCATGCTCTAGCCCTACCATGCAAGTGATGTGACTTGAAAGAGTCACTTAGTCTTAGTAACCATCATCACTAACAACTAAGTCAATGAATAAAGGTCCTCAGGTGCCAAGCTACAAAATGTGGGATGAGCATGGATGAGGATGGGTGGGAGAAGTCTCCAACTCTAACACAATTAGGGAAGGATGTGCTGACCTCAAGTGGCTGGGGGGCTGGGATCCTGCCACAGAGGGGGATTCCAAACCTCACATCCCCTGACCCAGGCCAGAAGACCAGGTAGAGTCCAAGGACCCTGGGGTGGCCCAATGGCAATAAAGGTCAAAAGGAACTAGGGATCTGCCTGGTCCCTCAATCCCCTACTCTGAGCAGGGCTGCATGACGAGGCCAGAGGCCATCCACAGCAATCTGCCTTTACAGGAAAACAGGGACTGCAGGCTGCCTCTGGCTCACTGAATCAGGGTGGTGTTTTCATAAAGCAAGACCACTTCCTCACATTTGACCAGCAGCTCATGTGTTGACAGCACAATGACTGACTTGACTCAGGCCCTGATGAATGAAATAGAAAATTCATAGCAAACCCATCTTTAGCTCTTCCACATCATCAGGGGCTCTGATTCAATTCCGTCCAGAAAGGTGTCTGAAATGATTTCTAAACATGCTGGGGACTCACCTCTGTGTGGAACTTTTCAGGAAAAAGGGGATCAAATCTCATGAAGCAACTCTTCTCTCTTCTAGCCCATGGGCAATGCAAGGAACCTGCATGATACCAGAGGCTCACTTCTCTCTTCTCATGTCTTCTGGAAAGGATTCGTTAATGCTTCCTGCAAGGTGAAGCAGAAGCCTGCATCCCCAGCTGCACAGAAGTGTTTTAGGGCAGTGTCTCCCTTAAAACCCAAAAATAAAAAAAAACAGGTCATTCAACAGGCACATGGATTCGAGTACATGTTCAATGATCCCTCCTCCCTGGAGCCTTCCACATGCCCATCTTCCACATTCACAGAGCAATGCTTGGCCATTCTCAAGACCAGGAGACCATGATGCTCCTCACCAGGAAGTCAATAAGGAACATGAAGAGAGCAGCATGGATTGCAGAAGGTGGCACATCAAGGATCTTCAGCTCTGCTGCTAGAACACAAGAGCTTAACTTCAGTATTGACTTTTTGCCAACTACCAAGTACGATAGCAGTGTCAAGCCCAATATGCAGATATGCAAGTAGTAGGTGACACCCCGCATCCATTCACAAAAGTGGGCAACATCTGCATCAGAACAAGGAAGTATCTTACCCTTACTCATAAAAATCATCAGAAACAAAATAAAATGGATGCAAGACTTCTCATTTCACTATTAGGTAGCTGTTGGAATTCCCTATTAAATAATACCTCCTCCAAAATAAAAAGTATCTCAGACATGTGTCAACTATTCAATGGATGACATTTTAAAAACTATGGACTTTACTTAATATTTATGTATGCTATATCCCTGCCTAAGGCTCTATGAGAAAGGAGCACATAGAATTGGATCTTTGAAAATCTCACATTTGCTGATAAATATTACTGCTGATCTCAGGCATGGCGAAGTGAAAAGTGGGACTTTGGATATTCCAAGAATGCTATGTTGTGGGATTGGTGTCCCTGATTCATACATAGCATATGGTTTCTATGAAATCCAGTGAGGGAGCAGGAGTAATGAAGCTGATTGCACAGATGACCTCAGGGAATACTGACAGATAGGCCAAATGAAAAATATGCTCCAGCTAACCATTGGTATTTGGGCTTCTGATCCCAGTACTGTTTTTAAAAAAGGTGCAGACAGGCAGTGTTCATTAAAAACTGTCTACCATGTAAAAGTGGGTAATTTAAATGGCATCTAGTTACACATCTGATAGAATGGTCTGGCAACATATGAATTTCATTCTAACAACAACAACAACAACAAAACATAGAAAATGAGACATAAAGATAAAACCTTGTCTTCACCAGGATGCCTAAAAATAGGTTTTATTTGGCTCATGCCAAGAAATATCTTTCAATAGAATTTCTGATTTCTGAATGAATCCATTCAACTTCATACTGCACAGATCACAAGGTTTTCTTTACAGAATATTCTCTTCTTCTTCTTAAAGCCTCACATAGAAAATGTCTCATAGGACATAGGAGGGGAATGACCCAAAGGATGAGAGAATGGCTGGAACCGTTCTCAAATGTGCCCATGTAGCCTAAAGTTTGAAGGCATCTAATTGTACTCTAAAACAATTATGAACCTATTCGATCCATTATTAATAAATATCACCACTTTACCACTTGAACCAAATCACAGAAAATTGGAAACAGATGATCATTGGCTTTGATACCTTTACTTCTGTTTCATTACTCAGAGTCGATCAACTCTATACTTCAAGTGACACAGATTTATTACAGAATGCCTAAGATCCTAAGGATCTATTTTAGCTCAGCCCATGGTATTGCTTCATTATTTTATTATTTTGTAAGTAATAAAATATAACTTCATGTTGGATGATATATTCAAGCCATGAATATATCATCCAACATTGTTCTTCCCAAAATATTAGCCCAATTTCTGCGCACGCTCACTTACTGTTCAGGAATTTTACTAATTGTTTGAAGGTTCTAGAGGACCTGTTAGACTCCTAATGGACAAACCATACAACATACTCCAGAGAACGGACGAGTGCCATAAGAAGAAAATAAGGTCAGCCTACAGCAATGGGCAGCTGCCTGCCCTCGGCTGGGAGGAGCCCTGGCCATGGCACCAGGGCTGCTGGGCAGCAGAAGCCTCCACAGCCCTGCAGGGAGCCTGGAGCACAGCTCTGCCTAACCATGCTCAGCCCTGGACAGATGCACATGAGTTCCCATCACAGGCTCGAGTGTGACAGTCCCAGGTGCATGCCTGTCATGCCAGCCACCAGGGAGGCTGAGGCAAGAGGAACGTTTGAGGTCAGCCTTGGCAACTTAGACCCCGAGGCAAAGGGGAAATACTTTTACAGGGGTCTCTGAGGGTGTAGCTCAGGTAGGTCACTTGCCTCACAGGCTCAAGGCCCTGGGTTCAATCCCCAGAACCCACGTACACACAAAAAGTGAACTTGGAATATTGTTTAAAATGATGGGTCAGGTACACACAAGGACTTCAATATGACCTCTCAGAGGAGCTCAATTTGAGATCAGACTGAACAAAAGACCACCTGGACCATTGACTCAGTGTCTGAAACCCTCTGTGAGCATGGGAAGCACTGCTGGCAAGACACCAGAGGGCCAAAGCACTTGTGCCCCCTGCAGGGGCGTCTCTTGTCTACCGCCAAAGACTGTTCCCCTCCTGGGGCAGCTGAGAGCAAGCTGGGCCTTGGAGCAAGGACTAGTGCTTTAGATATAGACTATGCAAGCAAGGGGCAATGTCTTTAATAAAACTAAAATTAAAAAGTCACATTGAAAACATTTTAAAAAGAAGAAAATAAGGTCAAGTAGAGGAAGCCCATTTTCACAGGAAAAAATCCCCCAGTGAAAAGCATCAGAATAGATACCAAGAAAAATACCAACAAAAACAGTGTGCTCCCACTATGTATCTACTCAGCATGCAAAAGTTAGAAAGCTAGATAATACAATCCTGGCCACAGGTAGAGCTATGCAGAAGAGCCACCTGGCAGTGCTTAGTCAAAGAAGTAAACATGCACACTTTGACCTAGAAATTCCACCTGTGTGTAAACCAGGCGGTGCTTAAGCAGTTTCACAAGGGGACATGCACAGGGAAATTTATCCTCAGGTTCTTATAGAGTTGTCTGTGCTTACAGGGAGTTGATGGTTGTCAAGATGCCCACAGCTGCGAAAGTCAAAAGCTAAAAAAATAATAGATGCCAACCTGGATATATTAATAATCCCGTATCTATGATCACCTTCATAAGGTAGCTTCCCAACTTCTGTGTGGAAGTGTGTTTCTCCTTGGCCCTTACACTGTTGTGGAGACCACTAGGAGTTCAGCTTTGTGCAGGATCATCTGACCTGGACTTTTGGCAAGACCTGTACAGCCCTCACACATGCTCAGATGCTACAGGACTTTTCAGACCAGTCCAGACAACAGTAGGCATCCATTCATTGTCTGCACTCTACAGATTCCTAGATGCACGACATTCATTACCATCAAATGCAGAATTTTCATCAAAAACTAATATATATATCATTCCAATCTGAATCAAGAAAATCGGAAATATCCCCAAATCCAAAGAGTGGATCCCCATTGTGATGCTACAAGTTGAAAATTCCACAGCTGACCTCATGGGATGGTTCACACTCAAAAGACAGCTGCATGAAAAATATTACATGACCTTCCTGCTATGTGAAAAGTGGCATGTGAACTACACATGCATGTCTTCCTCAGACATGGGTTCATTTGCAAGACACCTTGTGCAATTGAAAATACTCCAAAAGGGGAGAAATCAGAACCATGTCTCCAAAGTATTTCAGCAGAGACCAACTCCATCTGTCTATCTATCTCTCAGTGAGTGTGTGTGCTCTTGTGTGTGTTTGTGTGTCTTTGTTTGTGTTTGTACCATCACAGCTGATACTTCATTGCCCCCATTGGAAAACTGACTCAGATAATGCCATCTGCCAAACTCCTAAAAACCAAAGTTCTTGCTGATAGAATGAAACATTCCTTCCTGTTGGTTTGGATGTGTCCTTTAGGAATCACTGCTACATTTAGTATACTCAAATCATCACAGTAGATCAGGTAACAAAAACATATATATTTTAAAATAATAATAATATATTAATGGAAACAACAAATACAGGATAGAGTAACAACTGTGTTACTAAACAAGGTCAAGGACAATGGCAAACTATAGATTCAAACTTTGAAGAAAATAGTAATCAATGTAAATATTCCTGGGCTGCCTCAGCCCAGCCCAGGCACACAGCAACAGAATGGTTTTGCAAGCATCCTCAGGAGGGCAGGAGCCTTCTTTGCAGGATGAGAGGGAGGTTGAGGCTCGATCCACCCATCATTCTTTTGGGAGAGGCTCCTTTTCCTCAGCACAAAGTTGGATTTTTTGTGAGGATTCTTGGCATAAAATACGTTGGCCTCTGCTGGAATCCTCAGCTCTGGGGAGAGAGGGGTGTACAAAAAGAAGGTGGCACTCAGGAGGTGCTCCCTAGGACACGCCAACATCTGAGAGCCTGTGCCAGAAAAGGCCAGAGCCACACACCTGAGAGCTCTCCAATTCAGCACCAATACCAACAAAGACAGCCTCCACAGTCCTCCCTGAGGAAGAACTAGGCAGAGCACTTCAACAGACCTAATGTCTGTTCCTACCGAAGGCTTTGGACTCCAGAATATCTCAGGTCCTCTTGCATCTGCCAAAGCACACCACTAGGGTTTGCATCTGAAATCTCCCACAAAAGGCTCCTGTGCCGAAGATTCAGTCCCCACATGAGCCATCTTCATAGGTGGGTTTGGAGGGAAGCATTGGATGGTGAGTGCTCTGATGTCAACATGAAATTCTCATTCAAGATGAATACACTACTGGGGGGTGGGAGGGACTGGAAGAAAGGTTGAGCATGGTTGGAGTAAGACCTAAACAGGGTTGTGCCCTGGGCAACAGTACCTTGTTCCTGTTGGCTCCACTGAATCCTCATTCTCCAAGGAGAGGTCCTCCCTCTCCATCTTTCTCTCTCTCCCTCTCTGCCAGCCTCGTTCTCTCTCTCCCAGTCTATGCCTTTGTGGCAAGGGCTGAGGAGCTCTCCACTGCCACACACTAGAGCTTTATGGACAGCCTCAGTGCACAACCAAAGAGAAAGCTATGAAACCCAGAGAAAAAAGGCCTAGGATTCCTCCTCTGAGTTATTTTCCTCAAGTATGGCCAAAGTGAGTACAGGCTGACCAGCACGGATACCACGTTAGAGCCATGCTTCTGCGTTGGTGGAGCCCGCCTCCATGTGAACCAGGCTTCTGAGAATGGAGGCCACATTCCAAATACTGCCCTACTGAGAACAATGGTTCCAAAGACCAGCAAAGGGACTGCTTCCCTCCAACATGGTGTATGGCCCAGTGGTGCCATGACCCCGAGTGGGGGAATACAACAGCCGCTTCTCCTTCCTCTGAACATGTGTTTCCTGTCGCCCTCCTCTAACCTAGAGCCTGTTCTCCATCCCTTCTGGGTTGGATGTGGAGATCTCTGCTATGAATTTCTTAGGCTACCAAGGCCCCAGACAGACTTCCTCTTCCATAGACTCTACTAACCTAACAGTAGGTTAAGATAGGAGACAAGTGATCCTAGAACTCATAGGGATGGTGGTCTTCAGGGTACATAGGCTGGGATAATGGCTGCTGTGGTGTTTGGCTCACAAAAACCAACCAACCAACCAACGAAAAAGCGCTGGCATTATTATCAGATGAGCTCTGTGGCTACGTGCTCAGGAAGCCCTCATCTGACTTTAGTTAGGGATCACAACCTGGCTATTGTGATCACTCCTTGCCTAGTGGACTCAGGTGCGTAAGACCATGGAATTTATGAAAAAACAGATGATTCAGGCTGTCTCCCAGGCTGTGTTTTCTTCCCAATTTCATCCTGTTACTGCTTGCTAGAATCCTGGCAATGCTCTGCACAGGCAGTGGTTTTTTGGTCACACAGAAGGCTTTCAATAGTACTGCTTCAGTCCACAAAATGCCAGTTCCCTCTTTAGCCCATGCATTCCCATGTTCCTTTGAAACCACTCCTATCCCAGACCATGAAAACATACTGCTCCTGGAGAGAGGCTTTCCTCCTCACTCCTCAAAGATGTCAGCTTTGGATGCCTGTTCATGTCCAGGGGAGGGCACCTGGTGGGGAGCCGCAATATCCACCGGGGTATACCATTGGACCTCAAGACCTTCCACCAGCAGAAGTGCAGTTGGCTTTGTGCACGAACCCAACACACCTGTTGGAGTGTTCTTGGGGGTCAGAGACTACTCTTTGTTGCTAAGAGTTGACCTGAGTCCACATCCTGACCCTTGCTCTCTGCTATCTGATTGTCTCACTTACTCTGACGGCGAGAGATGATTTGGCCCAGCTCATAATCCTCTGGATTCTCCTCAGTAAGGAAGTGTAGGTCGAGGGCGCTGCGGATGACGACAGGAGCCCTATCATGGCAGGTCACCTGGAGCAGCATGGGAGACAGGCCTTCAGGAAATGGGCCTTGAAGTGACTACTCAAGGACAGTGGGCAGGGGCATTCTGGAGGCACCTCCACTCTAAATACAAGGGCAACATCCATGACCCTACTACCCGAGGCTGACCTCCTGCTCATCGTGTGGGCTCTTCCCACAGGCTACTAGCCCAACCCTTGTACATAGGACTTCCTGGGCCTGCCATTGCTCTTTGTGGAGCTGCACTCCTCTCGGAGTGAAAGGACCCCACTACCTGCATACAGATGCAATCTCATCCCACAAGTTGGGAGGAATGGGACAATAGCCTCCAAGATCCCAGGTCTGCCCGAGGATGCAGGCGGCATTGGGAATGGCCTAGGCACAAAACCTAGAGGCTTTGGTCTGGATTGCCAGGGCCAAAAACAGACCCAGGAACATGACCACACACAGGAGAGCTGAAAGATAACCACGAGAGCTCCTGGCCTCCAGAGGCTCAGTGCTGGCTGGGATGTAGGAGGGCACCTCATCCGGCAAGGGTGGTCATTGGGTTACCTGGACATTTAGTGTGCTTGCTCCACATCCATATCGACTCTGCAGAGAGACTCTCTCAGCTCCTTGTTCAAGGAACATGGAGAACCTCACACTGCTGTCCTCCTCCATAGACGTCAGCATCCCATACAAGGGAACCTGCAACCTAGTTCCTGTCCTATTCTCATCTGTCACCCATACCTGTCCCTGCCCTTCTGGACTGCATGCTGCCACCTGACACACAGACTCCCTCAGACATGGCAGTGGACAAGCTGCTGCACTCGCTCATCTCAGCTCCAGCCCTTCACACTGACCTCTCCCTTCTTGATTCTCATCTATCCTCCTGATCATCCAGAAGCTCCAAATTCAAGAGGGCATGAGTAGTCCATGGTATTGGACCAGTGTCTGCTCCCCACCCAGGTGTAAGCACCACGGGACACCCCTGCTCCCTGGCTTACCAGAACACTCTTGGCCATCTCTGGACTTTGTGTTTCTAAGTGGACACGAATTAAGCAGGTGTCTCCCACCTGCTTGTGGGAAAGCGGCCTGGAGGACTTGCAGGTTGATTCTGAGAACTGTGGGGGATGGAACATCAGCAAACCCAGAAACAGAAAGCCACCCCAGACTGTCAGTTGGCTCTATGGGCTTCCAGCAAATATGTCCAGGTGCTGAGGCTTCTTATTTCCTCAGGTCGGAGTGGAATGGCAGCACATGCACAGCTTGAATAAGGTAGGTGTTTACCTCCTTTCCCTTGACCTGGGGGCGTTTCCTCACGATGAAATATTGTATTCCCAGATTCATGGACAGACACACGAGTGAGTGGTCAGAGACCTTGATTTCTGCAGAGCGAAGTGGAGAGAATTGTTAGGTGGCACTCAAGGATTATACCACAAAACACCCACAACCCCTGAGAGTCTCCGCCAGGCCCATCACACTTTGGTATTTTGGGGCCAAGGCCCACTTTCTCTTGGCTGTCCGTTATCCTGAGCCCACTGTGGATCATGTCTCCCCACTGTCTGATTGTCCTACTTACTCTCATCCTCAGACATCATATACAGCAGCTCAAAGTTGTCCACATCCTCATGCTGCAACAAATTTTGGTCCAAGGCCCTGCGGATGAGGCTTGTCACCGTCTCCTGAAAGGTCACCTGGATCAGGGTGGGACAAATGTCATCAGAGAATGGCTTTTAGAAGAGCTACCCAGAAGACTGTGGTCAAACATTCAGGAGAAATCTCAGCTACATATACAAGGGCACAATCTTGTTATCCTGCTACCTGAGTGTGTCCTCCATATACCACCTGGGTTCTTGCAATGTGCTACTAGAACAATCCTGGTACAAATATCTGCCTGTACCTGCCATCTCCCCTCCCCCTGGGGAGCCACATTCCACTCATGTCAAAGGACCAAACTGCCTATGCACAGACACACTCTCATCTCACTGAGATGAGAGCAATGGGCCAGGGATCTGCGCACCAAGTGTGATCTGGGATGCAGGCTGCCTTTGTGGGTGCAAGAGGCAGATGCACTGAAAATTTGGGTCCTGACTGCCACGACACAAAACAGACTCAGATACAAGAGTGTGCACTTGAGTGCTTCATGATAGCTTTGAGAGGCCCTGGCCTCTGGAAGCTCGGTGCGGGTCTGGTTGTAATGATGTACTTGACTCAGCACTGGCAGTCACTGAACATGTCTCCTCTGCAGCTGGACACCTGCAGCATTAGCGTGTCTACTGCACATCCATAGAAATTCTGCCAAGAACCCCTTTAGCTCCGTATTTACATACATGCAAAGCCTAACATTCCGAAGCTTTGGCATGACCCCCCAGGTGATCCCGACCCCAAATTCCTACACCTAGTCATGCTAAGGAGGTTCTCTTCCCTGCCACCAGGAACACATCCCCTCCTACACATGTGACAAGTCACTGCCACCTCCTCTGCTCCAACTTCACTCATTGAGAATACCAAGTTCTAGGCACTGCAGCCTGCACCCTGGACATATCTCTGCCTTCATCTGTCCACAGCACTTCCGTCTGCACTTCTGGCCTGCAAAACCCACAATACACAGGCCCACTCACCACTGAAGCTGGGCATGCTGATGCTCTCCCTCCTCAGGTCAAGCCCTTAAGACGGACCTCTCTCTTCTTTATTTCCCACCATAGCCCTGGGGTTGGCTGTGTCTCCTGCCTTCCACTGTGTGGACACCCAGGAGGCAGCCCTGCTGTCGGGCTTACCGGGATGCGCTTTGTCTCCCTCAGGCTCTGTCCCTCTAGGAGGACGTGAACAACGCGGCTGTCTTCCACCTGCTCGCTGGAGTGAAGCAGTGAGGAGCTGCTACTCACAGCTGCTGGGGTCCTGGATGCCACTGCCACAGAAGGTTCCAAGAACTGTGGGGGATGACAACATCAGCAAAGCCCAGCAACTGCACCCCACCCAGCCTGGCAGTTGGCTCTGTGGGCATTCTACAACATCCATCCAGAACCTGAGGTTCTTGTCCCCTTGGAGGATGTGGAGTGGCACCAGGAGTAAAGACTGAAGAAGGTGGCTGTTTTGGGAACAAGAGATCCAGCACCTGCTGGGTGGGGATGAAATCCCAGGAGATTAACCCCATGTTGCTGCTGAAATGTAGGTTCCTCCCACAAATGACAGGCAGGAGCTCATTCCTAAGCTGGTCCTGCCTGTAAGGTTCAAGGCTCTGAACCCTGAAGGGCTCCTCCGTGTTCTGATCATTTTCACCCTGGGTTGGGACCAAGAATGGTGGGTTCAAAATGGAAATGGTGACAAACAGAAAAATGACTTGTGCCAATACACTAGAGTCAAAGCACAATGGGACAGTTCCCATCAGTACAAACACACACACACACACACACACACACACACACACACACACACAGTCAGAATAGGAGTCCTGGGCCATTCATCAGGGATCAGACTAGAGGGCCTGCTGGGCTCACCTGCCCTGTGCTACTCACTGTTACTCTTGAGCTCCTCTGCGACAATCGCCAGAGGCTCTGGCGTCTAAGATGAAGCCTCACCCAGTGTATCCACAAAAGGGCTAGTTGGCCCCCCTGAGATTCCTGGGAGCCTGAGGCTCGGCATTGTCTGCAACCACAGGAGAACATCCTTCTCCCTCCAGTGGCTCCAACCAAGTGAGCTCGGATGGCTTGGTCAGTGAAGTGGGTGCCTGGATACCAGGGTTCCATGTTCTGTTTGATCCATTGTCAAGGCAATGATGTCATTTCCTGTGCCCATACCTGAGCCTCTTTTCACATAAGACCACTTTCAACAGCGCTATGGGCTGCCGATTTCTCCTCCATGCCTACCCATCTCAGGTGCGCAGGTGTTCACCAACAACTCCCCAAACATCCCCACCAGCATCTGCCCTGCTTGGTGCCACTAGAGTTCCAGCTTGGAGCCTTCAAAAATGCATTCACAACCAGTCCTTCCCTCTCAGCAGCTTTTGGACCCTGGTCCCATCATTGTGCAACTCATGGTGTGCCCAGTCTTTTCTGGAAAGTAGGGTAGCATCTAATCTCTAGGGTTTATTGTGTCTATTGGCCCATAACACCCTCTGTTCTCTCTGAAACCAGAGATGGGACTCACAGGTGGCTAAAGCACAAATGTAGAGATGGGATAATCACAAGAAAGGGAGAGACAAAGAATGCACCCTAACTCCATCAGGCCTGTGTCCCACACAGGGACATGGCCAATGTCCGTCCCATCGTGGCTGCAGTTCCCTCTCTACACCATGGCAAGTTGGAGGGGACTGAGATGCAGAGGCTGCTCCCCTCTGCCATACAACTTCCCAAGGCTTCTCCTAAGATTTCAAAAGGGCCAAGTGTGTCTAGTGTTGGGGTCTCACAGAGACTCCGAGGTACCACAGCATCCTGCTGCCCAGAACCGGTTCACCCCTCACCTCAAGGGGGCTCAGCCTCTGGATTCATGGGAATTGAAGTGGGTACAGGTGATGGGATATCACCTCCAAGACTGAGTTATGCCAAGTCCATGACCCCTGTCTGCATCCCTGTCTCCAGCACCACTCCCCCCTCTCTCTTTCCTCCTCAGAGCAAACAAATCCATTTAGCAAGTGTGTCCTGTGATAAAGACATGACGGTCACCCATCCTCTCATTACAAAAACACTGAGGCTCAGCCAACATGGATCCTACAGGGAACACAGGCATAAACTCAGACTCCGATCCTCCCAGCCGAGCCTCAGTGGAGCCTGGACTCCCAGCCTCCTGAGTCAAGGAAACAGAGGTTCCTAGCCGAGCCACCTTGGATGCAGCCGCACACAAACTGAACTCATCAATGCCCCTTGCTCTCAGTTGTGAGTAAGAGGGGAAGTGGTGTTTCACAACCCTGGACATCAAGGGCAGTCTCCAGGCTTTGGGGTGTGCCCTGGCCTCTGTCTATCTGCCCAGGCTCTCCAACCCACACTGGCCTCTTACCCAACCTCCTCCTAGGGCCAAACTCAATCCTGCCTCTCAATTTCTGCTGCCTTCCCCAACACACTGCTCCCCAAAATGAGCAGGGCTGGCTCTCGGTTATCATGCTGGTGCCAGCAGCAATGCCACCCCACTGACATAATTCTGAGTCCCAACCTAGGCACTCCAGCTGTCTTTGCCACACCTGGCCTGTTTGGGCTCTGGCTCTTGCTCTTTTCTTTCATGTGCATGTGTTTTGAGGTTTTGAGTTTCTCCCACTGCAGAACTGCAGCTGTGGCAGGGTAGAGCTCATGAGGGTGACATTCTGAGCCACATCCAATCCCATCAGGACTGTTCACTGGGGTGACTGCTGGAACACAGTGATGAGTGAACACATGGGAGGTGGTTGGACCCACCTTGCCTCTGAGTGGCTTCCTTTCAGGACAGGAATGTAGGCATGGGAGCCCCTGGCGTGGGATGCTTTGCACAAGGCGTGACCATGGGCTCTCTTTCCTGGCAAAAATGGCTCCACTCAGCATGGAGAGCACTGTCATTCCTGGTGGCTAACAACAGCCCTGGACCCCAGAAAGGAACCCACACTCAAGATTAACGTCTGAGTGTGCGTGTCCTCGAGGAAATGAGGTCTCCTGATCCCAGGTGCAAAGGGGTAAGTCCTCTAACTCCAGGGGCCATGAAGGGACATCTGAGTTTCCCTTGTCCTTCTTTCCCTCTCTAACTAACCACAGTTAGGACCCTGGCCTCATTCCCCAGTGAGGATCATTAGGCTCCAGAAAGGACAGTCTCTAAGATGCTCAGTGGACCAACACCCTCTGCACAACCCATAACCCTATTCACCCAAGAGGCAAGAGGATTTCTATTCAGGAAAACCAGGAAAGGGAGAGCCTTTCTCAAGGACACAAGGACATTAGTGAGTGAGGGAGTGATTAATGGATGGAGAACTATTTCCAACACCAACTTCCAGGAGCATATATGGCCCCCTGGAGAATTCTGCAGTGTGTTGGTGATTAAGGAGAACGTGTGAATTCAGGGGTCACTAGGTCCTCTCAGCCATAAGGAGGGAAACTGCCATAAAGGAACTAGGACAAGGGTGCGAGGAATGCTCACTGGTGGGAGATCGGAAGGAAGGAAAGTGTACTCATTAGAAAAGTGTCGCCTGAAAATTCTTAGCCAGCCAAAAGTCGTGCGAACTTGTGTGGGAAAAGAGTCTTTGCACAGTGATGAAGCTAAGAGCTCACATGATGGAACACAGCATCAACTGGGACCAAATCCAATATCTGATATTCTTGTAGGAAGAGGAGAGTCTGGACCCAGATACCAGGGAGACTGGGGGATACCGGATATGTGAGGTTGGAGCCAGGGCGGGATGCCCATATGGGAACCACAGATCGTGGGCAGCAATAGGAGAGTGGGCAAGGGCTGGGAGAGTTGGGGAGACAGTCCCCTTGAAACCTGGGAGGGGTTATGGCACTGGGACAGCCCAACACCTACTGTGTTGAGCCTCTGGAGCTCAACGGAAGACACTTCCTCTGTTGTCGGCCACCCAGTTAACAGAGTTTGGTTGCAGCAGCCTAGGACCCAGCTGAAGGTCTGAGCATGTTGGCCATGCAGGTTGGATCTGGACCACAGACACCCTCATCAGAGATTGTAGGGTCTCAGCCCTGAGGCAAGACAGGCACTAAGTCAGGCCAGGTGGGGAAACGGATAGGCACACACTCTGGGGGCTGGTGCCTGTGTTACTGGGAGCACTTCTGATCGCAATTCCCTGATCTGCTGCCAACACAGGCTACAGAGGAGCGTACAGAAACACAGACCACGGATCTGCCCCACTCAGTGGGCCCAGGCCAACACCACACCCAGCAGCCTCGTGCCATACCCAATGAGTCTCGAAGCGGCCCCCTCTTCCCATCCTGAGAGCTCTTCCCTTCCTCATGTGCCAATAGCT
This sequence comes from Urocitellus parryii, assembly GCF_045843805.1. Classification (NCBI taxonomy): domain Eukaryota; kingdom Metazoa; phylum Chordata; class Mammalia; order Rodentia; family Sciuridae; genus Urocitellus; species Urocitellus parryii. The sequence continues at coordinate 68,579,791 of NC_135548.1, forward strand.
CCCTACTGTCACTGGCAATATCTACTCTGTGAGATGTCAACATCCGTGGGTACTGTTCTCTCATCCCAGGACAGTGTGGTCCCACACACCCTGGTGAAATGGGCCACCTGGAGGCTGGACCTGGAGGTTGTTGAGGCTGAATGGCAGCGGTGGTCCTCTGGCACTTAATATTATTGAAGTTAAAAAAAAACAAAAAACAAAAACAAAAACAAAAAACGGGTCTTGGTGCTCAAAAATGTTTGATTTGCATATTCTCATCCCCTAACCCCAATATTTTCATTATTTCCTCACATATGAAATCTTACTAGCATAAAGGTAATTTCGTATTAAACAAAGTGGATTGAAATAACATTGGTAAAAATAATCAATCACCATACTTTCAATTTTTGTTCTGCTTTCCTATTAGAAACCACTTGGATACAAGAGAACAGAGGACAGACTCATGGAAATGCTTGAAATGACAAGAAGCTCCCACTCAAGCTCAGCATTCAGTCCTGGACAGGGTAAGACCAGGCCACTTTGACATCTGTGCCAAAGAGTCTACCAGACAGAATCCTCTGACTGATCCCTGACTGAGCCATAGGAACTGGCTAGAAAAGCCTTCACATCCTCAATACATTCTTCACGTCAGAATACTTGACAACCATTGATATCCATCTCTCGTTAACTTGCTCCCCAGCCAACCATTCTTCAACAAATTCAAAGGAGTAACTCATGCAAGCACACAGAAAGGGGTGTTCACTACACACATCCATGTGCGAAAAAGACAACTGGTATTTCTTGTTTGGGCTATTTCAAATGAAATCCCTTCTGCATGACCTCCACAAACCAAAGGAAAATATTTGTGAAATTCCCACGTAGAAGACAAGATACACTTGCCAAGGAGGCAGTGGCAAGAATTTTGACACTCCAAATGTAGAGTGTGTGTTTAGGAAGCAGTCACAGTTTCCATGAGAGAGTCCCATGAAATCAATTAGGAAGATCCATGCTCTAGCCCTACCATGCAAGTGATGTGACTTGAAAGAGTCACTTAGTCTTAGTAACCATCATCACTAACAACTAAGTCAATGAATAAAGGTCCTCAGGTGCCAAGCTACAAAATGTGGGATGAGCATGGATGAGGATGGGTGGGAGAAGTCTCCAACTCTAACACAATTAGGGAAGGATGTGCTGACCTCAAGTGGCTGGGGGGGCTGGGATCCTGCCACAGAGGGGGATTCCAAACCTCACATCCCCTGACCCAGGCCAGAAGACCAGGTAGAGTCCAAGGACCCTGGGGTGGCCCAATGGCAATAAAGGTCAAAAGGAACTAGGGATCTGCCTGGTCCCTCAATCCCCTACTCTGAGCAGGGCTGCATGACGAGGCCAGAGGCCATCCACAGCAATCTGCCTTTACAGGAAAACAGGGACTGCAGGCTGCCTCTGGCTCACTGAATCAGGGTGGTGTTTTCATAAAGCAAGACCACTTCCTCACATTTGACCAGCAGCTCATGTGTTGACAGCACAATGACTGACTTGACTCAGGCCCTGATGAATGAAATAGAAAATTCATAGCAAACCCATCTTTAGCTCTTCCACATCATCAGGGGCTCTGATTCAATTCCGTCCAGAAAGGTGTCTGAAATGATTTCTAAACATGCTGGGGACTCACCTCTGTGTGGAACTTTTCAGGAAAAAGGGGATCAAATCTCATGAAGCAACTCTTCTCTCTTCTAGCCCATGGGCAATGCAAGGAACCTGCATGATACCAGAGGCTCACTTCTCTCTTCTCATGTCTTCTGGAAAGGATTCGTTAATGCTTCCTGCAAGGTGAAGCAGAAGCCTGCATCCCCAGCTGCACAGAAGTGTTTTAGGGCAGTGTCTCCCTTAAAACCCAAAAATAAAAAAACAGGTCATTCAACAGGCACATGGATTCGAGTACATGTTCAATGATCCCTCCTCCCTGGAGCCTTCCACATGCCCATCTTCCACATTCACAGAGCAATGCTTGGCCATTCTCAAGACCAGGAGACCATGATGCTCCTCACCAGGAAGTCAATAAGGAACATGAAGAGAGCAGCATGGATTGCAGAAGGTGGCACATCAAGGATCTTCAGCTCTGCTGCTAGAACACAAGAGCTTAACTTCAGTATTGACTTTTTGCCAACTACCAAGTACGATAGCAGTGTCAAGCCCAATATGCAGATATGCAAGTAGTAGGTGACACCCCGCATCCATTCACAAAAGTGGGCAACATCTGCATCAGAACAAGGAAGTATCTTACCCTTACTCATAAAAATCATCAGAAACAAAATAAAATGGATGCAAGACTTCTCATTTCACTATTAGGTAGCTGTTGGAATTCCCTATTAAATAATACCTCCTCCAAAATAAAAAGTATCTCAGACATGTGTCAACTATTCAATGGATGACATTTTAAAAACTATGGACTTTACTTAATATTTATGTATGCTATATCCCTGCCTAAGGCTCTATGAGAAAGGAGCACATAGAATTGGATCTTTGAAAATCTCACATTTGCTGATAAATATTACTGCTGATCTCAGGCATGGCGAAGTGAAAAGTGGGACTTTGGATATTCCAAGAATGCTATGTTGTGGGATTGGTGTCCCTGATTCATACATAGCATATGGTTTCTATGAAATCCAGTGAGGGAGCAGGAGTAACGAAGCTGATTGCACAGATGACATCAGGGAATACTGACAGATAGGCCAAATGAAAAATATGCTCCAGCTAACCATTGGTATTTGGGCTTCTGATCCCAGTCCTGTTTTTAAAAAAGGTGCAGACAGGCAGTGTTCATTAAAAACTGTCTACCATGTAAAAGTGGGTAATTTAAATGGCATCTAGTTACACATCTGATAGAATGGTCTGGCAACATATGAATTTCATTCTAACAACAACAACAACAACAAAACATAGAAAATGAGACATAAAGATAAAACCTTGTCTTCACCAGGATGCCTAAAAATAGGTTTTATTTGGCTCATGCAAATAAATATCTTTCAAAAGAATTTCTGATTTCTGAATGAATCCATTCAACTTCATACTGCACAGATCACAAGGTTTTCTTTACAGAATATTCTCTTCTTGTTCTTAAAGCCTCACATAGAAAATGTCTCATAGGACATAGGAGGGGAATGACCTAAAGGATGAGAGAATGGCTGGAACCGTTCTCAAATGTGCCCATGTAGCCTAAAGTTTGAAGGCATCTAATTGTACTCTAAAACAATTATGAACCTATTCGATCCATTATTAATAAATATCACCACTTTACCACTTGAACCAAATCACAGAAAATTGGAAACAGATGATCATTGGCTTTGATACCTTTACTTCTGTTTCATTACTCAGAGTCGATCAACTCTATACTTCAAGTGACACAGATTTATTACAGAATGCCTAAGATCCTAAGGATCTATTTTAGCTCAGCCCATGGTATTGCTTCATTATTTTATTATTTTGTAAGTAATAAAATATAACTTCATGTTGGATGATATATTCAAGCCATGAATATATCATCCAACATTGTTCTTCCCAAAATATTAGCCCAATTTCTGCGCGCGCTCACTTACTGTTCAGGAATTTTACTAATTGTTTGAAGGTTCTAGAGGACCTGTTAGACTCCTAATGGACAAACCATACAACATACTCCAGAGAACGGACGAGTGCCATAAGAAGAAAATAAGGTCAGCCTACAGCAATGGGCAGCTGCCTGCCCTCGGCTGGGAGGAGCCCTGGCCATGGCACCAGGGCTGCTGGGCAGCAGAAGCCTCCACAGCCCTGCAGGGAGCCTGGAGCACAGCTCTGCCTAACCATGCTCAGCCCTGGACAGATGCACATGAGTTCCCATCACAGGCTCGAGTGTGACAGTCCCAGGTGCATGCCTGTCATGCCAGCCACCAGGGAGGCTGAGGCAAGAGGAACGTTTGAGGTCAGCCTTGGCAACTTAGACCCCGAGGCAAAGGGGAAATACTTTTACAGGGGTCTCTGAGGGTGTAGCTCAGGTAGGTCACTTGCCTCACAGGCTCAAGGCCCTGGGTTCAATCCCCAGAACCCACGTACACACAAAAAGTGAACTTGGAATATTGTTTAAAATGATGGGTCAGGTACACACAAGGACTTCAATATGACCTCTCAGAGGAGCTCAATTTGAGATCAGACTGAACAAAAGACCACCTGGACCATTGACTCAGTGTCTGAAACCCTCTGTGAGCATGGGAAGCACTGCTGGCAAGACACCAGAGGGCCAAAGCACTTGTGCCCCCTGCAGGGGTGTCTCTTGTCTACCGCCAAAGACTGTTCCCCTCCTGGGGCAGCTGAGAGCAAGCTGGGCCTTGGAGCAAGGACTAGTGCTTTAGATATAGACTATGCAAGCAAGGGGCAATGTCTTTAATAAAACTAAAATTAAAAAGTCACATTGAAAACATTTTAAAAAGAAGAAAATAAGGTCAAGTAGAGGAAGCCCATTTTCACAGGAAAAAATCCCCCAGTGAAAAGCATCAGAATAGATACCAAGAAAAATACCAACAAAAACAGTGTGCTCCCACTATGTATCTACTCAACATGCAAAAGTTAGAAAGCTAGATAATACAATCCTGGCCACAGGTAGAGCTATGCAGAAGAGCCACCTGGCAGTGCTTAGTCAAAGAAGTAAACATGCACACTTTGACCTAGAAATTCCACCTGTGTGTAAACCAGGCGGTGCTTAAGCAGTTTCACAAGGGGACATGCACAGGGAAATTTATCCTCAGGTTCTTATAGAGTTGTCTGTGCTTACAGGGAGTTGATGGTTGTCAAGATGCCCACAGCTGCGAAAGTCAAAAGCTAAAAAAATAATAGATGCCAACCTGGATATATTAATAATCCCGTATCTATGATCACCTTCATAAGGTAGCTTCCCAACTTCTGTGTGGAAGTGAGTTCCTCCTTGGCCCTTACACTGTTGTGGAGACCACTAGGAGTTCAGCTTTGTGCAGGATCATCTGACCTGGACTTTTGGCAAGACCTGTACAGCCCTCACACATGCTCAGATGCTACAGGACTTTTCAGACCAGTCCAGACAACAGTAGGCATCCATTCATTGTCTGCACTCTACAGATTCCTAGATGCACGACATTCATTACCATCAAATGCAGAATTTTCATCAAAAACTAATATATATATCATTCCAATCTGAATCAAGAAAATCGGAAATATCCCCAAATCCAAAGAGTGGATCCCCATTGTGATGCTACAAGTTGAAAATTCCACAGCTGACCTCATGGGATGGTTCACAGTCAAAAGACAGCTGCATGAAAAATATTACATGACCTTCCTGCTATGTGAAAAGTGGCATGTGAAGTACACATGCATGTCTTCCTCAGACATGGGTTCATTTGCAAGACACCTTGTGCAATTGAAAATACTCCAAAAGGGGAGAAATCAGAACCATGTCTCCAAAGTATTTCAGCAGAGACCAACTCCATCTGTCTATCTATCTCTCAGTGAGTGTGTGTGCTCTTGTGTGTGTTTGTGTGTCTTTGTTTGTGTTTGTACCATCATAGCTGATACTTCATTGCCCCCATTGGAAAACTGACTCAGATAATGCCATCTGCCAAACTCCTAAAAACCAAAGTTCTTGCTGATAGAATGAAACATTCCTTCCTGTTGGTTTGGATGTGTCCTTTAGGAATCACTGCTACATTTAGTATACTCAAATCATCACAGTAGATCAGGTAACAAAAACATATATATTTTAAAATAATAATAATATATTAATGGAAACAACAAATACAGGATAGAGTAACAACTGTGTTACTAAACAAGGTCAAGGACAATGGCAAACTATAGATTCAAACTTTGAAGAAAATAGTAATCAATGTAAATATTCCTGGGCTGCCTCAGCCCCGCCCAGGCACACAGCAACAGAATGGTTTTGCAAGCATCCTCAGGAGGGCAGGAGCCTTCTTTGCAGGACGAGAGGGAGGTTGAGGCTCGATCCACCCATCATTCTTTTGGGAGAGGCTCCTTTTCCTCAGCACAAAGTTGGATTTTTTGTGAGGATTCTTGGCATCAAATACGTTGGCCTCTGCTGGAATCCTCAGCTCTGGGGAGAGAGGGGTGTACAAAAAGAAGGTGGCACTCAGGAGGTGCTCCCTAGGACACGCCAACATCTGAGAGCCTGTGCCAGAAAAGGCCAGAGCCACACACCTGAGAGCTCTCCAATTCAGCACCAATACCAACAAAGACAGCCTCCACAGTCCTCCCTGAGGAAGAACTAGGCAGAGCACTTCAACAGACCTAATGTCTGTTCCTACCGAAGGCTTTGGACTCCAGAATATCTCAGGTCCTCTTGCATCTGCCAAAGCACACCACTAGGGTTTGCATCTGAAATCTCCCACAAAAGGCTCCTGTGCCGAAGATTCAGTCCCCACATGAGCCATCTTCATAGGTGGGTTTGGAGGGAAGCATTGGATGGTGAGTGCTCTGATGTCAACATGAAATTCTCATTCAAGATGAATACACTACTGGGGGGTGGGAGGGACTGGAAGAAAGGTTGAGCATGGTTGGAGTAAGACCTAAACAGGGTTGTGCCCTGGGCAACAGTACCTTGTTCCTGTTGGCTCCACTGAATCCTCATTCTCCAAGGAGAGGTCCTCCCTCTCCATCTTTCTCTCTCTCCCTCTCTGCCAGCCTCGTTCTCTCTCTCCCAGTCTATGCCTTTGTGGCAAGGGCTGAGGAGCTCTCCACTGCCACACACTAGAGCTTTATGGACAGCCTCAGTGCACAACCAAAGAGAAAGCTATGAAACCCAGAGAAAAAAGGCCTAGGATTCCTCCTCTGAGTTATTTTCCTCAAGTATGGCCACAGTGAGTACAGGCTGACCAGCACGGATACCACGTTAGAGCCATGCTTCTGCGTTGGTGGAGCCCGCCTCCATGTGAACCAGGCTTCTGAGAATGGAGGCCACATTCCAAATACTGCCCTACTGAGAACAATGGTTCCAAAGACCAGCAAAGGGACTGCTTCCCTCCAACATGGTGTATGGCCCAGTGGTGCCATGACCCCGAGTGGGGGAATACAACAGCCGCTTCTCCTTCCTCTGAACATGTGTTTCCTGTCGCCCTCCTCTAACCTAGAGCCTGTTCTCCATCCCTTCTGGGTTGGATGTGGAGATCTCTGCTATGAATTTCTTAGGCTACCAAGGCCCCAGACAGACTTCCTCTTCCATAGACTCTACTAACCTAACAGTAGGTTAAGATAGGAGACAAGTGATCCTAGAACTCATAGGGATGGTGGTCTTCAGGGTACATAGGCTGGGATAATGGCTGCTGTGGTGTTTGGCTCACAAAAACCAACCAACCAACCAACGAAAAAGCGCTGGCATTATTATCAGATGAGCTCTGTGGCTACGTGCTCAGGAAGCCCTCATCTGACTTTAGTTAGGGATCACAACCTGGCTATTGTGATCACTCCTTGCCTAGTGGACTCAGGTGCGTAAGACCATGGAATTTATGCAAAAACAGATGATTCAGGCTGTCTCCCAGGCTGTGTTTTCTTCCCAATTTCATCCTGTTACTGCTTGCTAGAATCCTGGCAATGCTCTGCACAGGCAGTGGTTTTTTGGTCACACAGAAGGCTTTCAATAGTACTGCTTCAGTCCACAAAATGCCAGTTCCCTCTTTAGCCCATGCATTCCCATGTTCCTTTGAAACCACTCCTATCCCAGACCATGAAAACATACTGCTCCTGGAGAGAGGCTTTCCTCCTCACTCCTCAAAGATGTCAGCTTTGGATGCCTGTTCATGTCCAGGGGAGGGCACCTGGTGGGGAGCCGCAATATCCACCGGGGTATACCATTGGACCTCAAGACCTTCCACCAGCAGAAGTGCAGTTGGCTTTGTGCACGAACCCAACACACCTGTTGGAGTGTTCTTGGGGGTCAGAGACTACTCTTTGTTGCTAAGAGTTGACCTGAGTCCACATCCTGACCCTTGCTCTCTGCTATCTGATTGTCTCACTTACTCTGACGGCGAGAGATGATTTGGCCCAGCTCATAATCCTCTGGATTCTCCTCAGTAAGGAAGTGTAGGTCGAGGGCGCTGCGGATGACGACAGGAGCCCTATCGTGGCAGGTCACCTGGAGCAGCATGGGAGACAGGCCTTCAGGAAATGGGCCTTGAAGTGACTACTCAAGGACAGTGGGCAGGGGCATTCTGGAGGCACCTCCACTCTAAATACAAGGGCAACATCCATGACCCTACTACCCGAGGCTGACCTCCTGCTCATCGTGTGGGCTCTTCCCACAGGCTACTAGCCCAATCCTTGTACATAGGACTTCCTGGGCCTGCCATTGCTCTTTGTGGAGCTGCACTCCTCTCGGAGTGAAAGGACCCCACTACCTGCATACAGATGCAATCTCATCCCACAAGTTGGGAGGAATGGGACAATAGCCTCCAAGATCCCAGGTCTGCCCGAGGATGCAGGCGGCATTGGGAATGGCCTAGGCACAAAACCTAGAGGCTTTGGTCTGGATTGCCAGGGCCAAAAACAGACCCAGGAACATGACCACACACAGGAGAGCTGAAAGATAGCCACGAGAGCTCCTGGCCTCCAGAGGCTCAGTGCTGGCTGGGATATAGGAGGGCACCTCATCTGGAAAGGGTGGTCATTGGGTTACCTGGACATTTAGTGTGCTTGCTCCACATTCATATCGACTCTGCAGAGAGACTCTCTCAGCTCCTTGTTCAAGGAACATGGAGAACCTCACACTGCTGTCCTCCTCCATAGACATCAGCATCCCATACAAGGGAACCTGCAACCTAGTTCCTGTCCTATTCTCATCTGTCACCCATACCTGTCCCTGCCCTTCTGGACTGCATGCTGCCACCTGACACACAGACTCCCTCAGACATGGCAGTGGACAAGCTGCTGCACTCGCTCATCTCAGCTCCAGCCCTTCACACTGACCTCTCCCTTCTTGATTCCCATCTATCCTCCTGATCATCCAGAAGCTCCAAATTCAAGAGGGCATGAGTAGTCCATGGTATTGGACCAGTGTCTGCTCCCCACCCAGGTGTAAGCACCACGGGACACCCCTGCTCCCAGGCTTACCAGAACACTCTTGGCCATCTCTGGACTTTGTGTTTCTAAGTGGACACGAATTAAGCAGGTGTCTCCCACCTGCTTGTGGGAAAGCGGCCTGGAGGACTTGCAGGTTGATTCTGAGAACTGTGGGGGATGGAACATCAGCAAACCCAGAAACAGAAAGCCACCCCAGACTGTCAGTTGGCTCTATGGGCTTCCAGCAATTATGTCCAGGTGCTGAGGCTTCTTATTTCCTCAGGTCGAAGTGGAATGGCAGCACATGCACAGCTTGAATAAGGTAGGTGTTTACCTCCTTTCCCTTGACCTGGGGGCGTTTCCTCACCATGAAATATTGTATTCCCAGATTCATGGACAGACACACGAGTGAGTGGTCAGAGACCTTGATTTCTTCAGAGCGAAGTGGAGAGAATTGTTAGGTGGCACTCAAGAATTATACCACAAAACACCCACAACCCCTGAGAGTCTCCGCCAGGCCCATCACACTTTGGTATTTTGGGGCCAAGGCCCACTTTCTCTTGGCTGTCAGTTATCCTGAGCCCACTGTGGATCATGTCTCCCCACTGTCTGATTGTCCTACTTACTCTCATCCTCAGACATCATATACAGCAGCTCAAAGTTGTCCACATCCTCATGCTGCAACAAATTTTGGTCCAAGGCCCTGCGGATGAGGCTTGTCACCGTCTCCTGAAAGGTCACCTGGATCAGGGTGGGACAAATGTCATCAGAGAATGGCTTTTAGAAGAGCTACCCAGAAGACTGTGGTCAAACATTCAGGAGAAATCTCAGCTACATATACAAGGGCACAATCTTGTTATCCTGCTACCTGAGTGTGTCCTCCATATACCACCTGGGTTCTTGCAATGTGCTACTAGAACAATCCTGGTACAAATATCTGCCTGTACCTGCCATCTCCCCTCCCCCTGGGGAGCCACATTCCACTCATGTCAAAGGACCAAACTGCCTATGCACAGACACACTCTCATCTCACTGAGATGAGAGCAATGGGCCAGGGATCTGCGCACCAAGTGTGATCTGGGATGCAGGCTGCCTTTGTGGGTGGAAGAGGCAGATGCACTGAAAATTTGGGTCCTGACTGCCACGACACAAAACAGACTCAGATACAAGAGTGTGCACTTGAGTGCTTCATGATAGCTTTGAGAGGCCCTGGCCTCTGGAAGCTCGGTGCGGGTCTGGTTGTCATGATGTACTTGACTCAGCACTGGCAGTCACTGAACATGTCTCCTCTGCAGCTGGACACCTGCAGCATTAGCGTGTCTACTGCACATCCATAGAAATTCTGCCAAGAACCCCTTTAGCTCCGTATTTACATACATGCAAAGCCTAACATTCCGAAGCTTTGGCATGACCCCCCAGGTGATCCCGACCCCAAATTCCTACACCTAGTCATGCTAAGGAGGTTCTCTTCCCTGCCACCAGGAACACATCCCCTCCTACACATGTGACAAGTCACTGCCACCTCCTCTGCTCCAACTTCACTCATTGAGAATACCAAGTTCTAGGCACTGCAGCCTGCACCCTGGACATATCTCTGCCTTCATCTGTCCACAGCACTTCCGTCTGCACTTCTGGCCTGCAAAACCCACAATACACAGGCCCACTCACCACTGAAGCTGGGCATGCTGATGCTCTCCCTCCTCAGGTCAAGCCCTTAAGACGGACCTCTCTCTTCTTTATTTCCCACCATAGCCCTGGGGTTGGCTGTGTCTCCTGCCTTCCACTGTGTGGACACCCAGGAGGCAGCCCTGCTGTCGGGCTTACCGGGATGCGCTTTGTCTCCCTCAGGCTCTGTCCCTCTAGGAGGACGTGAACAACGCGGCTGTCTTCCACCTGCTCGCTGGAGTGAAGCAGTGAGGAGCTGCTACTCACAGCTGCTGGGGTCCTGGATGCCACTGCCACAGAAGGTTCCAAGAACTGTGGGGGATGACAACATCAGCAAAGCCCAGCAACTGCACCCCACCCAGCCTGGCAGTTGGCTCTGTGGGCATTCTACAACATCCATCCAGAACCTGAGGTTCTTGTCCCCTTGGAGGATGTGGAGTGGCACCAGGAGTAAAGACTGAAGAAGGTGGCTGTTTTGGGAACAAGAGATCCAGCACCTGCTGGGTGGGGATGAAATCCCAGGAGATTAACCCCATGTTGCTGCTGAAATGTAGGTTCCTCCCACAAATGACAGGCAGGAGCTCATTCCTAAGCTAGTCCTGCCTGTAAGGTTCAAGGCTCTGAACCCTGAAGGGCTCCTCCGTGTTCTGACCATTTTCACCCTCGGTTGGGACCAAGAATGGTGGGTTCAAAATGGAAATGGTGACAAACAGAAAAATGACTTGTGCCAATACACTAGAGTCAAAGCACAATGGGTCAGTTCCCATCAGTACAAACACACACACACACACACACACACACACACACACACACAGAGTCAGAATAGGAGTCCTGGGCCATTCATCAGGGATCAGACTAGAGGGCCTGCTGGGCTCACCTGCCCTGTGCTACTCACTGTTACTCTTGAGCTCCTCTGCGACAATCGCCAGAGGCTCTGGCGTCTAAGATGAAGCCTCACCCAGTGTATCCACAAAAGGGCTAGTTGGCCCCCCTGAGATTCCTGGGAGCCTGAGGCTCGGCATTGTCTGCAACCACAGGAGAACATCCTTCTCCCTCCAGTGGCTCCAACCAAGTGAGCTCGGATGGCTTGGTCAGTGAAGTGGGTGCCTGGATACCAGGGTTCCATGTTCTGTTTGATCCATTGTCAAGGCAATGATGTCATTTCCTGTGCCCATACCTGAGCCTCTTTTCACATAAGACCACTTTCAACAGCCCTATGGGCTGCCGATTTCTCCTCCATGCCTACCCATCTCAGGTGCGCAGGTGTTCACCAACAACTACCCAAACATCCCCACCAGCATCTGCCCTGCTTGGTGCCACTAGAGTTCCAGCTTGGAGCCTTCAAAAATGCATTCACAACCAGTCCTTCCCTCTCAGCAGCTTTTGGACCCTGGTCCCATCATTGTGCAACTCATGGTGTGCCCAGTCTTTTCTGGAAAGTAGGGTAGCATCTAATCTCTAGGGTTTATTGTGTCTATTGGCCCATAACACCCTCAGTTCTCTCTGAAACCAGAGATGGGACTCACAGGTGGCTAAAGCACAAATGTAGAGATGGGATAATCACAAGAAAGGGAGAGACAAAGAATGCACCCTAACTCAATCAGGCCTGTGTCCCACACAGGGACATGGCCAATGTCCGTCCCATCGTGGCTGCAGTTCCCTCTCTACACCATGGCAAGTTGGAGGGGACTGAGATGCAGAGGCTGCTCCCCTCTGCCATACAACTTCCCAAGGCTTCTCCTAAGATTTCAAAAGGGCCAAGTGTGTCTAGTGTTGGGGTCTCACAGAGACTCCGAGGTACCACAGCATCCTGCTGCCCAGAACCGGTTCACCCCTCACCTCAAGGGGGCTCAGCCTCTGGATTCATGGGAATTGAAGTGGGTACAGGTGATGGGATATCACCTCCAAGACTGAGTTATGCCAAGTCCATGACCCCTGTCTGCATCCCTGTCTCCAGCACCACTCCCCCCTCTCTCTTTCCTCCTCAGAGCAAACAAATCCATTTAGCAAGTGTGTCCTGTGATAAAGACATGACGGTCACCCATCCTCTCATTACAAAAACACTGAGGCTCAGCCAACATGGATCCTACAGGGAACACAGGCATAAACTCAGACTCCGATCCTCCCAGCCGAGCCTCAGTGGAGCCTGGACTCCCAGCCTCCTGAGTCAAGGAAACAGAGGTTCCTAGCCGAGCCACCTTGGATGCAGCCGCACACAAACTGAACTCATCAATGCCCCTTGCTCTCAGTTGTGAGTAAGAGGGGAAGTGGTGTTTCACAACCCTGGACATCAAGGGCAGTCTCCAGGCTTTGGGGTGTGCCCTGGCCTCTGTCTATCTGCCCAGGCTCTCCAACCCACACTGGCCTCTTACCCAACCTCCTCCTAGGGCCAAACTCAATCCTGCCTCTCAATTTCTGCTGCCTTCCCCAACACACTGCTCCCCAAAATGAGCAGGGCTGGCTCTCGGTTATCATGCTGGTGCCAGCAGCAATGCCACCCCACTGACATAATTCTGAGTCCCAACCTAGGCACTCCAGCTGTCTTTGCCACACCTGGCCTGTTTGGGCTCTGGCTCTTGCTCTTTTCTTTCATGTGCATGTGTTTTGAGGTTTTGAGTTTCTCCCACTGCAGAACTGCAGCTGTGGCAGGGTAGAGCTCATGAGGGTGACATTCTGAGCCACATCCAATCCCATCAGGACTGTTCACTGGGGTGACTGCTGGAACACAGTGATGAGTGAACACATGGGAGGTGGTTGGACCCACCTTGCCTCTGAGTGGCTTCCTTTCAGGACAGGAATGTAGGCATGGGAGCCCCTGGCGTGGGATGCTTTGCACAAGGCGTGACCATGGGCTCTCTTTCCTGGCAAAAATGGCTCCACTCAGCATGGAGAGCACTGTCATTCCTGGTGGCTAACAACAGCCCTGGACCCCAGAAAGGAACCCACACTCAAGATTAACGTCTGAGTGTGCGTGTCCTCGAGGAAATGAGGTCTCCTGATCCCAGGTGCAAAGGGGTAAGTCCTCTAACTCCAGGGGCCATGAAGGGACATCTGAGTTTCCCTTGTCCTTCTTTCCCTCTCTAACTAACCACAGTTAGGACCCTGGCCTCATTCCCCAGTGAGGATCATTAGGCTCCAGAAAGGACAGTCTCTAAGATGCTCAGTGGACCAACACCCTCTGCACAACCCATAACCCTATTCACCCAAGAGGCAAGAGGATTTCTATTCAGGAAAACCAGGAAAGGGAGAGCCTTTCTCAAGGACACAAGGACATTAGTGAGTGAGGGAGTGATTAATGGATGGAGAACTATTTCCAACACCAACTTCCAGGAGCATATATGGCCCCCTGGAGAATTCTGCAGTGTGTTGGTGATTAAGGAGAACGTGTGAATTCAGGGGTCACTAGGTCCTCTCAGCCATAAGGAGGGAAACTGCCATAAAGGAACTAGGACAAGGGTGCGAGGAATGCTCACTGGTGGGAGATCGGAAGGAAGGAAAGTGTACTCATTAGAAAAGTGTCGCCTGAAAATTCTTAGCCAGCCAAAAGTCGTGCGAACTTGTGTGGGAAAAGAGTCTTTGCACAGTGATGAAGCTAAGAGCTCACATGATGGAACACAGCATCAACTGGGACCAAATCCAATATCTGATATTCTTGTAGGAAGAGGAGAGTCTGGACCCAGATACCAGGGAGACTGGGGGATACCGGATATGTGAGGTTGGATCCAGGGCGGGATGCCCATATGGGAACCACAGATCGTGGGCAGCAATAGGAGAGTGGGCAAGGGCTGGGAGAGTTGGGGAGACAGTCCCCTTGAAACCTGGGAGGGGTTATGGCACTGGGACAGCCCAACACCTACTGTGTTGAGCCTCTGGAGCTCAACGGAAGACACTTCCTCTGTTGTCGGCCACCCAGTTAACAGAGTTTGGTTGCAGCAGCCTAGGACCCAGCTGAAGGTCTGAGCATGTTGGCCATGCAGGTTGGATCTGGACCACAGACACCCTCATCAGAGATTGTAGGGTCTCAGCCCTGAGGCAAGACAGGCACTAAGTCAGGCCAGGTGGGGAAACGGATAGGCACACACTCTGGGGGCTGGTGCCTGTGTTACTGGGAGCACTTCTGATCGCAATTCCCTGATCTGCTGCCAACACAGGCTACAGAGGAGGGTACAGAAACACAGACCACGGATCTGCCCCACTCAGTGGGCCCAGGCCAACACCACACCCAGCAGCCTCGTGCCATACCCAATGAGTCTCGAAGCGGCCCCCTCTTCCCATCCTGAGAGCTCTTCCCTTCCTCATGTGCCAATAGCTCCCTACTGTCACTGGCAATATCTACTCTGTGAGATGTCAACATCCGTGGGTACTGTTCTCTCATCCCAGGACAGTGTGGTCCCACACACCCTGGTGAAATGGGCCACCTGGAGGCTGGACCTGGAGGTTGTTGAGGCTGAATGGCAGCGGTGGTACTCTGGCACTTAATATTATTTAAGTTAAAAAAAAAAAAAAAAAACAAAAACAAAAACAAAAAACGGGTCTTGGTGCTCAAAAATGTTTGATTTGCATATTCTCATCCCCTAACCCCAATATTTTCATTATTTCCTCACATATGAAATCTTACTAGCATAAAGGTAATTTCGTATTAAACAAAGTGGATTGAAATAACATTGGTAAAAATAATCAATCACCATACTTTCAATTTTTGTTCTGCTTTCCTATTAGAAACCACTTGGATACAAGAGAACAGAGGACAGACTCATGGAAATGCTTGAAATGACAAGAAGCTCCCACTCAAGCTCAGCATTCAGTCCTGGACAGGGTAAGACCAGGCCACTTTGACATCTGTGCCAAAGAGTCTACCAGACAGAATCCTCTGACTGATCCCTGACTGAGCCATAGGAACTGGCTAGAAAAGCCTTCACATCCTCAATACATTCTTCACGTCAGAATACTTGACAACCATTGATATCCATCTCTCGTTAACTTGCTCCCCAGCCAACCATTCTTCAACAAATTCAAAGGAGTAACTCATGCAAGCACACAGAAAGGGGTGTTCACTACACACATCCATGTGCGAAAAAGACAACTGGTATTTCTTGTTTGGGCTATTTCAAATGAAATCCCTTCTGCATGACCTCCACAAACCAAAGGAAAATATTTGTGAAATTCCCACGTAGAAGACAAGATACACTTGCCAAGGAGGCAGTGGCAAGAATTTTGACACTCCAAATGTAGAGTGTGTGTTTAGGAAGCAGTCACAGTTTCCATGAGAGAGTCCCATGAAATCAATTAGGAAGATCCATGCTCTAGCCCTACCATGCAAGTGATGTGACTTGAAAGAGTCACTTAGTCTTAGTAACCATCATCACTAACAACTAAGTCAATGAATAAAGGTCCTCAGGTGCCAAGCTACAAAATGTGGGATGAGCATGGATGAGGATGGGTGGGAGAAGTCTCCAACTCTAACACAATTAGGGAAGGATGTGCTGACCTCAAGTGGCTGGGGGGGCTGGGATCCTGCCACAGAGGGGGATTCCAAACCTCACATCCCCTGACCCAGGCCAGAAGACCAGGTAGAGTCCAAGGACCCTGGGGTGGCCCAATGGCAATAAAGGTCAAAAGGAACTAGGGATCTGCCTGGTCCCTCAATCCCCTACTCTGAGCAGGGCTGCATGACGAGGCCAGAGGCCATCCACAGCAATCTGCCTTTACAGGAAAACAGGGACTGCAGGCTGCCTCTGGCTCACTGAATCAGGGTGGTGTTTTCATAAAGCAAGACCACTTCCTCACATTTGACCAGCAGCTCATGTGTTGACAGCACAATGACTGACTTGACTCAGGCCCTGATGAATGAAATAGAAAATTCATAGCAAACCCATCTTTAGCTCTTCCACATCATCAGGGGCTCTGATTCAATTCCGTCCAGAAAGGTGTCTGAAATGATTTCTAAACATGCTGGGGACTCACCTCTGTGTGGAACTTTTCAGGAAAAAGGGGATCAAATCTCATGAAGCAACTCTTCTCTCTTCTAGCCCATGGGCAATGCAAGGAACCTGCATGATACCAGAGGCTCACTTCTCTCTTCTCATGTCTTCTGGAAAGGATTCGTTAATGCTTCCTGCAAGGTGAAGCAGAAGCCTGCATCCCCAGCTGCACAGAAGTGTTTTAGGGCAGTGTCTCCCTTAAAACCCAAAAATAAAAAAACAGGTCATTCAACAGGCACATGGATTCGAGTACATGTTCAATGATCCCTCCTCCCTGGAGCCTTCCACATGCCCATCTTCCACATTCACAGAGCAATGCTTGGCCATTCTCAAGACCAGGAGACCATGATGCTCCTCACCAGGAAGTCAATAAGGAACATGAAGAGAGCAGCATGGATTGCAGAAGGTGGCACATCAAGGATCTTCAGCTCTGCTGCTAGAACACAAGAGCTTAACTTCAGTATTGACTTTTTGCCAACTACCAAGTACGATAGCAGTGTCAAGCCCAATATGCAGATATGCAAGTAGTAGGTGACACCCCGCATCCATTCACAAAAGTGGGCAACATCTGCATCAGAACAAGGAAGTATCTTACCCTTACTCATAAAAATCATCAGAAACAAAATAAAATGGATGCAAGACTTCTCATTTCACTATTAGGTAGCTGTTGGAATTCCCTATTAAATAATACCTCCTCCAAAATAAAAAGTATCTCAGACATGTGTCAACTATTCAATGGATGACATTTTAAAAACTATGGACTTTACTTAATATTTATGTATGCTATATCCCTGCCTAAGGCTCTATGAGAAAGGAGCACATAGAATTGGATCTTTGAAAATCTCACATTTGCTGATAAATATTACTGCTGATCTCAGGCATGGCGAAGTGAAAAGTGGGACTTTGGATATTCCAAGAATGCTATGTTGTGGGATTGGTGTCCCTGATTCATACATAGCATATGGTTTCTATGAAATCCAGTGAGGGAGCAGGAGTAACGAAGCTGATTGCACAGATGACCTCAGGGAATACTGACAGATAGGCCAAATGAAAAATATGCTCCAGCTAACCATTGGTATTTGGGCTTCTGATCCCAGTCCTGTTTTTAAAAAAGGTGCAGACAGGCAGTGTTCATTAAAAACTGTCTACCATGTAAAAGTGGGTAATTTAAATGGCATCTAGTTACACATCTGATAGAATGGTCTGGCAACATATGAATTTCATTCTAACAACAACAACAACAACAAAACATAGAAAATGAGACATAAAGATAAAACCTTGTCTTCACCAGGATGCCTAAAAGCTTTGACTCTAGTGTATTGGCACAAGTCATTTTTCTGTTTGTCACCATTTCCATTTTGAACCCACCATTCTTGGTCCCAACCCAGGGTGAAAATGATCAGAACACGGAGGAGCCCTTCAGGGTTCAGAGCCTTGAACCTTACAGGCAGGACCAGCTTAGGAATGAGCTCCTGCCTGTCATTTGTGGGAGGAACCTACATTTCAGCAGCAACATGGGGTTAATCTCCTGGGATTTCATCCCCACCCAGCAGGTGCTGGATCTCTTGTTTCCAAAACAGCCACCTTCTTCAGTCTTTACTCCTGGTGCCACTCCACATCCTCCAAGGGGACAAGAACCTCAGGTTCTGGATGGATGTTGTAGAATGCCCACAGAGCCAACTGCCAGGCTGGGTGGGGTGCAGTTGCTGGGCTTTGCTGATGTTGTCATCCCCCACAGTTCTTGGAACCTTCTGTGGCAGTGGCATCCAGGACCCCAGCAGCTGTGAGTAGCAGCTCCTCACTGCTTCACTCCAGCGAGCAGGTGGAAGACAGCCGCGTTGTTCACGTCCTCCTAGAGGGACAGAGCCTGAGGGAGACAAAGCGCATCCCGGTAAGCCCGACAGCAGGGCTGCCTCCTGGGTGTCCACACAGTGGAAGGCAGGAGACACAGCCAACCCCAGGGCTATGGTGGGAAATAAAGAAGAGAGAGGTCCGTCTTAAGGGCTTGACCTGAGGAGGGAGAGCATCAGCATGCCCAGCTTCAGTGGTGAGTGGGCCTGTGTATTGTGGGTTTTGCAGGCCAGAAGTGCAGACGGAAGTGCTGTGGACAGATGAAGGCAGAGATATGTCCAGGGTGCAGGCTGCAGTGCCTAGAACTTGGTATTCTCAATGAGTGAAGTTGGAGCAGAGGAGGTGGCAGTGACTTGTCACATGTGTAGGAGGGGATGTGTTCCTGGTGGCAGGGAAGAGAACCTCCTTAGCATGACTAGGTGTAGGAATTTGGGGTCGGGATCACCTGGGGGGTCATGCCAAAGCTTCGGAATGTTAGGCTTTGCATGTATGTAAATACGGAGCTAAAGGGGTTCTTGGCAGAATTTCTATGGATGTGCAGTAGACACGCTAATGCTGCAGGTGTCCAGCTGCAGAGGAGACATGTTCAGTGACTGCCAGTGCTGAGTCAAGTACATCATGACAACCAGACCCGCACCAAGCTTCCAGAGGCCAGGGCCTCTCAAAGCTATCATGAAGCACTCAAGTGCACACTCTTGTATCTGAGTCTGTTTTGTGTCGTGGCAGTCAGGACCCAAATTTTCAGTGCATCTGCCTCTTGCACCCACAAAGGCAGCCTGCATCCCAGATCACACTTGGTGCGCAGATCCCTGGCCCATTGCTCTCATCTCAGTGAGATGAGAGTGTGTCTGTGCATAGGCAGTTTGGTCCTTTGACATGAGTGGAATGTGGCTCCCCAGGGGGAGGGGAGATGGCAGGTACAGGCAGATATTTGTACCAGGATTGTTCTAGTAGCACATTGCAAGAACCCAGGTGGTATATGGAGGACACACTCAGGTAGCAGGATAACAAGATTGTGCCCTTGTATATGTAGCTGAGATTTCTCCTGAATGTTTGACCACAGTCTTCTGGGTAGCTCTTCTAAAAGCCATTCTCTGATGACATTTGTCCCACCCAGATCCAGGTGACCTTTCAGGAGACGGTGACAAGCCTCATCCGCAGGGCCTTGGACCAAAATTTGTTGCAGCATGAGGATGTGGACAACTTTGAGCTGCTGTATATGATGTCTGAGGATGAGAGTAAGTAGGACAATCAGACAGTGGGGAGACATGATCCACAGTGGGCTCAGGATAACTGACAGCCAAGAGAAAGTGGGCCTTGGCCCCAAAATACCAAAGTGTGATGGGCCTGGCGGAGACTCTCAGGGGTTGTGGGTGTTTTGTGGTATAATCCTTGAGTGCCACCTAACAATTCTCTCCACTTCGCTCTGCAGAAATCAAGGTCTCTGACCACTCACTCGTGTGTCTGTCCATGAATCTGGGAATACAATATTTCATGGTGAGGAAACGCCCCCAGGTCAAGGGAAAGGAGGTAAACACCTACCTTATTCAAGCTGTGCATGTGCTGCCATTCCACTCCGACCTGAGGAAATAAGAAGCCTCAGCACCTGGACATATTTGCTGGAAGCCCATAGAGCCAACTGACAGTCTGGGGTGGCTTTCTGTTTCTGGGTTTGCTGATGTTCCATCCCCCACAGTTCTCAGAATCAACCTGCAAGTCCTCCAGGCCGCTTTCCCACAAGCAGGTGGGAGACACCTGCTTAATTCGTGTCCACTTAGAAACACAAAGTCCAGAGATGGCCAAGAGTGTTCTGGTAAGCCTGGGAGCAGGGGTGTCCCGTGGTGCTTACACCTGGGTGGGGAGCAGACACTGGTCCAATACCATGGACTACTCATGCCCTCTTGAATTTGGAGCTTCTGGATGATCAGGAGGATAGATGGGAATCAAGAAGGGAGAGGTCAGTGTGAAGGGCTGGAGCTGAGATGAGCGAGTGCAGCAGCTTGTCCACTGCCATGTCTGAGGGAGTCTGTGTGTCAGGTGGCAGCATGCAGTCCAGAAGGGCAGGGACAGGTATGGGTGACAGATGAGAATAGGACAGGAACTAGGTTGCAGGTTCCCTTGTATGGGATGCTGACGTCTATGGAGGAGGACAGCAGTGTGAGGTTCTCCATGTTCCTTGAACAAGGAGCTGAGAGAGTCTCTCTGCAGAGTCGATATGGATGTGGAGCAAGCACACTAAATGTCCAGGTAACCCAATGACCACCCTTGCCGGATGAGGTGCCCTCCTACATCCCAGCCAGCACTGAGCCTCTGGAGGCCAGGAGCTCTCGTGGCTATCTTTCAGCTCTCCTGTGTGTGGTCATGTTCCTGGGTCTGTTTTTGGCCCTGGCAATCCAGACCAAAGCCTCTAGGTTTTGTGCCTAGGCCATTCCCAATGCCGCCTGCATCCTCGGGCAGACCTGGGATCTTGGAGGCTATTGTCCCATTCCTCCCAACTTGTGGGATGAGATTGCATCTGTATGCAGGTAGTGGGGTCCCTTCACTCCGAGAGGAGTGCAGCTCCACAAAGAGCAATGGCAGGCCCAGGAAGTCCTATGTACAAGGATTGGGCTAGTAGCCTGTGGGAAGAGCCCACACGATGAACAGGAGGTCAGCCTCGGGTAGTAGGGTCATGGATGTTGCCCTTGTATTTAGAGTGGAGGTGCCTCCAGAATGCCCCTGCCCACTGTCCTTGAGTAGTCACTTCAAGGCCCATTTCCTGAAGGCCTGTCTCCCATGCTGCTCCAGGTGACCTGCCACAATAGGGCTCCTGTCGTCATCCGCAGCGCCCTCGACCTACACTTCCTTACTGAGGAGAATCCAGAGGATTATGAGCTGGGCCAAATCATCTCTCGCCGTCAGAGTAAGTGAGACAATCAGATAGCAGAGAGCAAGGGTCAGGATGTGGACTCAGGTCAACTCTTAGCAACAAAGAGTAGTCTCTGACCCCCAAGAACACTCCAACAGGTGTGTTGGGTTCGTGCACAAAGCCAACTGCACTTCTGCTGGTGGAAGGTCTTGAGGTCCAATGGTATACCCCGGTGGATATTGCGGCTCCCCACCAGGTGCCCTCCCCTGGACATGAACAGGCATCCAAAGCTGACATCTTTGAGGAGTGAGGAGGAAAGCCTCTCTCCAGGAGCAGTATGTTTTCATGGTCTGGGATAGGAGTGGTTTCAAAGGAACATGGGAATGCATGGGCTAAAGAGGGAACTGGCATTTTGTGGACTGAAGCAGTACTATTGAAAGCCTTCTGTGTGACCAAAAAACCACTGCCTGGGCAGAGCATTGCCAGGATTCTAGCAAGCAGTAACAGGATGAAATTGGGAAGAAAACACAGCCTGGGAGACAGCCTGAATCATCTGTTTTTGCATAAATTCCATGGTCTTACGCACCTGAGTCCACTAGGCAAGGAGTGATCACAATAGCCAGGTTGTGATCCCTAACTAAAGTCAGATGAGGGCTTCCTGAGCACGTAGCCACAGAGCTCATCTGATAATAATGCCAGCGCTTTTTCGTTGGTTGGTTGGTTGGTTTTTGTGAGCCAAACACCACAGCAGCCATTATCCCAGCCTATGTACCCTGAAGACCACCATCCCTATGAGTTCTAGGATCACTTGTCTCCTATCTTAACCTACTGTTAGGTTAGTAGAGTCTATGGAAGAGGAAGTCTGTCTGGGGCCTTGGTAGCCTAAGAAATTCATAGCAGAGATCTCCACATCCAACCCAGAAGGGATGGAGAACAGGCTCTAGGTTAGAGGAGGGCGACAGGAAACACATGTTCAGTGGAAGGAGAAGCGGCTGTTGTATTCCCCCACTCGGGGTCATGGCACCACTGGGCCATACGCCATGTTGGAGGTAAGCAGTCCCTTTGCTGGTCTTTGGAACCATTGTTCTCAGTAGGGCAGTATTTGGAATGTGGCCTCCATTCTCAGAAGCCTGGTTCACATGGAGGCGGGCTCCACCAACGCAGAAGCATGGCTCTAACGTGGTATCCGCGCTGGTCAGCCTGTCCTCACTGTGGCCATACTTGAGGAAAATAACTCAGAGGAGGAATCCTAGGCCTTTTTTCTCTGGGTTTCATAGCTTTCTCTTTGGTTGTGCACTGAGGCTGTCCATAAAGCTCTAGTGTGTGGCAGTGGAGAGCTCCTCAGCCCTTGCCACAAAGGCATAGACTAGGAGAGAGAGAACGAGGCTGGCAGAGAGGGAGAGAGAGAAAGATGGAGAGGGAGGACCTCTCCTTGGAGAATGAGGATTCAGTGGAGCCAACAGGAACAAGGTACTGTTGCCCAGGGCACAACCCTGTTTAGGTCTTACTCCAACAATGCTCAACCTTTCTTCCAGTCCCTCCCACCCCCCAGTAGTGTATTCATCTTGAATGAGAATTTCATGTTGACATCAGAGCACTCACCATCCAATGCTTCCCTCCAAACCCACCTATGAAGATGGCTCATGTGGGGACTGAATCTTCGGCACAGGAGCCTTTTATGGGAGATTTCAGATGCAAACCCTAGTGGTGTGCTTTGGCAGATGCAAGAGGACCTGAGATATTCTGGAGTCCAAAGCCTTCGGTAGGAACAGACATTAGGTCTGTTGAAGTGCTCTGCCTAGTTCTTCCTCAGGGAGGACTGTGGAGGCTGTCTTTGTTGGTATTGGTGCTGAATTGGAGAGCTCTCAGGTGTGTGGCTCTGGCCTTTTCTGGCACAGGCTCTCAGATGTTGGCGTGTCCTAGGGAGCACCTCCTGAGTGCCACCTTCTTTTTGTACACCCCTCTCTCCCCAGAGCTGAGGATTCCAGCAGAGGCCAACGTATTTTATGCCAAGAATCCTCACAAAAAATCCAACTTTGTGCTGAGGAAAAGGAGCCTCTCCCAAAAGAATGATGGGTGGATCGAGCCTCAACCTCCCTCTCGTCCTGCAAAGAAGGCTCCTGCCCTCCTGAGGATGCTTGCAAAACCATTCTGGGGCTGTGTGCCTGGGCGGGGCTGAGGCAGCCCAGGAATATTTACATTGATTACTATTTTCTTCAAAGTTTGAATCTATAGTTTGCCATTGTCCTTGACCTTGTTTAGTAACACAGTTGTTACTCTATCCTGTATTTGTTGTTTCCATTAATATATTATTATTATTTTAAAATATATATGTTTTTGTTACCTGATCTACTGTGATGATTTGAGTATACTAAATGTAGCAGTGATTCCTAAAGGACACATCCAAACCAACAGGAAGGAATGTTTCATTCTATCAGCAAGAACTTTGGTTTTTAGGAGTTTGGCAGATGGCATTATCTGAGTCAGTTTTCCAATGGGGGCAATGAAGTATCAGCTGTGATGGTACAAACACAAACAAAGACACACAAACACACACAAGAGCACACACACTCACTGAGAGATAGATAGACAGATGGAGTTGGTCTCTGCTGAAATACTTTGGAGACATGGTTCTGATTTCTCCCCTTTTGGAGTATTTTCAATTGCACAAGGTGTCTTGCAAATGAACCCATGTCTGAGGAAGACATGCATGTGTACTTCACATGCCACTTTTCACATAGCAGGAAGGTCATGTAATATTTTTCATGCAGCTGTCTTTTGACTGTGAACCATCCCATGAGGTCAGCTGTGGAATTTTCAACTTGTAGCATCACAATGGGGATCCACTCTTTGGATTTGGGGATATTTCCGATTTTCTTGATTCAGATTGGAATGATATATATATTAGTTTTTGATGAAAATTCTGCATTTGATGGTAATGAATGTCGTGCATCTAGGAATCTGTAGAGTGCAGACAATGAATGGATGCCTACTGTTGTCTGGACTGGTCTGAAAAGTCCTGTAGCATCTGAGCATGTGTGAGGGCTGTACAGGTCTTGCCAAAAGTCCAGGTCAGATGATCCTGCACAAAGCTGAACTCCTAGTGGTCTCCACAACAGTGTAAGGGCCAAGGAGAAACACACTTCCACACAGAAGTTGGGAAGCTACCTTATGAAGGTGATCATAGATACGGGATTATTAATATATCCAGGTTGGCGTCTATTATTTTTTTAGCTTTTGACTTTCGCAGCTGTGGGCATCTTGACAACCATCAACTCCCTGTAAGCACAGACAACTCTATAAGAACCTGAGGAAAAATTTCCCTGTGCATGTCCCCTTGTGAAACTGCTTAAGCACCGCCTGGTTTACACACAGGTGGAATTTCTAGGTCAAAGTGTGCATGTTTACTTCTTTGACTAAGCACTGCCAGGTGGCTCTTCTGCATAGCTCTACCTGTGGCCAGGATTGTATTATCTAGCTTTCTAACTTTTGCAGGTTGAGTAGATACATAGTGGGAGCACACTGTTTTTGTTGGTATTTTTCTTGGTATCTATTCTGATGCTTTTCACTGGGGGATTTTTTCCTGTGAAAATGGGCTTCCTCTACTTGACCTTATTTTCTTCTTTTTAAAATTTTTTCAATGTGACTTTTTAATTTTAGTTTTATTAAAGACATTGCCCCTTGCTTGCATAGTCTATATCTAAAGCACTAGTCCTTGCTCCAAGCACCAGCTTGCTCTCAGCTGCCCCAGGAGGGGAACAGTCTTTGGCGGTAGACAAGAGACACCCCTGCAGGGGGCACAAGTGCTTTGGCCCTCTGGTGTCTTGCCAGCAGTGCTTCCCATGCTCACAGAGGGTTGCAGACACTGAGTCAATGGTCCAGGTGGTCTTTTGTTCAGTCTGATCTCAAATTGAGCTCCTCTGAGAGGTCATATTGAAGTCCTTGTGTGTACCTGATCCATCATTTTAAACAATATTCCAAGTTCACTTTTTGTGTGTACGTGGGTTCTGGGGATTGAACCCAGGGCCTTGAGCCTGTGAGGCAAGTGACCTACCTGAGCTACACCCTCAGAGACCCCTGTAAAAGTATGTCCCCTTTGCCTCGGGGTCTAAGTTGCCAAGGCTGACCTCAAACGTTCCTCTTGCCTCAGCCTCCCTGGTGGCTGGCATGACAGGCATGCACCTGGGACTGTCACACTCGAGCCTGTGATGGGAACTCATGTGCATCTGTCCAGGGCTGAGCATGGTTAGGCAGAGCTGTGCTCCAGGCTCCCTGCAGGGCTGTGGAGGCTTCTGCTGCCCAGCAGCCCTGGTGCCATGGCCAGGGCTCCTCCCAGCTGAGGGCAGGCAGCTGCCCATTGCTGTAGGCTGACCTTATTTTCTTCTTATGGCACTCGTCCGTTCTCTGGAGTATGTTGTATGGTTTGTCCATTAGGAGTCTAACAGGTCCTCTAGAACCTTCAAACAATTAGTAAAATTCCTGAACAGTAAGTGAGCACGCACAGAAATTGGGCTAATATTTTGGGAAGAACAATGTTGGATGATATATTCATGGCTTGAATATATCATCCAACATGAAGTTATATTTTATTACTTACAAAATAATAAAATAATGAAGCAATACCATGGGCTGAGCTAAAATAGATCCTTAGGATCTTAGGCATTCTGTAATAAATCTGTGTCACCTGAAGTATAGAGTTGATCGACTCTGAGTAATGAAACAGAAGTAAAGGTATCAAAGCCAATGATCATCTTTTTCCAATTTTCTGTGATTTGGTTCAAGTGGTAAAGTGGTGATATTTATTAATAATGGATCGAATAGGTTCATAATTGTTTTAGAGTACAATTAGATGCCTTCAAACTTTAGGCTACATGGGCACATTTGAGAATGGTTCCAACCATTCTCACATCCTTTGGGTCATTCCCCTCCTATGTCCTGTGAGACATTTTCTATTAGAGGCTTTAAGAAGAAGAAGAGAATATTCTGTAAAGAAAACCTTGTGATCTGTGCAGTATGAAGTTGAATGGATTCATTCAGAAATCAGAAATTCTATTGAAAGATATTTATTTGCATGAGCCAAATAAAACCTATTTTTAGGCATCCTGGTGAAGACAAGGTTTTATCTTTATGTCTCATTTTCTATGTTTTGTTGTTGTTGTTGTTGTTAGAATGAAATTCATATGTTGCCAGACCATTCTATCAGATGTGTAACTAGATGCCATTTAAATTACCCACTTTTACATGGTAGACAGTTTTTAATGAACACTGCCTGTCTGCACCTTTTTTAAAAACAGGACTGGGATCAGAAGCCCAAATACCAATGGTTAGCTGGAGCATATTTTTCATTTGGCCTATCTGTCAGTATTCCCTGAGGTCATCTGTGCAATCAGCTTCGTTACTCCTGCTCCCTCACTGGATTTCATAGAAACCATATGCTATGTATGAATCAGGGACACCAATCCCACAACATAGCATTCTTGGAATATCCAAAGTCCCACTTTTCACTTCGCCATGCCTGAGATCAGCAGTAATATTTATCAGCAAATGTGAGATTTTCAAAGATCCAATTCTATGTGCTCCTTTCTCATAGAGCCTTAGGCAGGGATATAGCATACATAAATATTAAGTAAAGTCCATAGTTTTTAAAATGTCATCCATTGAATAGTTGACACATGTCTGAGATACTTTTTATTTTGGAGGAGGTATTATTTAATAGGGAATTCCAACAGCTACCTAATAGTGAAATGAGAAGTCTTGCATCCATTTTATTTTGTTTCTGATGATTTTTATGAGTAAGGGTAAGATACTTCCTTGTTCTGATGCAGATGTTGCCCACTTTTGTGAATGGATGCGGGGTGTCACCTACTACTTGCATATCTGCATATTGGGCTTGACACTGCTATCGTACTTGGTAGTTGGCAAAAAGTCAATACTGAAGTTAAGCTCTTGTGTTCTAGCAGCAGAGCTGAAGATCCTTGATGTGCCACCTTCTGCAATCCATGCTGCTCTCTTCATGTTCCTTATTGACTTCCTGGTGATGAGCATCATCGTCTCCTGGTCTTGAGAATGGCCAAGCATTGCTCTGTGAATGTGGAAGATGGGCATGTGGAAGGCTCCAGGGAGGAGGGATCATTGAACATGTACTCGAATCCATGTGCCTGTTGAATGACCTGTTTTTTTATTTTTGGGTTTTAAGGGAGACACTGCCCTAAAACACTTCTGTGCAGCTGGGGATGCAGGCTTCTGCTTCACCTTGCAGGAAGCATTAACGAATTCTTTCCAGAAGACATGAGAAGAGAGAAGTGAGCCTCTGGTATCATGCAGGTTCCTTGCATTGCCCATGGGCTAGAAGAGAGAAGAGTTGCTTCATGAGATTTGATCCCCTTTTTCCTGAAAAGTTCCACACAGAGGTGAGTCCCCAGCATGTTTAGAAATCATTTCAGACACCTTTCTGGACGGAATTGAATCAGAGTCCCTGATGATGTGGAAGAGCTAAAGATGGGTTTGCTATGAATTTTCTATTTCATTCATCAGGGCCTGAGTCAAGTCAGTCATTGTGCTGTCAACACATGAGCTGCTGGTCAAATGTGAGGAAGTGGTCTTGCTTTATGAAAACACCACCCTGATTCAGTGAGCCAGAGGCAGCCTGCAGTCCATGTTTTCCTGTAAAGGCAGATTGCTGTGGATGGCCTCTGGCCTCGTCATGCAGCCCTGCTCAGAGTAGGGGATTGAGGGACCAGGCAGATCCCTAGTTCCTTTTGACCTTTATTGCCATTGGGCCACCCCAGGGTCCTTGGACTCTACCTGGTCTTCTGGCCTGGGTCAGGGGATGTGAGGTTTGGAATCCCCCTCTGTGGCAGGATCCCAGCCCCCCAGCCACTTGAGGTCAGCACATCCTTCCCTAATTGTGTTAGAGTTGGAGACTTCTCCCACCCATCCTCATCCATGCTCATCCCACATTTTGTAGCTTGGCACCTGAGGACCTTTATTCATTGACTTAGTTGTTAGTGATGATGGTTACTAAGACTAAGTGACTCTTTCAAGTCACATCACTTGAATGGTAGGGCTAGAGCATGGATCTTCCTAATTGATTTCATGGGACTCTCTCATGGAAACTGTGACTGCTTCCTAAACACACACTCTACATTTGGAGTGTCAAAATTCTTGCCACTGCCTCCTTGGCAAGTGTATCTTGTCTTCTACGTGGGAATTTCACAAATAGTTTCCTTTGGTTTGTGGAGGTCATGCAGAAGGGATTTCATTTGAAATAGCCCAAACAAGAAATACCAGTTGTCTTTTTCGCACATGGATGTGTGTAGTGAACATCCCTTTCTGTGTGCTTGCATGAGTTACTCCTTTGAATTTGTTGAAGAATGGTTGGCTGGGGAGCAAGTTAACGAGAGATGGATATCAATGGTTGTCAAGTATTCTGACGTGAAGAATGTATTGAGGATGTGAAGGCTTTTCTAGCCAGTTCCTATGGCTCAGTCAGGGATCAGTCAGAGGATTCTGTCTGGTAGACTCTTTGGCACAGATGTCAAAGTGGCCTGGTCTTACCCTGTCCAGGACTGAATGCTGAGCTTGAGTGGGAGCTTCTTGTCATTTCAAGCATTTCCATGAGTCTGTCCTCTGTTCTCTTGTATCCAAGTGGTTTCTAATAGGAAAGCAGAACAAAAATTGAAAGTATGGTGATTGATTATTTTTACCAATGTTATTTCAATCCACTTTGTTTAATACGAAATTACCTTTATGCTAGTAAGATTTCATATGTGAGGAAATAATGAAAATATTGGGGTTAGGGGATGAGAATATGCAAATCAAACATTTTTGAGCACCAAGACCCGTTTTTTGTTTTTTTTTTTTTTTTTTTTTTTTTTTTTTTTTTAACTTAAATAATATTAAGTGCCAGAGGACCACCGCTGCCATTCAGCCTCAACAACCTCCAGGTCCAGCCTCCAGGTGGCCCATTTCACCAGGGTGTGTGGGACCACACTGTCCTGGGATGAGAGAACAGTACCCACGGATGTTGACATCTCACAGAGTAGATATTGCCAGTGACAGTAGGGAGCTATTGGCACATGAGGAAGGGAAGAGCTCTCAGGATGGGAAGAGGGGGCCGCTTCGAGACTCATTGGGTATGGCACGAGGCTGCTGGGTGTGGTGTTGGCCTGGGCCCACTGAGTGGGGCAGATCCGTGGTCTGTGTTTCTGTACCCTCCTCTGTAGCCTGTGTTGGCAGCAGATCAGGGAATTGCGATCAGAAGTGCTCCCAGTAACACAGGCACCAGCCCCCAGAGTGTGTGCCTATCCGTTTCCCCACCTGGCCTGACTTAGTGCCTGTCTTGCCTCAGGGCTGAGACCCTACAATCTCTGATGAGGGTGTCTGTGGTCCAGATCCAACCTGCATGGCCAACATGCTCAGACCTTCAGCTGGGTCCTAGGCTGCTGCAACCAAACTCTGTTAACTGGGTGGCCGACAACAGAGGAAGTGTCTTCCGTTGAGCTCCAGAGGCTCAACACAGTAGGTGTTGGGCTGTCCCAGTGCCATAACCCCTCCCAGGTTTCAAGGGGACTGTCTCCCCAACTCTCCCAGCCCTTGCCCACTCTCCTATTGCTGCCCACGATCTGTGGTTCCCATATGGGCATCCCGCCCTGGCTCCAACCTCACATATCCGGTATCCCCCAGTCTCCCTGGTATCTGGGTCCAGACTCTCCTCTTCCTACAAGAATATCAGATATTGGATTTGGTCCCAGTTGATGCTGTGTTCCATCATGTGAGCTCTTAGCTTCATCACTGTGCAAAGACTCTTTTCCCACACAAGTTCGCACGACTTTTGGCTGGCTAAGAATTTTCAGGCGACACTTTTCTAATGAGTACACTTTCCTTCCTTCCGATCTCCCACCAGTGAGCATTCCTCGCACCCTTGTCCTAGTTCCTTTATGGCAGTTTCCCTCCTTATGGCTGAGAGGACCTAGTGACCCCTGAATTCACACGTTCTCCTTAATCACCAACACACTGCAGAATTCTCCAGGGGGCCATATATGCTCCTGGAAGTTGGTGTTGGAAATAGTTCTCCATCCATTAATCACTCCCTCACTCACTAATGTCCTTGTGTCCTTGAGAAAGGCTCTCCCTTTCCTGGTTTTCCTGAATAGAAATCCTCTTGCCTCTTGGGTGAATAGGGTTATGGGTTGTGCAGAGGGTGTTGGTCCACTGAGCATCTTAGAGACTGTCCTTTATGGAGCCTAATGATCCTCACTGGGGAATGAGGCCAGGGTCCTAACTGTGGTTAGTTAGAGAGGGAAAGAAGGACAAGGGAAACTCAGATGTCCCTTCATGGCCCCTGGAGTTAGAGGACTTACCCCTTTGCACCTGGGATCAGGAGACCTCATTTCCTCGAGGACACGCACACTCAGACGTTAATCTTGAGTGTGGGTTCCTTTCTGGGGTCCAGGGCTGTTGTTAGCCACCAGGAATGACAGTGCTCTCCATGCTGAGTGGAGCCATTTTTGCCAGGAAAGAGAGCCCATGGTCACGCCTTGTGCAAAGCATCCCACGCCAGGGGCTCCCATGCCTACATTCCTGTCCTGAAAGGAAGCCACTCAGAGGCAAGGTGGGTCCAACCACCTCCCATGTGTTCACTCATCACTGTGTTCCAGCAGTCACCCCAGTGAACAGTCCTGATGGGATTGGATGTGGCTCAGAATGTCACCCTCATGAGCTCTACCCTGCCACAGCTGCAGTTCTGCAGTGGGAGAAACTCAAAACCTCAAAACACATGCACATGAAAGAAAAGAGCAAGAGCCAGAGCCCAAACAGGCCAGGTGTGGCAAAGACAGCTGGAGTGCCTAGGTTGGGACTCAGAATTATGTCAGTGGGGTGGCATTGCTGCTGGCACCAGCATGATAACCGAGAGCCAGCCCTGCTCATTTTGGGGAGCAGTGTGTTGGGGAAGGCAGCAGAAATTGAGAGGCAGGATTGAGTTTGGCCCTAGGAGGAGGTTGGGTAAGAGGCCAGTGTGGGTTGGAGAGCCTGGGCAGATAGACAGAGGCCAGGGCACACCCCAAAGCCTGGAGACTGCACTTGATGTCCAGGGTTGTGAAACACCACTTCCCCTCTTACTCACAACTGAGAGCAAGGGGCATTGATGAGTTCAGTTTGTGTGCGGCTGCATCCAAGGTGGCTCGGCTAGGAACCTCTGTTTCCTTGACTCAGGAGGCTGGGAGTCCAGGCTCCACTGAGGCTCGGCTGGGAGGATCGGAGTCTGAGTTTATGCCTGTGTTCCCTGTAGGATCCATGTTGGCTGAGCCTCAGTGTTTTTGTAATGAGAGGATGGGTGACCGTCATGTCTTTATCACAGGACACACTTGCTAAATGGATTTGTTTGCTCTGAGGAGGAAAGAGAGAGGGGGGAGTGGTGCTGGAGACAGGGATGCAGACAGGGGTCATGGACTTGGCATAACTCAGTCTTGGAGGTGATATCCCAT
Source organism: Urocitellus parryii (assembly GCF_045843805.1). Lineage (NCBI taxonomy): Eukaryota > Metazoa > Chordata > Mammalia > Rodentia > Sciuridae > Urocitellus > Urocitellus parryii. The sequence continues at coordinate 68,611,668 of NC_135548.1, forward strand.
CACCTGTACCCACTTCATCCCATGAATCCAGAGGCTGAGCCCCCTTGAGGTGAGGGGTGAACCGGTTCTGGGCAGCAGGATGCTGTGGTACCTCGGAGTCTCTGTGAGACCCCAACACTAGACACACTTGGCCCTTTTGAAATCTTAGGAGAAGCCTTGGGAAGTTGTATGGCAGAGGGGAGCAGCCTCTGCATCTCAGTCCCCTCCAACTTGCCATGGTGTAGAGAGGGAACTGCAGCCACGATGGGACGGACATTGGCCATGTCCCTGTGTGGGACACAGGCCTGATTGAGTTAGGGTGCATTCTTTGTCTCTCCCTTTCTTGTGATTATCCCATCTCTACATTTGTGCTTTAGCCACCTGTGAGTCCCATCTCTGGTTTCAGAGAGAACAGAGGGTGTTATGGGCCAATAGACACAATAAACCCTAGAGATTAGATGCTACCCTACTTTCCAGAAAAGACTGGGCACACCATGAGTTGCACAATGATGGGACCAGGGTCCAAAAGCTGCTGAGAGGGAAGGACTGGTTGTGAATGCATTTTTGAAGGCTCCAAGCTGGAACTCTAGTGGCACCAAGCAGGGCAGATGCTGGTGGGGATGTTTGGGTAGTTGTTGGTGAACACCTGCGCACCTGAGATGGGTAGGCATGGAGGAGAAATCGGCAGCCCATAGGGCTGTTGAAAGTGGTCTTATGTGAAAAGAGGCTCAGGTATGGGCAAAGGAAATGACATCATTGCCTTGACAATGGATCAAACAGAACGTGGAACCCTGGTATCCAGGCACCCACTTCACTGACCAAGCCATCCGAGCTCACTTGGTTGGAGCCACTGGAGGGAGAAGGATGTTCTCCTGTGGTTGCAGACAATGCCGAGCCTCAGGCTCCCAGGAATCTCAGGGGGGCCAACTAGCCCTTTTGTGGATACACTGGGTGAGGCTTCATCTTAGACGCCAGAGCCTCTGGCGATTGTCGCAGAGGAGCTCAAGAGTAACAGTGAGTAGCACAGGGCAGGTGAGCCCAGCAGGCCCTCTAGTCTGATCCCTGATGAATGGCCCAGGACTCCTATTCTGACTCTGTGTGTGTGTGTGTGTGTGTGTGTGTGTGTGTGTGTGTGTGTTTGTACTGATGGGAACTGTCCCATTGTGCTTTGACTCTAGTGTATTGGCACAAGTCATTTTTCTGTTTGTCACCATTTCCATTTTGAACCCACCATTCTTGGTCCCAACCCAGGGTGAAAATGATCAGAACACGGAGGAGCCCTTCAGGGTTCAGAGCCTTGAACCTTACAGGCAGGGCCAGCTTAGGAATGAGCTCCTGCCTGTCATTTGTGGGAGGAACCTACATTTCAGCAGCAACATGGGGTTAATCTCCTGGGATTTCATCCCCACCCAGCAGGTGCTGGATCTCTTGTTCCCAAAACAGCCACCTTCTTCAGTCTTTACTCCTGGTGCCACTCCACATCCTCCAAGGGGACAAGAACCTCAGGTTCTGGATGGATGTTGTAGAATGCCCACAGAGCCAACTGCCAGGCTGGGTGGGGTGCAGTTGCTGGGCTTTGCTGATGTTGTCATCCCCCACAGTTCTTGGAACCTTCTGTGGCAGTGGCATCCAGGACCCCAGCAGCTGTGAGTAGCAGCTCCTCACTGCTTCACTCCAGCGAGCAGGTGGAAGACAGCCGCGTTGTTCACGTCCTCCTAGAGGGACAGAGCCTGAGGGAGACAAAGCGCATCCCGGTAAGCCCGACAGCAGGGCTGCCTCCTGGGTGTCCACACAGTGGAAGGCAGGAGACACAGCCAACCCCAGGGCTATGGTGGGAAATAAAGAAGAGAGAGGTCCGTCTTAAGGGCTTGACCTGAGGAGGGAGAGCATCAGCATGCCCAGCTTCAGTGGTGAGTGGGCCTGTGTATTGTGGGTTTTGCAGGCCAGAAGTGCAGACGGAAGTGCTGTGGACAGATGAAGGCAGAGATATGTCCAGGGTGCAGGCTGCAGTGCCTAGAACTTGGTATTCTCAATGAGTGAAGTTGGAGCAGAGGAGGTGGCAGTGACTTGTCACATGTGTAGGAGGGGATGTGTTCCTGGTGGCAGGGAAGAGAACCTCCTTAGCATGACTAGGTGTAGGAATTTGGGGTCGGGATCACCTGGGGGGTCATGCCAAAGCTTCGGAATGTTAGGCTTTGCATGTATGTAAATACGGAGCTAAAGGGGTTCTTGGCAGAATTTCTATGGATGTGCAGTAGACACGCTAATGCTGCAGGTGTCCAGCTGCAGAGGAGACATGTTCAGTGACTGCCAGTGCTGAGTCAAGTACATCATGACAACCAGACCCGCACCGAGCTTCCAGAGGCCAGGGCCTCTCAAAGCTATCATGAAGCACTCAAGTGCACACTCTTGTATCTGAGTCTGTTTTGTGTCGTGGCAGTCAGGACCCAAATTTTCAGTGCATCTGCCTCTTGCACCCACAAAGGCAGCCTGCATCCCAGATCACACTTGGTGCGCAGATCCCTGGCCCATTGCTCTCATCTCAGTGAGATGAGAGTGTGTCTGTGCATAGGCAGTTTGGTCCTTTGACATGAGTGGAATGTGGCTCCCCAGGGGGAGGGGAGATGGCAGGTACAGGCAGATATTTGTACCAGGATTGTTCTAGTAGCACATTGCAAGAACCCAGGTGGTATATGGAGGACACACTCAGGTAGCAGGATAACAAGATTGTGCCCTTGTATATGTAGCTGAGATTTCTCCTGAATGTTTGACCACAGTCTTCTGGGTAGCTCTTCTAAAAGCCATTCTCTGATGACATTTGTCCCACCCTGATCCAGGTGACCTTTCAGGAGACGGTGACAAGCCTCATCCGCAGGGCCTTGGACCAAAATTTGTTGCAGCATGAGGATGTGGACAACTTTGAGCTGCTGTATATGATGTCTGAGGATGAGAGTAAGTAGGACAATCAGACAGTGGGGAGACATGATCCACAGTGGGCTCAGGATAACTGACAGCCAAGAGAAAGTGGGCCTTGGCCCCAAAATACCAAAGTGTGATGGGCCTGGCGGAGACTCTCAGGGGTTGTGGGTGTTTTGTGGTATAATCCTTGAGTGCCACCTAACAATTCTCTCCACTTCGCTCTGCAGAAATCAAGGTCTCTGACCACTCACTCGTGTGTCTGTCCATGAATCTGGGAATACAATCTTTCATCGTGAGGAAACGCCCCCAGGTCAAGGGAAAGGAGGTAAACACCTACCTTATTCAAGCTGTGCATGTGCTGCCATTCCACTCCGACCTGAGGAAATAAGAAGCCTCAGCACCTGGACATATTTGCTGGAAGCCCATAGAGCCAACTGACAGTCTGGGGTGGCTTTCTGTTTCTGGGTTTGCTGATGTTCCATCCCCCACAGTTCTCAGAATCAACCTGCAAGTCCTCCAGGCCGCTTTCCCACAAGCAGGTGGGAGACACCTGCTTAATTCGTGTCCACTTAGAAACACAAAGTCCAGAGATGGCCAAGAGTGTTCTGGTAAGCCTGGGAGCAGGGGTGTCCCGTGGTGCTTACACCTGGGTGGGGAGCAGACACTGGTCCAATACCATGGACTACTCATGCCCTCTTGAATTTGGAGCTTCTGGATGATCAGGAGGATAGATGGGAATCAAGAAGGGAGAGGTCAGTGTGAAGGGCTGGAGCTGAGATGAGCGAGTGCAGCAGCTTGTCCACTGCCATGTCTGAGGGAGTCTGTGTGTCAGGTGGCAGCATGCAGTCCAGAAGGGCAGGGACAGGTATGGGTGACAGATGAGAATAGGACAGGAACTAGGTTGCAGGTTCCCTTGTATGGGATGCTGACGTCTATGGAGGAGGACAGCAGTGTGAGGTTCTCCATGTTCCTTGAACAAGGAGCTGAGAGAGTCTCTCTGCAGAGTCGATATGGATGTGGAGCAAGCACACTAAATGTCCAGGTAACCCAATGACCACCCTTGCCGGATGAGGTGCCCTCCTACATCCCAGCCAGCACTGAGCCTCTGGAGGCCAGGAGCTCTCGTGGCTATCTTTCAGCTCTCCTGTGTGTGGTCATGTTCCTGGGTCTGTTTTTGGCCCTGGCAATCCAGACCAAAGCCTCTAGGTTTTGTGCCTAGGCCATTCCCAATGCCGCCTGCATCCTCGGGCAGACCTGGGATCTTGGAGGCTATTGTCCCATTCCTCCCAACTTGTGGGATGAGATTGCATCTGTATGCAGGTAGTGGGGTCCTTTCACTCCGAGAGGAGTGCAGCTCCACAAAGAGCAATGGCAGGCCCAGGAAGTCCTATGTACAAGGATTGGGCTAGTAGCCTGTGGGAAGAGCCCACACGATGAGCAGGAGGTCAGCCTCGGGTAGTAGGGTCATGGATGTTGCCCTTGTATTTAGAGTGGAGGTGCCTCCAGAATGCCCCTGCCCACTGTCCTTGAGTAGTCACTTCAAGGCCCATTTCCTGAAGGCCTGTCTCCCATGCTGCTCCAGGTGACCTGCCACGATAGGGCTCCTGTCGTCATCCGCAGCGCCCTCGACCTACACTTCCTTACTGAGGAGAATCCAGAGGATTATGAGCTGGGCCAAATCATCTCTCGCCGTCAGAGTAAGTGAGACAATCAGATAGCAGAGAGAAAGGGTCAGGATGTGGACTCAGGTCAACTCTTAGCAACAAAGAGTAGTCTCTGACCCCCAAGAACACTCCAACAGGTGTGTTGGGTTCGTGCACAAAGCCAACTGCACTTCTGCTGGTGGAAGGTCTTGAGGTCCAATGGTATACCCCGGTGGATATTGCGGCTCCACACCAGGTGCCCTCCCCTGGACATGAACAGGCATCCAAAGCTGACATCTTTGAGGAGTGAGGAGGAAAGCCTCTCTCCAGGAGCAGTATGTTTTCATGGTCTGGGATAGGAGTGGTTTCAAAGGAACATGGGAATGCATGGGCTAAAGAGGGAACTGGCATTTTGTGGACTGAAGCAGTACTATTGAAAGCCTTCTGTGTGACCAAAAAACCACTGCCTGTGCAGAGCATTGCCAGGATTCTAGCAAGCAGTAACAGGATGAAATTGGGAAGAAAACACAGCCTGGGAGACAGCCTGAATCATCTGTTTTTGCATAAATTCCATGGTCTTACGCACCTGAGTCCACTAGGCAAGGAGTGATCACAATAGCCAGGTTGTGATCCCTAACTAAAGTCAGATGAGGGCTTCCTGAGCACGTAGCCACAGAGCTCATCTGATAATAATGCCAGCGCTTTTTCGTTGGTTGGTTGGTTGGTTTTTGTGAGCCAAACACCACAGCAGCCATTATCCCAGCCTATGTACCCTGAAGACCACCATCCCTATGAGTTCTAGGATCACTTGTCTCCTATCTTAACCTACTGTTAGGTTAGTAGAGTCTATGGAAGAGGAAGTCTGTCTGGGGCCTTGGTAGCCTAAGAAATTCATAGCAGAGATCTCCACATCCAACCCAGAAGGGATGGAGAACAGGCTCTAGGTTAGAGGAGGGCGACAGGAAACACATGTTCAGAGGAAGGAGAAGCGGCTGTTGTATTCCCCCACTCGGGGTCATGGCACCACTGGGCCATACACCATGTTGGAGGGAAGCAGTCCCTTTGCTGGTCTTTGGAACCATTGTTCTCAGTAGGGCAGTATTTGGAATGTGGCCTCCATTCTCAGAAGCCTGGTTCACATGGAGGCGGGCTCCACCAATGCAGAAGTATGGCTCTAACGTGGTATCCGTGCTGGTCAGCCTGTCCTCACTGTGGCCATACTTGAGGAAAATAACTCAGAGGAGGAATCCTAGGCCTTTTTTCTCTGGGTTTCATAGCTTTCTCTTTGGTTGTGCACTGAGGCTGTCCATAAAGCTGTAGTGTGTGGCAGTGGAGAGCTCCTCAGCCCTTGCCACAAAGGCATAGACTGGGAGAGAGAGAACGAGGCTGGCAGAGAGGGAGAGAGAGAAAGATGGAGAGGGAGGACCTCTCCTTGGAGAATGAGGATTCAGTGGAGCCAACAGGAACAAGGTACTGTTGCCCAGGGCACAACCCTGTTTAGGTCTTACTCCAACCATGCTCAACCTTTCTTCCAGTCCCTCCCACCCCCCAGTAGTGTATTCATCTTGAATGAGAATTTCATGTTGACATCAGAGCACTCACCATCCAATGCTTCCCTCCAAACCCACCTATGAAGATGGCTCATGTGGGGACTGAATCTTCGGCACAGGAGCCTTTTGTGGGAGATTTCAGATGCAAACCCTAGTGGTGTGCTTTGGCAGATGCAAGAGGACCTGAGATATTCTGGAGTCCAAAGCCTTCGGTAGGAACAGACATTAGGTCTGTTGAAGTGCTCTGCCTAGTTCTTCCTCAGGGAGGACTGTGGAGGCTGTCTTTGTTGGTATTGGTGCTGAATTGGAGAGCTCTCAGGTGTGTGGCTCTGGCCTTTTCTGGCACAGGCTCTCAGATGTTGGCGTGTCCTAGGGAGCACCTCCTGAGTGCCACCTTCTTTTTGTACACCCCTCTCTCCCCAGAGCTGAGGATTCCAGCAGAGGCCAACATATTTTATGCCAAGAATCCTCACAAAAAATCCAACTTTGTGCTGAGGAAAAGGAGCCTCTCCCAAAAGAATGATGGGTGGATCGAGCCTCAACCTCCCTCTCGTCCTGCAAAGAAGGCTCCTGCCCTCCTGAGGATGCTTGCAAAACCATTCTGTTGCTGTGTGCCTGGGCGGGGCTGAGGCAGACCAGGAATATTTACATTGATTACTATTTTCTTCAAAGTTTGAATCTATAGTTTGCCATTGTCCTTGACCTTGTTTAGTAACACAGTTGTTACTCTATCCTGTATTTGTTGTTTCCATTAATATATTATTATTATTTTAAAATATATATGTTTTTGTTACCTGATCTACTGTGATGATTTGAGTATACTAAATGTAGCAGTGATTCCTAAAGGACACATCCAAACCAACAGGAAGGAATGTTTCATTCTATCAGCAAGAACTTTGGTTTTTAGGAGTTTGGCAGATGGCATTATCTGAGTCAGTTTTCCAATGGGGGCAATGAAGTATCAGCTGTGATGGTACAAACACAAACAAAGACACACAAACACACACAAGAGCACACACACTCACTGAGAGATAGATAGACAGATGGAGTTGGTCTCTGCTGAAATACTTTGGAGACATGGTTCTGATTTCTCCCCTTTTGGAGTATTTTCAATTGCACAAGGTGTCTTGCAAATGAACCCATGTCTGAGGAAGACATGCATGTGTACTTCACATGCCACTTTTCACATAGCAGGAAGGTCATGTAATATTTTTCATGCAGCTGTCTTTTGACTGTGAACCATCCCATGAGGTCAGCTGTGGAATTTTCAACTTGTAGCATCACAATGGGGATCCACTCTTTGGATTTGGGGATATTTCCGATTTTCTTGATTCAGATTGGAATGATATATATATTAGTTTTTGATGAAAATTCTGCATTTGATGGTAATGAATGTCGTGCATCTAGGAATCTGTAGAGTGCAGACAATGAATGGATGCCTACTGTTGTCTGGACTGGTCTGAAAAGTCCTGTAGCATCTGAGCATGTGTGAGGGCTGTACAGGTCTTGCCAAAAGTCCAGGTCAGATGATCCTGCACAAATCTGAACTCCTAGTGGTCTCCACAACAGTGTAAGGGCCAAGGAGAAACACACTTCCACACAGAAGTTGGGAAGCTACCTTATGAAGGTGATCATAGATACGGGATTATTAATATATCCAGGTTGGCATCTATTATTTTTTTAGCTTTTGACTTTCGCAGCTGTGGGCATCTTGACAACCATCAACTCCCTGTAAGCACAGACAACTCTATAAGAACCTGAGGAAAAATTTCCCTGTGCATGTCCCCTTGTGAAACTGCTTAAGCACCGCCTGGTTTACACACAGGTGGAATTTCTAGGTCAAAGTGTGCATGTTTACTTCCTTGACTAAGCACTGCCAGGTGGCTCTTCTGCATAGCTCTACCTGTGGCCAGGATTGTATTATCTAGCTTTCTAACTTTTGCATGTTGAGTAGATACATAGTGGGAGCACACTGTTTTTGTTGGTATTTTTCTTGGTATCTATTCTGATGCTTTTCACTGGGGGATTTTTTCCTGTGAAAATGGGCTTCCTCTACTTGACCTTATTTTCTTCTTTTTAAAATTTTTTCAATGTGACTTTTTAATTTTAGTTTTATTAAAGACATTGCCCCTTGCTTGCATAGTCTATATCTAAAGCACTAGTCCTTGCTCCAAGGCCCAGCTTGCTCTCAGCTGCCCCAGGAGGGGAACAGTCTTTGGCGGTAGACAAGAGACGCCCCTGCAGGGGGCACAAGTGCTTTGGCCCTCTGGTGTCTTGCCAGCAGTGCTTCCCATGCTCACAGAGGGTTTCAGACACTGAGTCAATGGTCCAGGTGGTCTTTTGTTCAGTCTGATCTCAAATTGAGCTCCTCTGAGAGGTCATATTGAAGTCCTTGTGTGTACCTGATCCATCATTTTAAACAATATTCCAAGTTCACTTTTTGTGTGTACGTGGGTTCTGGGGATTGAACCCAGGGCCTTGAGCCTGTGAGGCAAGTGACCTACCTGAGCTACACCCTCAGAGACCCCTGTAAAATATTTCCCCTTTGCCTCGGGGTCTAAGTTGCCAAGGCTGACCTCAAACGTTCCTCTTGCCTCAGCCTCCCTGGTGGCTGGCATGACAGGCATGCACCTGGGACTGTCACACTCGAGCCTGTGATGGGAACTCATGTGCATCTGTCCAGGGCTGAGCATGGTTAGGCAGAGCTGTGCTCCAGGCTCCCTGCAGGGCTGTGGAGGCTTCTGCTGCCCAGCAGCCCTGGTGCCATGGCCAGGGCTCCTCCCAGCCGAGGGCAGGCAGCTGCCCATTGCTGTAGGCTGACCTTATTTTCTTCTTATGGCACTCGTCCGTTCTCTGGAGTATGTTGTATGGTTTGTCCATTAGGAGTCTAACAGGTCCTCTAGAACCTTCAAACAATTAGTAAAATTCCTGAACAGTAAGTGAGCGCGCGCAGAAATTGGGCTAATATTTTGGGAAGAACAATGTTGGATGATATATTCATGGCTTGAATATATCATCCAACATGAAGTTATATTTTATTACTTACAAAATAATAAAATAATGAAGCAATACCATGGGCTGAGCTAAAATAGATCCTTAGGATCTTAGGCATTCTGTAATAAATCTGTGTCACTTGAAGTATAGAGTTGATCGACTCTGAGTAATGAAACAGAAGTAAAGGTATCAAAGCCAATGATCATCTGTTTCCAATTTTCTGTGATTTGGTTCAAGTGGTAAAGTGGTGATATTTATTAATAATGGATCGAATAGGTTCATAATTGTTTTAGAGTACAATTAGATGCCTTCAAACTTTAGCCCTCCTATGTCCTGTGAGACATTTTCTATGTGAGGCTTTAAGAAGAAAAAGAGAATATTCTGTAAAGAAAACCTTGTGATCTGTGCAGTATGAAGTTGAATGGATTCATTCAGAAATCAGAAATTCTATTGAAAGATATTTATTTGCATGAGCCAAATAAAACCTATTTTTAGGCATCCTGGTGAAGACAAGGTTTTATCTTTATGTCTCATTTTCTATGTTTTGTTGTTGTTGTTGTTGTTAGAATGAAATTCATATGTTGCCAGACCATTCTATCAGATGTGTAACTAGATGCCATTTAAATTACCCACTTTTACATGGTAGACAGTTTTTAATGAACACTGCCTGTCTGCACCTTTTTTAAAAACAGGACTGGGATCAGAAGCCCAAATACCAATGGTTAGCTGGAACATATTTTTCATTTGGCCTATCTGTCAGTATTCCCTGAGGTCATCTGTGCAATCAGCTTCGTTACTCCTGCTCCCTCACTGGATTTCATAGAAACCATATGCTATGTATGAATCAGGGACACCAATCCCACAACATAGCATTCTTGGAATATCCAAAGTCCCACTTTTCACTTCGCCATGCCTGAGATCAGCAGTAATATTTATCAGCAAATGTGAGATTTTCAAAGATCCAATTCTATGTGCTCCTTTCTCATAGAGCCTTAGGCAGGGATATAGCATACATAAATATTAAGTAAAGTCCATAGTTTTTAAAATGTCATCCATTGAATAGTTGACACATGTCTGAGATACTTTTTATTTTGGAGGAGGTATTATTTAATAGGGAATTCCAACAGCTACCTAATAGTGAAATGAGAAGTCTTGCATCCATTTTATTTTGTTTCTGATGATTTTTATGAGTAAGGGTAAGATACTTCCTTGTTCTGATGCAGATGTTGCCCACTTTTGTGAATGGATGCGGGGTGTCACCTACTACTTGCATATCTGCATATTGGGCTTGACACTGCTATCGTACTTGGTAGTTGGCAAAAAGTCAATACTGAAGTTAAGCTCTTGTGTTCTAGCAGCAGAGCTGAAGATCCTTGATGTGCCACCTTCTGCAATCCATGCTGCTCTCTTCATGTTCCTTATTGACTTCCTGGTGATGAGCATCATGGTCTCCTGGTCTTGAGAATGGCCAAGCATTGCTCTGTGAATGTGGAAGATGGGCATGTGGAAGGCTCCAGGGAGGAGGGATCATTGAACATGTACTCGAATCCATGTGCCTGTTGAATGACCTGTTTTTTTATTTTTGGGTTTTAAGGGAGACACTGCCCTAAAACACTTCTGTGCAGCTGGGGATGCAGGCTTCTGCTTCACCTTGCAGGAAGCATTAACGAATCCTTTCCAGAAGACATGAGAAGAGAGAAGTGAGCCTCTGGTATCATGCAGGTTCCTTGCATTGCCCATGGGCTAGAAGAGAGAAGAGTTGCTTCATGAGATTTGATCCCCTTTTTCCTGAAAAGTTCCACACAGAGGTGAGTCCCCAGCATGTTTAGAAATCATTTCAGACACCTTTCTGGACGGAATTGAATCAGAGCCCCTGATGATGTGGAAGAGCTAAAGATGGGTTTGCTATGAATTTTCTATTTCATTCATCAGGGCCTGAGTCAAGTCAGTCATTGTGCTGTCAACACATGAGCTGCTGGTCAAATGTGAGGAAGTGGTCTTGCTTTATGAAAACACCACCCTGATTCAGTGAGCCAGAGGCAGCCTGCAGTCCCTGTTTTCCTGTAAAGGCAGATTGCTGTGGATGGCCTCTGGCCTCGTCATGCAGCCCTGCTCAGAGTAGGGGATTGAGGGACCAGGCAGATCCCTAGATCCTTTTGACCTTTATTGCCATTGGGCCACCCCAGGGTCCTTGGACTCTACCTGGTCTTCTGGCCTGGGTCAGGGGATGTGAGGTTTGGAATCCCCCTCTGTGGCAGGATCCCAGCCCCCCAGCCACTTGAGGTCAGCACATCCTTCCCTAATTGTGTTAGAGTTGGAGACTTCTCCCACCCATCCTCATCCATGCTCATCCCACATTTTGTAGCTTGGCACCTGAGGACCTTTATTCATTGACTTAGTTGTTAGTGATGATGGTTACTAAGACTAAGTGACTCTTTCAAGTCACATCACTTGCATGGTAGGGCTAGAGCATGGATCTTCCTAATTGATTTCATGGGACTCTCTCATGGAAACTGTGACTGCTTCCTAAACACACACTCTACATTTGGAGTGTCAAAATTCTTGCCACTGCCTCCTTGGCAAGTGTATCTTGTCTTCTACGTGGGAATTTCACAAATATTTTCCTTTGGTTTGTGGAGGTCATGCAGAAGGGATTTCATTTGAAATAGCCCAAACAAGAAATACCAGTTGTCTTTTTCGCACATGGATGTGTGTAGTGAACACCCCTTTCTGTGTGCTTGCATGAGTTACTCCTTTGAATTTGTTGAAGAATGGTTGGCTGGGGAGCAAGTTAACGAGAGATGGATATCAATGGTTGTCAAGTATTCTGACGTGAAGACTGTATTGAGGATGTGAAGGCTTTTCTAGCCAGTTCCTATGGCTCAGTCAGGGATCAGTCAGAGGATTCTGTCTGGTAGACTCTTTGGCACAGATGTCAAAGTGGCCTGGTCTTACCCTGTCCAGGACTGAATGCTGAGCTTGAGTGGGAGCTTCTTGTCATTTCAAGCATTTCCATGAGTCTGTCCTCTGTTCTCTTGTATCCAAGTGGTTTCTAATAGGAAAGCAGAACAAAAATTGAAAGTATGGTGATTGATTATTTTTACCAATGTTATTTCAATCCACTTTGTTTAATGCGAAATTACCTTTATGCTAGTAAGATTTCATATGTGAGGAAATAATGAAAATATTGGGGTTAGGGGATGAGAATATGCAAATCAAACATTTTTGAGCACCAAGACCCGTTTTTTGTTTTTTTTTGTTTTTTTTTTTTTTTAACTTAAATAATATTAAGTGCCAGAGGACCACCGCTGCCATTCAGCCTCAACAACCTCCAGGTCCAGCCTCCAGGTGGCCCATTTCACCAGGGTGTGTGGGACCACACTGTCCTGGGATGAGAGAACAGTACCCACGGATGTTGACATCTCACAGAGTAGATATTGCCAGTGACAGTAGGGAGCTATTGGCACATGAGGAAGGGAAGAGCTCTCAGGATGGGAAGAGGGGGCCGCTTCGAGACTCATTGGGTATGGCACGAGGCTGCTGGGTGTGGTGTTGGCCTGGGCCCACTGAGTGGGGCAGATCCGTGGTCTGTGTTTCTGTACCCTCCTCTGTAGCCTGTGTTGGCAGCAGATCAGGGAATTGCGATCAGAAGTGCTCCCAGTAACACAGGCACCACCAGAGTGTGTGCCTATCCATTTCCCCACCTGGCCTGACTTAGTTCCTGTCTTGCCTCAGGGCTGAGACCCTACAATCTCTGATGAGGGTGTCTGTGGTCCAGATCCAACCTGCATGGCCAACATGCTCAGACCTTCAGCTGGGTCCTAGGCTGCTGCAACCAAACTCTGTTAACTGGGTGGCCGACAACAGAGGAAGTGTCTTCCGTTGAGCTCCAGAGGCTCAACACAGTAGGTGTTGGGCTGTCCCAGTGCCATAACCCCTCCCAGGTTTCAAGGGGACTGTCTCCCCAACTCTCCCAGCCCTTGCCCACTCTCCTATTGCTGCCCACGATCTGTGGTTCCCATATGGGCATCCCGCCCTGGCTCCAACCTCACATATCCGGTATCCCCCAGTCTCCCTGGTATCTGGGTCCAGACTCTCCTCTTCCTACAAGAATATCAGATATTGGATTTGGTCCCAGTTGATGCTGTGTTCCATCATGTGAGCTCTTAGCTTCATCACTGTGCAAAGACTCTTTTCCCACACAAGTTCGCACGACTTTTGGCTGGCTAAGAATTTTCAGGCGACACTTTTCTAATGAGTACACTTTCCTTCCTTCCGATCTCCCACCAGTGAGCATTCCTCGCACCCTTGTCCTAGTTCCTTTATGGCAGTTTCCCTCCTTATGGCTGAGAGGACCTAGTGACCCCTGAATTCACACGTTCTCCTTAATCACCAACACACTGCAGAATTCTCCAGGGGGCCATATATGCTCCTGCAAGTTGGTGTTGGAAATAGTTCTCCATCCATTAATCACTCCCTCACTCACTAATGTCCTTGTGTCCTTGAGAAAGGCTCTCCCTTTCCTGGTTTTCCTGAATAGAAATCCTCTTGCCTCTTGGGTGAATAGGGTTATGGGTTGTGCAGAGGGTGTTGGTCCACTGAGCATCTTAGAGACTGTCCTTTATGGAGCCTAATGATCCTCACTGGGGAATGAGGCCAGGGTCCTAACTGTGGTTAGTTAGAGAGGGAAAGAAGGACAAGGGAAACTCAGATGTCCCTTCATGGCCCCTGGAGTTAGAGGACTTACCCCTTTGCACCTGGGATCAGGAGACCTCATTTCCTCGAGGACACGCACACTCAGACGTTAATCTTGAGTGTGGGTTCCTTTCTGGGGTCCAGGGCTGTTGTTAGCCACCAGGAATGACAGTGCTCTCCATGCTGAGTGGAGCCATTTTTGCCAGGAAAGAGAGCCCATGGTCACGCCTTGTGCAAAGCATCCCATGCCAGGGGCTCCCATGCCTACATTCCTGTCCTGAAAGGAAGCCACTCAGAGGCAAGGTGGGTCCAACCACCTCCCATGTGTTCACTCATCACTGTGTTCCAGCAGTCACCCCAGTGAAGAGTCCTGATGGGATTGGATGTGGCTCAGAATGTCACCCTCATGAGCTCTACCCTGCCACAGCTGCAGTTCTGCAGTGGGAGAAACTCAAAACCTCAAAACACATGCACATGAAAGAAAAGAGCAAGAGCCAGAGCCCAAACAGGCCAGGTGTGGCAAAGACAGCTGGAGTGCCTAGGTTGGGACTCAGAATTATGTCAGTGGGGTGGCATTGCTGCTGGCACCAGCATGATAACCGAGAGCCAGCCCTGCTCATTTTGGGGAGCAGTGTGTTGGGGAAGGCAGCAGAAATTGAGAGGCAGGATTGAGTTTGGCCCTAGGAGGAGGTTGGGTAAGAGGCCAGTGTGGGTTGGAGAGCCTGGGCAGATAGACAGAGGCCAGGGCACACCCCAAAGCCTGGAGACTGCACTTGATGTCCAGGGTTGTGAAACACCACTTCCCCTCTTACTCACAACTGAGAGCAAGGGGCATTGATGAGTTCAGTTTGTGTGCGGCTGCATCCAAGGTGGCTCGGCTAGGAACCTCTGTTTCCTTGACTCAGGAGGCTGGGAGTCCAGGCTCCACTGAGGCTCGGCTGGGAGGATAGGAGTCTGAGTTTATGCCTGTGTTCCCTGTAGGATCCATGTTGGCTGAGCCTCAGTGTTTTTGTAATGAGAGGATGGGTGACCGTCATGTCTTTATCACAGGACACACTTGCTAAATGGATTTGTTTGCTCTGAGGAGGAAAGAGAGAGGGGGGAGTGGTGCTGGAGACAGGGATGCAGACAGGGGTCATGGACTTGGCATAACTCAGTCTTGGAGGTGATATCCCATCACCTGTACCCACTTCAATTCCCATGAATCCAGAGGCTGAGCCCCCTTGAGGTGAGGGGTGAACCGGTTCTGGGCAGCAGGATGCTGTGGTACCTCGGAGTCTCTGTGAGACCCCAACACTAGACACACTTGGCCCTTTTGAAATCTTAGGAGAAGCCTTGGGAAGTTGTATGGCAGAGGGGAGCAGCCTCTGCATCTCAGTCCCCTCCAACTTGCCATGGTGTAGAGAGGGAACTGCAGCCACGATGGGACGGACATTGGCCATGTCCCTGTGTGGGACACAGGCCTGATTGAGTTAGGGTGCATTCTTTGTCTCTCCCTTTCTTGTGATTATCCCATCTCTACATTTGTGCTTTAGCCACCTGTGAGTCCCATCTCTGGTTTCAGAGAGAACAGAGGGTGTTATGGGCCAATAGACACAATAAACCCTAGAGATTAGATGCTACCCTACTTTCCAGAAAAGACTGGGCACACCATGAGTTGCACAATGATGGGACCAGGGTCCAAAAGCTGCTGAGAGGGAAGGACTGGTTGTGAATGCATTTTTGAAGGCTCCAAGCTGGAACTCTAGTGGCACCAAGCAGGGCAGATGCTGGTGGGGATGTTTGGGGAGTTGTTGGTGAACACCTGCGCACCTGAGATGGGTAGGCATGGAGGAGAAATCGGCAGCCCATAGGGCTGTTGAAAGTGGTCTTATGTGAAAAGAGGCTCAGGTATGGGCACAGGAAATGACATCATTGCCTTGACAATGGATCAAACAGAACATGGAACCCTGGTATCCAGGCACCCACTTCACTGACCAAGCCATCCGAGCTCACTTGGTTGGAGCCACTGGAGGGAGAAGGATGTTCTCCTGTGGTTGCAGACAATGCCGAGCCTCAGGCTCCCAGGAATCTCAGGGGGGCCAACTAGCCCTTTTGTGGATACACTGGGTGAGGCTTCATCTTAGACGCCACAGCCTCTGGCGATTGTCGCAGAGGAGCTCAAGAGTAACAGTGAGTAGCACAGGGCAGGTGAGCCCAGCAGGCCCTCTAGTCTGATCCCTGATGAATGGCCCAGGACTCCTATTCTGACTCTCTCTGTGTGTGTGTGTGTGTGTGTGTGTGTGTGTGTGTGTGTGTGTTTGTACTGATGGGAACTGTCCCATTGTGCTTTGACTCTAGTGTATTGGCACAAGTCATTTTTCTGTTTGTCACCATTTCCATTTTGAACCCACCATTCTTGGTCCCAACCCAGGGTGAAAATGATCAGAACACGGAGGAGCCCTTCAGGGTTCAGAGCCTTGAACCTTACAGGCAGGACCAGCTTAGGAATGAGCTCCTGCCTGTCATTTGTGGGAGGAACCTACATTTCAGCAGCAACATGGGGTTAATCTCCTGGGATTTCATCCCCACCCAGCAGGTGCTGGATCTCTTGTTCCCAAAACAGCCACCTTCTTCAGTCTTTACTCCTGGTGCCACTCCACATCCTCCAAGGGGACAAGAACCTCAGGTTCTGGATGGATGTTGTAGAATGCCCACAGAGCCAACTGCCAGGCTGGGTGGGGTGCAGTTGCTGGGCTTTGCTGATGTTGTCATCCCCCACAGTTCTTGGAACCTTCTGTGGCAGTGGCATCCAGGACCCCAGCAGCTCCTCACTGCTTCACTCCAGCGAGCAGGTGGAAGACAGCCGCGTTGTTCACGTCCTCCTAGAGGGACAGAGCCTGAGGGAGACAAAGCGCATCCCGGTAAGCCCGACAGCAGGGCTGCCTCCTGGGTGTCCACACAGTGGAAGGCAGGAGACACAGCCAACCCCAGGGCTATGGTGGGAAATAAAGAAGAGAGAGGTCCGTCTTAAGGGCTTGACCTGAGGAGGGAGAGCATCAGCATGCCCAGCTTCAGTGGTGAGTGGGCCTGTGTATTGTGGGTTTTGCAGGCCAGAAGTGCAGACGGAAGTGCTGTGGACAGATGAAGGCAGAGATATGTCCAGGGTGCAGGCTGCAGTGCCTAGAACTTGGTATTCTCAATGAGTGAAGTTGGAGCAGAGGAGGTGGCAGTGACTTGTCACATGTGTAGGAGGGGATGTGTTCCTGGTGGCAGGGAAGAGAACCTCCTTAGCATGACTAGGTGTAGGAATTTGGGGTCGGGATCACCTGGGGGGTCATGCCAAAGCTTCGGAATGTTAGGCTTTGCATGTATGTAAATACGGAGCTAAAGGGGTTCTTGGCAGAATTTCTATGGATGTGCAGTAGACACGCTAATGCTGCAGGTGTCCAGCTGCAGAGGAGACATGTTCAGTGACTGCCAGTGCTGAGTCAAGTACATCATGACAACCAGACCCGCACCGAGCTTCCAGAGGCCAGGGCCTCTCAAAGCTATCATGAAGCACTCAAGTGCACACTCTTGTATCTGAGTCTGTTTTGTGTCGTGGCAGTCAGGACCCAAATTTTCAGTGCATCTGCCTCTTCCACCCACAAAGGCAGCCTGCATCCCAGATCACACTTGGTGCGCAGATCCCTGGCCCATTGCTCTCATCTCAGTGAGATGAGAGTGTGTCTGTGCATAGGCAGTTTGGTCCTTTGACATGAGTGGAATGTGGCTCCCCAGGGGGAGGGGAGATGGCAGGTACAGGCAGATATTTGTACCAGGATTGTTCTAGTAGCACATTGCAAGAACCCAGGTGGTATATGGAGGACACACTCAGGTAGCAGGATAACAAGATTGTGCCCTTGTATATGTAGCTGAGATTTCTCCTGAATGTTTGACCACAGTCTTCTGGGTAGCTCTTCTAAAAGCCATTCTCTGATGACATTTGTCCCACCCTGATCCAGGTGACCTTTCAGGAGACGGTGACAAGCCTCATCCGCAGGGCCTTGGACCAAAATTTGTTGCAGCATGAGGATGTGGACAACTTTGAGCTGCTGTATATGATGTCTGAGGATGAGAGTAAGTAGGACAATCAGACAGTGGGGAGACATGATCCACAGTGGGCTCAGGATAACTGACAGCCAAGAGAAAGTGGGCCTTGGCCCCAAAATACCAAAGTGTGATGGGCCTGGCGGAGACTCTCAGGGGTTGTGGGTGTTTTGTGGTATAATCCTTGAGTGCCACCTAACAATTCTCTCCACTTCGCTCTGCAGAAATCAAGGTCTCTGACCACTCACTCGTGTGTCTGTCCATGAATCTGGGAATACAATATTTCATGGTGAGGAAACGCCCCCAGGTCAAGGGAAAGGAGGTAAACACCTACCTTATTCAAGCTGTGCATGTGCTGCCATTCCACTCCGACCTGAGGAAATAAGAAGCCTCAGCACCTGGACATATTTGCTGGAAGCCCATAGAGCCAACTGACAGTCTGGGGTGGCTTTCTGTTTCTGGGTTTGCTGATGTTCCATCCCCCACAGTTCTCAGAATCAACCTGCAAGTCCTCCAGGCCGCTTTCCCACAAGCAGGTGGGAGACACCTGCTTAATTCGTGTCCACTTAGAAACACAAAGTCCAGAGATGGCCAAGAGTGTTCTGGTAAGCCTGGGAGCAGGGGTGTCCCGTGGTGCTTACACCTGGGTGGGGAGCAGACACTGGTCCAATACCATGGACTACTCATGCCCTCTTGAATTTGGAGCTTCTGGATGATCAGGAGGATAGATGGGAATCAAGAAGGGAGAGGTCAGTGTGAAGGGCTGGAGCTGAGATGAGCGAGTGCAGCAGCTTGTCCACTGCCATGTCTGAGGGAGTCTGTGTGTCAGGTGGCAGCATGCAGTCCAGAAGGGCAGGGACAGGTATGGGTGACAGATGAGAATAGGACAGGAACTAGGTTGCAGGTTCCCTTGTATGGGATGCTGACGTCTATGGAGGAGGACAGCAGTGTGAGGTTCTCCATGTTCCTTGAACAAGGAGCTGAGAGAGTCTCTCTGCAGAGTCGATATGGATGTGGAGCAAGCACACTAAATGTCCAGGTAACCCAATGACCACCCTTGCCGGATGAGGTGCCCTCCTACATCCCAGCCAGCACTGAGCCTCTGGAGGCCAGGAGCTCTCGTGGCTATCTTTCAGCTCTCCTGTGTGTGGTCATGTTCCTGGGTCTGTTTTTGGCCCTGGCAATCCAGACCAAAGCCTCTAGGTTTTGTGCCTAGGCCATTCCCAATGCTGCCTGCATCCTCGGGCAGACCTGGGATCTTGGAGGCTATTGTCCCATTCCTCCCAACTTGTGGGATGAGATTGCATCTGTATGCAGGTAGTGGGGTCCTTTCACTCCGAGAGGAGTGCAGCTCCACAAAGAGCAATGGCAGGCCCAGGAAGTCCTATGTACAAGGATTGGGCTAGTAGCCTGTGGGAAGAGCCCACACGATGAGCAGGAGGTCAGCCTCAGGTAGTAGGGTCATGGATGTTGCCCTTGTATTTAGAGTGGAGGTGCCTCCAGAATGCCCCTGCCCACTGTCCTTGAGTAGTCACTTCAAGGCCCATTTCCTGAAGGCCTGTCTCCCATGCTGCTCCAGGTGACCTGCCACGATAGGGCTCCTGTCGTCATCCGCAGCGCCCTCGACCTACACTTCCTTACTGAGGAGAATCCAGAGGATTATGAGCTGGGCCAAATCATCTCTCGCCGTCAGAGTAAGTGAGACAATCAGATAGCAGAGAGCAAGGGTCAGGATGTGGACTCAGGTCAACTCTTAGCAACAAAGAGTAGTCTCTGACCCCCAAGAACACTCCAACAGGTGTGTTGGGTTCGTGCACAAAGCCAACTGCACTTCTGCTGGTGGAAGGTCTTGAGGTCCAATGGTATACCCCGGTGGATATTGCGGCTCCCCACCAGGTGCCCTCCCCTGGACATGAACAGGCATCCAAAGCTGACATCTTTGAGGAGTGAGGAGGAAAGCCTCTCTCCAGGAGCAGTATGTTTTCATGGTCTGGGATAGGAGTGGTTTCAAAGGAACATGGGAATGCATGGGCTAAAGAGGGAACTGGCATTTTGTGGACTGAAGCAGTACTATTGAAAGCCTTCTGTGTGACCAAAAAACCACTGCCTGGGCAGAGCATTGCCAGGATTCTAGCAAGCAGTAACAGGATGAAATTGGGAAGAAGACACAGCCTGGGAGACAGCCTGAATCATCTGTTTTTGCATAAATTCCATGGTCTTACGCACCTGAGTCCACTAGGCAAGGAGTGATCACAATAGCCAGGTTGTGATCCCTAACTAAAGTCAGATGAGGGCTTCCTGAGCACGTAGCCACAGAGCTCATCTGATAATAATGCCAGCGCTTTTTCGTTGGTTGGTTGGTTGGTTTTTGTGAGCCAAACACCACAGCAGCCATTATCCCAGCCTATGTACCCTGAAGACCACCATCCCTATGAGTTCTAGGATCACTTGTCTCCTATCTTAACCTACTGTTAGGTTAGTAGAGTCTATGGAAGAGGAAGTCTGTCTGGGGCCTTGGTAGCCTAAGAAATTCATAGCAGAGATCTCCACATCCAACCCAGAAGGGATGGAGAACAGGCTCTAGGTTAGAGGAGGGCGACAGGAAACACATGTTCAGAGGAAGGAGAAGCGGCTGTTGTATTCCCCCACTCGGGGTCATGGCACCACTGGGCCATACACCATGTTGGAGGGAAGCAGTCCCTTTGCTGGTGTTTGGAAACATTGTTCCCAGTAGGGCAGTATTTGGAATGTGGCCTCCATTCTCAGAAGCCTGGTTCACATGGAGGCGGGCTCCACCAACGCAGAAGCATGGCTCTAACGTGGTATCCGTGCTGGTCAGCCTGTCCTCACTGTGGCCATACTTGAGGAAAATAACTCAGAGGAGGAATCCTAGGCCTTTTTTCTCTGGGTTTCATAGCTTTCTCTTTGGTTGTGCACTGAGGCTGTCCATAAAGCTGTAGTGTGTGGCAGTGGAGAGCTCCTCAGCCCTTGCCACAAAGGCATAGACTGGGAGAGAGAGAACGAGGCTGGCAGAGAGGGAGAGAGAGAAAGATGGAGAGGGAGGACCTCTCCTTGGAGAATGAGGATTCAGTGGAGCCAACAGGAACAAGGTACTGTTGCCCAGGGCACAACCCTGTTTAGGTCTTACTCCAACCATGCTCAACCTTTCTTCCAGTCCCTCCCACCCCCCAGTAGTGTATTCATCTTGAATGAGAATTTCATGTTGACATCAGAGCACTCACCATCCAATGCTTCCCTCCAAACCCACCTATGAAGATGGCTCATGTGGGGACTGAATCTTCGGCACAGGAGCCTTTTGTGGGAGATTTCAGATGCAAACCCTAGTGGTGTGCTTTGGCAGATGCAAGAGGACCTGAGATATTCTGGAGTCCAAAGCCTTAGGTAGGAACAGACATTAGGTCTGTTGAAGTGCTCTGCCTAGTTCTTCCTCAGGGAGGACTGTGGAGGCTGTCTTTGTTGGTATTGGTGCTGAATTGGAGAGCTCTCAGGTGTGTGGCTCTGGCCTTTTCTGGCACAGGCTCTCAGATGTTGGCATGTCCTAGGGAGCACCTCCTTAGTGCCACCTTCTTTTTGTACACCCCTCTCTCCCCAGAGCTGAGGATTCCAGCAGAGGCCAACGTATTTTATGCCAAGAATCCTCACAAAAAATCCAACTTTGTGCTGAGGAAAAGGAGCCTCTCCCAAAAGAATGATGGGTGGATCGAGCCTCAACCTCCCTCTCGTCCTGCAAAGAAGGCTCCTGCCCTCCTGAGGATGCTTGCAAAACCATTCTGTTGCTGTGTGCCTGGGCGGGGCTGAGGCAGCCCAGGAATATTTACATTGATTACTATTTTCTTCAAAGTTTGAATCTATAGTTTGCCATTGTCTTTGACCTTGTTTAGTAACACAGTTGTTACTCTATCCTGTATTTGTTGTTTCCATTAATATATTATTATTATTTTAAAATATATATGTTTTTGTTACCTGATCTACTGTGATGATTTGAGTATACTAAATGTAGCAGTGATTCCTAAAGGACACATCCAAACCAACAGGAAGGAATGTTTCATTCTATCAGCAAGAACTTTGGTTTTTAGGAGTTTGGCAGATGGCATTATCTGAGTCAGTTTTCCAATGGGGGCAATGAAGTATCAGCTGTGATGGTACAAACACAAACAAAGACACACAAACACACACAAGAGCACACACACTCACTGAGAGATAGATAGACAGATGGAGTTGGTCTCTGCTGAAATACTTTGGAGACATGGTTCTGATTTCTCCCCTTTTGGAGTATTTTCAATTGCACAAGGTGTCTTGCAAATGAACCCATGTCTGAGGAAGACATGCATGTGTACTTCACATGCCACTTTTCACATAGCAGGAAGGTCATGTAATATTTTCCATGCATCTGTCTTTTGACTGTGAACCATCCCATGAGGTCAGCTGTGGAATTTTCAACTTGTAGCATCACAATGGGGATCCACTCTTTGGATTTGGGGATATTTCCGATTTTCTTGATTCAGATTGGAATGATATATATATATATTAGTTTTTGATGAAAATTCTGCATTTGATGGTAATGAATGTCGTGCATCTAGGAATCTGTAGAGTGCAGACAATGAATGGATGCCTACTGTTGTCTGGACTGGTCTGAAAAGTCCGGTAGCATCTGAGCATGTGTGAGGGCTGTACAGGTCTTGCCAAAAGTCCAGGTCAGATGATCCTGCACAAAGCTGAACTCCTAGTGGTCTCCACAACAGTGTAAGGGCCAAGGAGAAACACACTTCCACACAGAAGTTGGGAAGCTACCTTATGAAGGTGATCATAGATACGGGATTATTAATATATCCAGGTTGGCATCTATTATTTTTTTAGCTTTTGACTTTCGCAGCTGTGGGCATCTTGACAACCATCAACTCCCTGTAAGCACAGACAACTCTATAAGAACCTGAGGATAAATTTCCCTGTGCATGTCCCCTTGTGAAACTGCTTAAGCACCGCCTGGTTTACACACAGGTGGAATTTCTAGGTCAAAGTGTGCATGTTTACTTCCTTGACTAAGCACTGCCAGGTGGCTCTTCTGCATAGCTCTACCTGTGGCCAGGATTGTATTATCTAGCTTTCTAACTTTTGCAGGTTGAGTAGATACATAGTGGGAGCACACTGTTTTTGTTGGTATTTTTCTTGGTATCTATTCTGATGCTTTTCACTGGGGGATTTTTTCCTGTGAAAATGGGCTTCCTCTACTTGACCTTATTTTCTTCTTTTTAAAATTTTTTCAATGTGACTTTTTAATTTTAGTTTTATTAAAGACATTGCCCCTTGCTTGCATAGTCTATATCTAAAGCACTAGTCCTTGCTCCAAGGCCCAGCTTGCTCTCAGCTGCCCCAGGAGGGGAACAGTCTTTGGCGGTAGACAAGAGACGCCCCTGCAGGGGGCACAAGTGCTTTGGCCCTCTGGTGTCTTGCCAGCAGTGCTTCCCATGCTCACAGAGGGTTTCAGACACTGAGTCAATGGTCCAGGTGGTCTTTTGTTCAGTCTGATCTCAAATTGAGCTCCTCTGAGAGGTCATATTGAAGTCCTTGTGTGTACCTGACCCATCATTTTAAACAATATTCCAAGTTCACTTTTTGTGTGTACGTGGGTTCTGGGGATTGAACCCAGGGCCTTGAGCCTGTGAGGCAAGTGACCTACCTGAGCTACACCCTCAGAGACCCCTGTAAAAGTATTTCCCCTTTGCCTCGGGGTCTAAGTTGCCAAGGCTGACCTCAAACGTTCCTCTTGTCTCAGCCTCCCTGGTGGCTGGTATGACAGGCATGCACCTGGGACTGTCACACTCGAGCCTGTGATGGGAACTCATGTGCATCTGTCCAGGGCTGAGCATGGTTAGGCAGAGCTGTGCTCCAGGCTCCCTGCAGGGCTGTGGAGGCTTCTGCTGCCCAGCAGCCCTGGTGCCATGGCCAGGGCTCCTCCCAGCCGAGGGCAGGCAGCTGCCCATTGCTGTAGGCTGACCTTATTTTCTTCTTATGGCACTCGTCCGTTCTCTGGAGTATGTTGTATGGTTTGTCCATTAGGAGTCTAACAGGTCCTCTAGAACCTTCAAACAATTAGTAAAATTCCTGAACAGTAAGTGAGCGCGCGCAGAAATTGGGCTAATATTTTGGGAAGAACAATGTTGGATGATATATTCATGGCTTGAATATATCATCCAACATGAAGTTATATTTTATTACTTACAAAATAATAAAATAATGAAGCAATACCATGGGCTGAGCTAAAATAGATCCTTAGGATCTTAGGCATTCTGTAATAAATCTGTGTCACTTGAAGTATAGAGTTGATCGACTCTGAGTAATGAAACAGAAGTAAAGGTATCAAAGCCAATGATCATCTGTTTCCAATTTTCTGTGATTTGGTTCAAGTGGTAAAGTGGTGATATTTATTAATAATGGATCGAATAGGTTCATAATTGTTTTAGAGTACAATTAGATGCCTTCAAACTTTAGGCTACATGGGCACATTTGAGAACGGTTCCAGCCATTCTCTCATCCTTTGGGTCATTCCCCTCCTATGTCCTGTGAGACATTTTCTATGTGAGGCTTTAAGAAGAAGAAGAGAATATTCTGTAAAGAAAACCTTGTGATCTGTGCAGTATGAAGTTGAATGGATTCATTCAGAAATCAGAAATTCTATTGAAAGATATTTATTTGCATGAGCCAAATAAAACCTATTTTTAGGCATCCTGGTGAAGACAAGATTTTATCTTTATGTCTCATTTTCTATGTTTTGTTGTTGTTGTTGTTGTTAGAATGAAATTCATATGTTGCCAGACCATTCTATCAGATGTGTAACTAGATGCCATTTAAATTACCCACTTTTACATGGTAGATAGTTTTTAATGAACACTGCCTGTCTGCACCTTTTTTAAAAACAGGACTGGGATCAGAAGCCCAAATACCAATGGTTAGCTGGAACATATTTTTCATTTGGCCTATCTGTCAGTATTCCCTGAGGTCATCTGTGCAATCAGCTTCGTTACTCCTGCTCCCTCACTGGATTTCATAGAAACCATATGCTTTGTATGAATCAGGGACACAAATCCCACAACATAGCATTCTTGCAATATCCAAAGTCCCACTTTTCACTTCGCCATGCCTGAGATCAGCAGTAATATTTATCAGCAAATGTGAGATTTTCAAAGATCCAATTCTATGTGCTCCTTTCTCATAGAGCCTTAGGCAGGGATATAGCATACATAAATATTAAGTAAAGCCCATAGTTTTTAAAATGTCATCCATTGAATAGTTGACACATGTCTGAGATACTTTTTATTTTGGAGGAGGTATTATTTAATAGGGAATTCCAACAGCTACCTAATAGTGAAATGAGAAGTCTTGCATCCATTTTATTTTGTTTCTGATGATTTTTATGAGTAAGGGTAAGATACTTCCTTGTTCTGATGCAGATGTTGCCCACTTTTGTGAATGGATGCGGGGTGTCACCTACTACTTGCATATCTGCATATTGGGCTTGACACTGCTATCGTACTTGGTAGTTGGCAAAAAGTCAATACTGAAGTTAAGCTCTTGTGTTCTAGCAGCAGAGCTGAAGATCCTTGATGTGCCACCTTCTGCAATCCATGCTGCTCTCTTCATGTTCCTTATTGACTTCCTGGTGAGGAGCATCATGGTCTCCTGGTCTTGAGAATGGCCAAGCATTGCTCTGTGAATGTGGAAGATGGGCATGTGGAAGGCTCCAGGGAGGAGGGATCATTGAACATGTACTCGAATCCATGTGCCTGTTGAATGACCTGTTTTTTTTATTTTTGGGTTTTAAGGGAGACACTGCCCTAAAACACTTCTGTGCAGCTGGGGATGCAGGCTTCTGCTTCACCTTGCAGGAAGCATTAACGAATCCTTTCCAGAAGACATGAGAAGAGAGAAGTGAGCCTCTGGTATCATGCAGGTTCCTTGCATTGCCCATGGGCTAGAAGAGAGAAGAGTTGCTTCATGAGATTTGATCCCCTTTTTCCTGAAAAGTTCCACACAGAGGTGAGTCCCCAGCATGTTTAGAAATCATTTCAGACACCTTTCTGGACGGAATTGAATCAGAGCCCCTGATGATGTGGAAGAGCTAAAGATGGGTTTGCTATGAATTTTCTATTTCATTCATCAGGGCCTGAGTCAGGTCAGTCATTGTGCTGTCAACACATGAGCTGCTGGTCAAATGTGAGGAAGTGGTCTTGCTTTATGAAAACACCACCCTGATTCAGTGAGCCAGAGGCAGCCTGCAGTCCCTGTTTTCCTGTAAAGGCAGATTGCTGTGGATGGCCTCTGGCCTCGTCATGCAGCCCTGCTCAGAGTAGGGGATTGAGGGACCAGGCAGATCCCTAGTTCCTTTTGACCTTTATTGCCATTGGGCCACCCCAGGGTCCTTGGACTCTACCTGGTCTTCTGGCCTGGGTCAGGGGATGTGAGGTTTGGAATCCCCCTCTGTGGCAGGATCCCAGCCCCCCAGCCACTTGAGGTCAGCACATCCTTCCCTAATTGTGTTAGAGTTGGAGACTTCTCCCACCCATCCTCATCCATGCTCATCCCACATTTTGTAGCTTGGCACCTGAGGACCTTTATTCATTGACTTAGTTGTTAGTGATGATGGTTACTAAGACTAAGTGACTCTTTCAAGTCACATCACTTGCATGGTAGGGCTAGAGCATGGATCTTCCTAATTGATTTCATGGGACTCTCTCATGGAAACTGTGACTGCTTCCTAAACACACACTCTACATTTGGAGTGTCAAAATTCTTGCCACTGCCTCCTTGGCAAGTGTATCTTGTCTTCTACGTGGGAATTTCACAAATATTTTCCTTTGGTTTGTGGAGGTCATGCAGAAGGGATTTCATTTGAAATAGCCCAAACAAGAAATACCAGTTGTCTTTTTCGCACATGGATGTGTGTAGTGAACACCCCTTTCTGTGTGCTTGCATGAGTTACTCCTTTGAATTTGTTGAAGAATGGTTGGCTGGGGAGCAAGTTAACGAGAGATGGATATCAATGGTTGTCAAGTATTCTGACGTGAAGAATGTATTGAGGATGTGAAGGCTTTTCTAGCCAGTTCCTATGGCTCAGTCAGGGATCAGTCAGAGGATTCTGTCTGGTAGACTCTTTGGCACAGATGTCAAAGTGGCCTGGTCTTACCCTGTCCAGGACTGAATGCTGAGCTTGAGTGGGAGCTTCTTGTCATTTCAAGCATTTCCATGAGTCTGTCCTCTGTTCTCTTGTATCCAAGTGGTTTCTAATAGGAAAGCAGAACAAAAATTGAAAGTATGGTGATTGATTATTTTTACCAATGTTATTTCAATCCACTTTGTTTAATACGAAATTACCTTTATGCTAGTAAGATTTCATATGTGAGGAAATAATGAAAATATTGGGGTTAGGGGATGAGAATATGCAAATCAAACATTTTTGAGCACCAAGACCCGTTTTTTGTTTTTGTTTTTGTTTTTTTTTTAACTTAAATAATATTAAGTGCCAGAGGACCACTGCTGCCATTCAGCCTCAACAACCTCCAGGTCCAGCCTCCAGGTGGCCCATTTCACCAGGGTGTGTGGGACCACACTGTCCTGGGATGAGAGAACAGTACCCACGGATGTTGACATCTCACAGAGTAGATATTGCCAGTGACAGTAGGGAGCTATTGGCACATGAGGAAGGGAAGAGCTCTCAGGATGGCAAGAGGGGGCCGCTTCGAGACTCATTGGGTATGGCACGAGGCTGCTGGGTGTGGTGTTGGCCTGGGCCCACTGAGTGGGGCAGATCCGTGGTCTGTGTTTCTGTACCCTCCTCTGTAGCCTGTGTTGGCAGCAGATCAGGGAATTGCGATCAGAAGTGCTCCCAGTAACACAGGCACCAGCCCCCAGAGTGTGTGCCTATCCGTTTCCCCACCTGGCCTGACTTAGTGCCTGTCTTGCCTCAGGGCTGAGACCCTACAATCTCTGATGAGGGTGTCTGTGGTCCAGATCCAACCTGCATGGCCAACATGCTCAGACCTTCAGCTGGGTCCTAGGCTGCTGCAACCAAACTCTGTTAACTGGGTGGCCGACAACAGAGGAAGTGTCTTCCGTTGAGCTCCAGAGGCTCAAAACAGTAGGTGTTGGGCTGTCCCAGTGCCATAACCCCTCCCAGGTTTCAAGGGGACTGTCTCCCCAACTCTCCCAGCCCTTGCCCACTCTCCTATTGCTGCCCACGATCTGTGGTTCCCATATGGGCATCCCGCCCTGGCTCCAACCTCACATATCCGGTATCCCCCAGTCTCCCTGGTATCTGGGTCCAGACTCTCCTCTTCCTACAAGAATATCAGATATTGGATTTGGTCCCAGTTGATGCTGTGTTCCATCATGTGAGCTCTTAGCTTCATCACTGTGCAAAGACTCTTTTCCCACACAAGTTCGCACGACTTTTGGCTGGCTAAGAATTTTCAGGCGACACTTTTCTAATGAGTACACTTTCCTTCCTTCCGATCTCCCACCAGTGAGCATTCCTCGCACCCTTGTCCTAGTTCCTTTATGGCAGTTTCCCTCCTTATGGCTGAGAGGACCTAGTGACCCCTGAATTCACACGTTCTCCTTAATCACCAACACACTGCAGAATTCTCCAGGGGGCCATATATGCTCCTGGAAGTTGGTGTTGGAAATAGTTCTCCATCCATTAATCACTCCCTCACTCACTAATGTCCTTGTGTCCTTGAGAAAGGCTCTCCCTTTCCTGGTTTTCCTGAATAGAAATCCTCTTGCCTCTTGGGTGAATAGGGTTATGGGTTGTGCTGAGGGTGTTGGTCCACTGAGCATCTTAGAGACTGTCCTTTATGGAGCCTAATGATCCTCACTGGGGAATGAGGCCAGGGTCCTAACTGTGGTTAGTTAGAGAGGGAAAGAAGGACAAGGGAAACTCAGATGTCCCTTCATGGCCCCTGGAGTTAGAGGACTTACCCCTTTGCACCTGGGATCAGGAGACCTCATTTCCTCGAGGACACGCACACTCAGACGTTAATCTTGAGTGTGGGTTCCTTTCTGGGGTCCAGGGCTGTTGTTAGCCACCAGGAATGACAGTGCTCTCCATGCTGCGTGGAGCCATTTTTGCCAGGAAAGAGAGCCCATGGTCACGCCTTGTGCAAAGCATCCCACGCCAGGGGCTCCCATGCCTACATTCCTGTCCTGAAAGGAAGCCACTCAGAGGCAAGGTGGGTCCAACCACCTCCCATGTGTTCACTCATCACTGTGTTCCAGCAGTCACCCCAGTGAACAGTCCTGATGGGATTGGATGTGGCTCAGAATGTCACCCTCATGAGCTCTACCCTGCCACAGCTGCAGTTCTGCAGTGGGAGAAACTCAAAACCTCAAAACACATGCACATGAAAGAAAAGAGCAAGAGCCAGAGCCCAAACAGGCCAGGTGTGGCAAAGACAGCTGGAGTGCCTAGGTTGGGACTCAGAATTATGTCAGTGGGGTGGCATTGCTGCTGGCACCAGCATGATAACCGAGAGCCAGCCCTGCTCATTTTGGGGAGCAGTGTGTTGGGGAAGGCAGCAGAAATTGAGAGGCAGGATTGAGTTTGGCCCTAGGAGGAGGTTGGGTAAGAGGCCAGTGTGGGTAGGAGAGCCTGGGCAGATAGACAGAGGCCAGGGCACACCCCAAAGCCTGGAGACTGCACTTGATGTCCAGGGTTGTGAAACACCACTTCCCCTCTTACTCACAACTGAGAGCAAGGGGCATTGATGAGTTCAGTTTGTGTGCGGCTGCATCCAAGGTGGCTCGGCTAGGAACCTCTGTTTCCTTGACTCAGGAGGCTGGGAGTCCAGGCTCCACTGAGGCTCAGCTGGGAGGATCGGAGTCTGAGTTTATGCCTGTGTTCCCTGTAGGATCCATGTTGGCTGAGCCTCAGTGTTTTTGTAATGAGAGGATGGGTGACCGTCATGTCTTTATCACAGGACACACTTGCTAAATGGATTTGTTTGCTCTGAGGAGGAAAGAGAGAGGGGGGAGTGGTGCTGGAGACAGGGATGCAGACAGGGGTCATGGACTTGGCATAACTCAGTCTTGGAGGTGATATCCCATCACCTGTACCCACTTCAATTCCCATGAATCCAGAGGCTGAGCCCCCTTGAGGTGAGGGGTGAACCGGTTCTGGGCAGCAGGATGCTGTGGTACCTCGGAGTCTCTGTGAGACCCCAACACTAGACACACTTGGCCCTTTTGAAATCTTAGGAGAAGCCTTGGGAAGTTGTATGGCAGAGGGGAGCAGCCTCTGCATCTCAGTCCCCTCCAACTTGCCATGGTGTAGAGAGGGAACTGCAGCCACGATGGGATGGACATTGGCCATGTCCCTGTGTGGGACACAGGCCTGATTGAGTTAGGGTGCATTCTTTGTCTCTCCCTTTCTTGTGATTATCCCATCTCTACATTTGTGCTTTAGCCACCTGTGAGTCCCATCTCTGGTTTCAGAGAGAACAGAGGGTGTTATGGGCCAATAGACACAATAAACCCTAGAGATTAGATGCTACCCTACTTTCCAGAAAAGACTGGGCACACCATGAGTTGCACAATGATGGGACCAGGGTCCAAAAGCTGCTGAGAGGGAAGGACTGGTTGTGAATGCATTTTTGAAGGCTCCAAGCTGGAACTCTAGTGGCACCAAGCAGGGCAGATGCTGGTGGGGATGTTTGGGTAGTTGTTGGTGAACACCTGCGCACCTGAGATGGGTAGGCATGGAGGAGAAATCGGCAGCCCATAGGGCTGTTGAAAGTGGTCTTATGTGAAAAGAGGCTCAGGTATGGGCACAGGAAATGACATCATTGCCTTGACAATGGATCAAACAGAACATGGAACCCTGGTATCCAGGCACCCACTTCACTGACCAAGCCATCCGAGCTCACTTGGTTGGAGCCACTGGAGGGAGAAGGATGTTCTCCTGTGGTTGCAGACAATGCCGAGCCTCAGGCTCCCAGGAATCTCAGGGGGGCCAACTAGCCCTTTTGTGGATACACTGGGTGAGGCTTCATCTTAGACGCCAGAGCCTCTGGCGATTGTCGCAGAGGAGCTCAAGAGTAACAGTGAGTAGCACAGGGCAGGTGAGCCCAGCAGGCCCTCGAGTCTGATCCCTGATGAATGGCCCAGGACTCCTATTCTGACTCTCTGTGTGTGTGTGTGTGTGTGTGTGTGTGTGTGTGTGTGTGTGTGTGTGTTTGTACTGATGGGAACTGTCCCATTGTGCTTTGACTCTAGTGTATTGGCACAAGTCATTTTTCTGTTTGTCACCATTTCCATTTTGAACCCACCATTCTTGGTCCCAACCCAGGGTGAAAATGATCAGAACACGGAGGAGCCCTTCAGGGTTCAGAGCCTTGAACCTTACAGGCAGGACCAGCTTAGGAATGAGCTCCTGCCTGTCATTTGTGGGAGGAACCTACATTTCAGCAGCAACATGGGGTTAATCTCCTGGGATTTCATCCCCACCCAGCAGGTGCTGGATCTCTTGTTTCCAAAACAGCCACCTTCTTCAGTCTTTACTCCTGGTGCCACTCCACATCCTCCAAGGGGACAAGAACCTCAGGTTCTGGATGGATGTTGTAGAATGCCCACAGAGCCAACTGCCAGGCTGGGTGGGGTGCAGTTGCTGGGCTTTGCTGATGTTGTCATCCCCCACAGTTCTTGGAACCTTCTGTGGCAGTGGCATCCAGGACCCCAGCAGCTGTGAGTAGCAGCTCCTCACTGCTTCACTCCAGCGAGCAGGTGGAAGACAGCCGCGTTGTTCACGTCCTCCTAGAGGGACAGAGCCTGAGGGAGACAAAGCGCATCCCGGTAAGCCCGACAGCAGGGCTGCCTCCTGGGTGTCCACACAGTGGAAGGCAGGAGACACAGCCAACCCCAGGGCTATGGTGGGAAATAAAGAAGAGAGAGGTCCGTCTTAAGGGCTTGACCTGAGGAGGGAGAGCATCAGCATGCCCAGCTTCAGTGGTGAGTGGGCCTGTGCATTGTGGGTTTTGCAGGCCAGAAGTGCAGACGGAAGTGCTGTGGACAGA
This sequence comes from Urocitellus parryii, assembly GCF_045843805.1. NCBI lineage: Eukaryota > Metazoa > Chordata > Mammalia > Rodentia > Sciuridae > Urocitellus > Urocitellus parryii. The sequence continues at coordinate 68,643,603 of NC_135548.1, forward strand.
TGAAGGCAGAGATATGTCCAGGGTGCAGGCTGCAGTGCCTAGAAATTGGTATTCTCAATGAGTGAAATTGGAGCAGAGGAGGTGGCAGTGACTTGTCACATGTGTAGGAGGGGATGTGTTCCTGGTGGCAGGGAAGAGATCCTCCTTAGCATGACTAGGTGTAGGAATTTGTGGTCGGGATCACCTGAGGGGTCATGCCAAAGCTTCGGAATGTTAGGCTTTGCATGTATGTAAATACGGAGCTAAAGGGGTTCTTGGCAGAATTTCTATGGATGTGCAGTAGACACGCTAATGCTGCAGGTGTCCAGCTGCAGAGGAGACATGTTCAGTGACTGCCAGTGCTGAGTCAAGTACATCATTACAACCAGACCCGCACCGAGCTTCCAGAGGCCAGGGCCTCTCAAAGCTATCATGAAGCACTCAAGTGCACACTCTTGTATCTGAGTCTGTTTTGTGTCGTGGCAGTCAGGACCCAAATTTTCAGTGCATCTGCCTCTTGCACCCACAAAGGCAGCCTGCATCCCAGATCACACTTGGTGCGCAGATCCCTGGCCCATTGCTCTCATCTCAGTGAGATGAGAGTGTGTCTGTGCATAGGCAGTTTGGTCCTTTGACATGAGTGGAATGTGGCTCCCCAGGGGGAGGGGAGATGGCAGGTACAGGCAGATATTTGTACCAGGATTGTTCTAGTAGCACATTGCAAGAACCCAGGTGGTATATGGAGGACACACTCAGGTAGCAGGATAACAAGATTGTGCCCTTGTATATGTAGCTGAGATTTCTCCTGAATGTTTGACCACAGTCTTCTGGGTAGCTCTTCTAAAAGCCATTCTCTGATGACATTTGTCCCACCCTGATCCAGGTGACCTTTCAGGAGACGGTGACAAGCCTCATCCGCAGGGCCTTGGACCAAAATTTGTTGCAGCATGAGGATGTGGACAACTTTGAGCTGCTGTATATGATGTCTGAGGATGAGAGTAAGTAGGACAATCAGACAGTGGGGAGACATGATCCACAGTGGGCTCAGGATAACTGACAGCCAAGAGAAAGTGGGCCTTGGCCCCAAAATACCAAAGTGTGATGGGCCTGGCGGAGACTCTCAGGGGTTGTGGGTGTTTTGTGGTATAATCCTTGAGTGCCACCTAACAATTCTCTCCACTTCGCTCTGCAGAAATCAAGGTCTCTGACCACTCACTCGTGTGTCTGTCCATGAATCTGGGAATACAATCTTTCATCGTGAGGAAACGCCCCCAGGTCAAGGGAAAGGAGGTAAACACCTACCTTATTCAAGCTGTGCATGTGCTGCCATTCCACTCCGACCTGAGGAAATAAGAAGCCTCAGCACCTGGACATATTTGCTGGAAGCCCATAGAGCCAACTGACAGTCTGGGGTGGCTTTCTGTTTCTGGGTTTGCTGATGTTCCATCCCCCACAGTTCTCAGAATCAACCTGCAAGTCCTCCAGGCCGCTTTCCCACAAGCAGGTGGGAGACACCTGCTTAATTCGTGTCCACTTAGAAACACAAAGTCCAGAGATGGCCAAGAGTGTTCTGGTAAGCCTGGGAGCAGGGGTGTCCCGTGGTGCTTACACCTGGGTGGGGAGCAGACACTGGTCCAATACCATGGACTACTCATGCCCTCTTGAATTTGGAGCTTCTGGATGATCAGGAGGATAGATGGGAATCAAGAAGGGAGAGGTCAGTGTGAAGGGCTGGAGCTGAGATGAGCGAGTGCAGCAGCTTGTCCACTGCCATGTCTGAGGGAGTCTGTGTGTCAGGTGGCAGCATGCAGTCCAGAAGGGCAGGGACAGGTATGGGTGACAGATGAGAATAGGACAGGAACTAGGTTGCAGGTTCCCTTGTATGGGATGCTGACGTCTATGGAGGAGGACAGCAGTGTGAGGTTCTCCATGTTCCTTGAACAAGGAGCTGAGAGAGTCTCTCTGCAGAGTCGATATGGATGTGGAGCAAGCACACTAAATGTCCAGGTAACCCAATGACCACCCTTGCCGGATGAGGTGCCCTCCTACATCCCAGCCAGCACTGAGCCTCTGGAGGCCAGGAGCTCTCGTGGCTATCTTTCAGCTCTCCTGTGTGTGGTCATGTTCCTGGGTCTGTTTTTGGCCCTGGCAATCCAGACCAAAGCCTCTAGGTTTTGTGCCTAGGCCATTCCCAATGCCGCCTGCATCCTCGGGCAGACCTGGGATCTTGGAGGCTATTGTCCCATTCCTCCCAACTTGTGGGATGAGATTGCATCTGTATGCAGGTAGTGGGGTCCTTTCACTCCGAGAGGAGTGCAGCTCCACAAAGAGCAATGGCAGGCCCAGGAAGTCCTATGTACAAGGATTGGGCTAGTAGCCTGTGGGAAGAGCCCACACGATGAGCAGGAGGTCAGCCTCGGGTAGTAGGGTCATGGATGTTGCCCTTGTATTTAGAGTGGAGGTGCCTCCAGAATGCCCCTGCCCACTGTCCTTGAGTAGTCACTTCAAGGCCCATTTCCTGAAGGCCTGTCTCCCATGCTGCTCCAGGTGACCTGCCACGATAGGGCTCCTGTCGTCATCCGCAGCGCCCTCGACCTACACTTCCTTACTGAGGAGACTCCAGAGGATTATGAGCTGGGCCAAATCATCTCTCGCCGTCAGAGTAAGTGAGACAATCAGATAGCAGAGAGCAAGGGTCAGGATGTGGACTCAGGTCAACTCTTAGCAACAAAGAGTAGTCTCTGACCCCCAAGAACACTCCAACAGGTGTGTTGGGTTCGTGCACAAAGCCAACTGCACTTCTGCTGGTGGAAGGTCTTGAGGTCCAATGGTATACCCCGGTGGATATTGCGGCTCCCCACCAGGTGCCCTCCCCTGGACATGAACAGGCATCCAAAGCTGACATCTTTGAGGAGTGAGGAGGAAAGCCTCTCTCCAGGAGCAGTATGTTTTCATGGTCTGGGATAGGAGTGGTTTCAAAGGAACATGGGAATGCATGGGCTAAAGAGGGAACTGGCATTTTGTGGACTGAAGCAGTACTATTGAAAGCCTTCTGTGTGACCAAAAAACCACTGCCTGGGCAGAGCATTGCCAGGATTCTAGCAAGCAGTAACAGGATGAAATTGGGAAGAAAACACAGCCTGGGAGACAGCCTGAATCATCTGTTTTTGCATAAATTCCATGGTCTTACGCACCTGAGTCCACTAGACAAGGAGTGATCACAATAGCCAGGTTGTGATCCCTAACTAAAGTCAGATGAGGGCTTCCTGAGCACGTAGCCACAGAGCTCATCTGATAATAATGCCAGCGCTTTTTCGTTGGTTGGTTGGTTGGTTTTTGTGAGCCAAACACCACAGCAGCCATTATCCCAGCCTATGTACCCTGAAGACCACCATCCCTATGAGTTCTAGGATCACTTGTCTCCTATCTTAACCTACTGTTAGGTTAGTAGAGTCTATGGAAGAGGAAGTCTGTCTGGGGCCTTGGTAGCCTAAGAAATTCATAGCAGAGATCTCCACATCCAACCCAGAAGGGATGGAGAACAGGCTCTAGGTTAGAGGAGGGCGACAGGAAACACATGTTCAGAGGAAGGAGAAGCGGCTGTTGTATTCCCCCACTCGGGGTCATGGCACCACTGGGCCATACACCATGTTGGAGGGAAGCAGTCCCTTTCCTGGTCTTTGGAACCATTGTTCTCAGTAGGGCAGTATTTGGAATGTGGCCTCCATTCTCAGAAGCCTGGTTCACATGGAGGCGGGCTCCACCAATGCAGAAGCATGGCTCTAACGTGGTATCCGTGCTGGTCAGCCTGTCCTCACTGTGGCCATACTTGAGGAAAATAACTCAGAGGAGGAATCCTAGGCCTTTTTTCTCTGGGTTTCATAGCTTTCTCTTTGGTTGTGCACTGAGGCTGTCCATAAAGCTCTAGTGTGTGGCAGTGGAGAGCTCCTCAGCCCTTGCCACAAAGGCATAGACTGGGAGAGAGAGAACGAGGCTGGCAGAGAGGGAGAGAGAGAAAGATGGAGAGGGAGGACCTCTCCTTGGAGAATGAGGATTCAGTGGAGCCAACAGGAACAAGGTACTGTTGCCCAGGGCACAACCCTGTTTAGGTCTTACTCCAACCATGCTCAACCTTTCTTCCAGTCCCTCCCACCCCCCAGTAGTGTATTCATCTTGAATGAGAATTTCATGTTGACATCAGAGCACTCACCATCCAATGCTTCCCTCCAAACCCACCTATGAAGATGGCTCATGTGGGGACTGAATCTTCGGCACAGGAGCCTTTTGTGGGAGATTTCAGATGCAAACCCTAGTGGTGTGCTTTGGCAGATGCAAGAGGACCTGAGATATTCTGGAGTCCAAAGCCTTCGGTAGGAACAGACATTAGGTCTGTTGAAGTGCTCTGCCTAGTTCTTCCTCAGGGAGGACTGTGGAGGCTGTCTTTGTTGGTATTGGTGCTGAATTGGAGAGCTCTCAGGTGTGTGGCTCTGGCCTTTTCTGGCACAGGCTCTCAGATGTTGGCGTGTCCTAGGGAGCACCTCCTGAGTGCCACCTTCTTTTTGTACACCCCTCTCTCCCCAGAGCTGAGGATTCCAGCAGAGGCCAACGTATTTGATGCCAAGAATCCTCACAAAAAATCCAACTTTGTGCTGAGGAAAAGGAGCCTCTCCCAAAAGAATGATGGGTGGATCGAGCCTCAACCTCCCTCTCGTCCTGCAAAGAAGGCTCCTGCCCTCCTGAGGATGCTTGCAAAACCATTCTGTTGCTGTGTGCCTGGGCGGGGCTGAGGCAGCCCAGGAATATTTACATTGATTACTATTTTCTTCAAAGTTTGAATCTATAGTTTGCCATTGTCCTTGACCTTGTTTACTAACACAGTTGTTACTCTATCCTGTATTTGTTGTTTCCATTAATGTATTATTATTATTTTAAAATATATATGTTTTTGTTACCTGATCTACTGTGATGATTTGAGTATACTAAATGTAGCAGTGATTCCTAAAGGACACATCCAAACCAACAGGAAGGAATGCTTCATTCTATCAGCAAGAACTTTGGTTTTTAGGAGTTTGGCAGATGGCATTATCTGAGTCAGTTTTCCAATGGGGGCAATGAAGTATCAGCTATGATGGTACAAACACAAACAAAGACACACAAACACACACAAGAGCACACACACTCACTGAGAGATAGATAGACAGATGGAGTTGGTCTCTGCTGGCATACTTTGGAGACAAGATTCTGATTTCTCCCCTTTTGGAGTATTTTCAATTGCACAAGGTGTCTTGCAAATGAACCCATGTCTGAGGAAGACATGCATGTGTACTTCACATGCCACTTTTCACATAGCAGGAAGGTCATGTAATATTTTTCATGCAGCTGTCTTTTGACTGTGAACCATCCCATGAGGTCAGCTGTGGAATTTTCAACTTGTAGCATCACAATGGGGATCCACTCTTTGGATTTGGGGATATTTCCGATTTTCTTGATTCAGATTGGAATGATATATATATTAGTTTTTGATGAAAATTCTGCATTTGATGGTAATGAATGTCGTGCATCTAGGAATCTGTAGAGTGCAGACAATGAATGGATGCCTACTGTTGTCTGGACTGGTCTGAAAAGTCCTGTAGCATCTGAGCATGTGTGAGGGCTGTACAGGTCTTGCCAAAAGCCCAGGTCAGATGATCCTGCACAAAGCTGAACTCCTAGTGGTCTCCACAACAGTGTAAGGGCCAAGGAGAAACACACTTCCACACAGAAGTTGGGAGGCTACCTTATGAAGGTGATCATAGATACGGGATTATTAATATATCCAGGTTGGCATCTATTATTTTTTTAGCTTTTGACTTTCGCAGCTGTGGGCATCTTGACAACCATCAACTCCCTGTAAGCACAGACAACTCTATAAGAACCTGAGGATAAATTTCCCTGTGCATGTCCCCTTGTGAAACTGCTTAAGCACCACCTGGTTTACACACAGGTGGAATTTCTAGGTCAAAGTGTGCATGTTTACTTCTTTGACTAAGCACTGCCAGGTGGCTCTTCTGCATAGCTCTACCTGTGGCCAGGATTGTATTATCTAGCTTTCTAACTTTTGCATGTTGAGTAGATACATAGTGGGAGCACACTGTTTTTGTTGGTATTTTTCTTGGTATCTATTCTGATGCTTTTCACTGGGGGATTTTTTCCTGTGAAAATGGGCTTCCTCTACTTGACCTTATTTTCTTCTTTTTAAAATTTTTTCAATGTGACTTTTTAATTTTAGTTTTATTAAAGACATTGCCCCTTGCTTGCATAGTCTATATCTAAAGCACTAGTCCTTGCTCCAAGGCCCAGCTTGCTCTCAGCTGCCCCAGGAGGGGAACAGTCTTTGGCGGTAGACAAGAGACGCCCCTGCAGGGGGCACAAGTGCTTTGGCCCTCTGGTGTCTTGCCAGCAGTGCTTCCCATGCTCACAGAGGGTTTCAGACACTGAGTCAATGGTCCAGGTGGTCTTTTGTTCAGTCTGATCTCAAATTGAGCTCCTCTGAGAGGTCATATTGAAGTCCTTGTGTGTACCTGATCCATCATTCTAAACAATATTCCAAGTTCACTTTTTGTGTGTACGTGGGTTCTGGGGATTGAACCCAGGGCCTTGAGCCTGTGAGGCAAGTGACCTACCTGAGCTACACCCTCAGAGACCCCTGTAAAAGTATTTCCCCTTTGCCTCGGGGTCTAAGTTGCCAAGGCTGACCTCAAACGTTCCTCTTGCCTCAGCCTCCCTGGTGGCTGGCATGACAGGCATGCACCTGGGACTGTCACACTCGAGCCTGTGATGGGAACTCATGTGCATCTGTCCAGGGCTGAGCATGGTTAGGCAGAGCTGTGCTCCAGGCTCCCTGCAGGGCTGTGGAGGCTTCTGCTGCCCAGCAGCCCTGGTGCCATGGCCAGGGCTCCTCCCAGCCGAGGGCAGGCAGCTGCCCATTGCTGTAGGCTGACCTTATTTTCTTCTTATGGCACTCGTCCGTTCTCTGGAGTATGTTGTATGGTTTGTCCATTAGGAGTCTAACAGGTCCTCTAGAACCTTCAAACAATTAGTAAAATTCCTGAACAGTAAGTGAGCACGCACAGAAATTGGGCTAATATTTTGGGAAGAACAATGTTGGATGATATATTCATGGCTTGAATATATCATCCAACATGAAGTTATATTTTATTACTTACAAAATAATAAAATAATGAAGCAATACCATGGGCTGAGCTAAAATAGATCCTTAGGATCTTAGGCATTCTGTAATAAATCTGTGTCACTTGAAGTATAGAGTTGATCGACTCTGAGTAATGAAACAGAAGTAAAGGTATCAAAGCCAATGATCATCTGTTTCCAATTTTCTGTGATTTGGTTCAAGTGGTAAAGTGGTGATATTTATTAATAATGGATCGAATAGGTTCATAATTGTTTTAGAGTACAATTAGATGCCTTCAAACTTTAGGCTACATGGGCACATTTGAGAACGGTTCCAGCCATTCTCTCATCCTTTGGGTCATTCCCCTCCTATGTCCTGTGAGACATTTTCTATGTGAGGCTTTAAGAAGAAGAAGAGAATATTCTGTAAAGAAAACCTTGTGATCTGTGCAGTATGAAGTTGAATGGATTCATTCAGAAATCAGAAATTCTATTGAAAGATATTTATTTGCATGAGCCAAATAAAACCTATTTTTAGGCATCCTGGTGAAGACAAGGTTTTATCTTTATGTCTCATTTTCTATGTTTTGTTGTTGTTGTTGTTGTTAGAATGAAATTCATATGTTGCCAGACCATTCTATCAGATGTGTAACTAGATGCCATTTAAATTACCCACTTTTACATGGTAGACAGTTTTTAATGAACACTGCCTGTCTGCACCTTTTTTAAAAACAGGACTGGGATCAGAAGCCCAAATACCAATGGTTAGCTGGAGCATATTTTTCATTTGGCCTATCTGTCAGTATTCCCTGAGGTCATCTGTGCAATCAGCTTCGTTACTCCTGCTCCCTCACTGGATTTCATAGAAACCATATGCTATGTATGAATCAGGGACACCAATCCCACAACATAGCATTCTTGGAATATCTAAAGTCCCACTTTTCACTTCGCCATGCCTGAGATCAGCAGTAATATTTATCAGCAAATGTGAGATTTTCAAAGATCCAATTCTATGTGCTCCTTTCTCATAGAGCCTTAGGCAGGGATATAGCATACATAAATATTAAGTAAAGTCCATAGTTTTTAAAATGTCATCCATTGAATAGTTGACACATGTCTGAGATACTTTTTATTTTGGAGGAGGTATTATTTAATAGGGAATTCCAACAGCTACCTAATAGTGAAATGAGAAGTCTTGCATCCATTTTATTTTGTTTCTGATGATTTTTATGAGTAAGGGTAAGATACTTCCTTGTTCTGATGCAGATGTTGCCCACTTTTGTGAATGGATGCGGGGTGTCACCTACTACTTGCATATCTGCATATTGGGCTTGACACTGCTATCGTACTTGGTAGTTGGCAAAAAGTCAATACTGAAGTTAAGCTCTTGTGTTCTAGCAGCAGAGCTGAAGATCCTTGATGTGCCACCTTCTGCAATCCATGCTGCTCTCTTCATGTTCCTTATTGACTTCCTGGTGAGGAGCATCATGGTCTCCTGGTCTTGAGAATGGCCAAGCATTGCTCTGTGAATGTGGAAGATGGGCATGTGGAAGGCTCCAGGGAGGAGGGATCATTGAACATGTACTCGAATCCATGTGCCTGTTGAATGACCTGTTTTTTTATTTTTGGGTTTTAAGGGAGACACTGCCCTAAAACACTTCTGTGCAGCTGGGGATGCAGGCTTCTGCTTCACCTTGCAGGAAGCATTAACGAATCCTTTCCAGAAGACATGAGAAGAGAGAAGTGAGCCTCTGGTATCATGCAGGTTCCTTGCATTGCCCATGGGCTAGAAGAGAGAAGAGTTGCTTCATGAGATTTGATCCCCTTTTTCCTGAAAAGTTCCACACAGAGGTGAGTCCCCAGCATGTTTAGAAATCATTTCAGACACCTTTCTGGACGGAATTGAATCAGAGCCCCTGATGATGTGGAAGAGCTAAAGATGGGTTTGCTATGAATTTTCTATTTCATTCATCAGGGCCTGAGTCAAGTCAGTCATTGTGCTGTCAACACATGAGCTGCTGGTCAAATGTGAGGAAGTGGTCTTGCTTTATGAAAACACCACCCTGATTCAGTGAGCCAGAGGCAGCCTGCAGTCCCTGTTTTCCTGTAAAGGCAGATTGCTGTGGATGGCCTCTGGCCTCGTCATGCAGCCCTGCTCAGAGTAGGGGATTGAGGGACCAGGCAGATCCCTAGTTCCTTTTGACCTTTATTGCCATTGGGCCACCCCAGGGTCCTTGGACTCTACCTGGTCTTCTGGCCTGGGTCAGGGGATGTGAGGTTTGGAATCCCCCTCTGTGGCAGGATCCCAGCCCCCCAGCCACTTGAGGTCAGCACATCCTTCCCTAATTGTGTTAGAGTTGGAGACTTCTCCCACCCATCCTCATCCATGCTCATCCCACATTTTGTAGCTTGGCACCTGAGGACCTTTATTCATTGACTTAGTTGTTAGTGATGATGGTTACTAAGACTAAGTGACTCTTTCAAGTCACATCACTTGCATGGTAGGGCTAGAGCATGGATCTTCCTAATTGATTTCATGGGACTCTCTCATGGAAACTGTGACTGCTTCCTAAACACACACTCTACATTTGGAGTGTCAAAATTCTTGCCACTGCCTCCTTGGCAAGTGTATCTTGTCTTCTACGTGGGAATTTCACAAATATTTTCCTTTGGTTTGTGGAGGTCATGCAGAAGGGATTTCATTTGAAATAGCCCAAACAAGAAATACCAGTTGTCTTTTTCGCACATGGATGTGTGTAGTGAACACCCCTTTCTGTGTGCTTGCATGAGTTACTCCTTTGAATTTGTTGAAGAATGGTTGGCTGGGGAGCAAGTTAACGAGAGATGGATATCAATGGTTGTCAAGTATTCTGACGTGAAGAATGTATTGAGGATGTGAAGGCTTTTCTAGCCAGTTCCTATGGCTCAGTCAGGGATCAGTCAGAGGATTCTGTCTGGTAGACTCTTTGGCACAGATGTCAAAGTGGCCTGGTCTTACCCTGTCCAGGACTGAATGCTGAGCTTGAGTGGGAGCTTCTTGTCATTTCAAGCATTTCCATGAGTCTGTCCTCTGTTCTCTTGTATCCAAGTGGTTTCTAATAGGAAAGCAGAACAAAAATTGAAAGTATGGTGATTGATTATTTTTACCAATGTTATTTCAATCCACTTTGTTTAATACGAAATTACCTTTATGCTAGTAAGATTTCATATGTGAGGAAATAATGAAAATATTGGGGTTAGGGGATGAGAATATGCAAATCAAACATTTTTGAGCACCAAGACCCGTTTTTTTTTTTTTTTTTTTTTTTTTTTTTTTTTTTTTTTAACTTAAATAATATTAAGTGCCAGAGGACCACCGCTGCCATTCAGCCTCAACAACCTCCAGGTCCAGCCTCCACGTGGCCCATTTCACCAGGGTGTGTGGGACCACACTGTCCTGGGATGAGAGAACAGTACCCACGGATGTTGACATCTCACAGAGTAGATATTGCCAGTGACAGTAGGGAGCTATTGGCACATGAGGAAGGGAAGAGCTCTCAGGATGGGAAGAGGGGGCCGCTTCGAGACTCATTGGGTATGGCACGAGGCTGCTGGGTGTGGTGTTGGCCTGGGCCCACTGAGTGGGGCAGATCCGTGGTCTGTGTTTCTGTACCCTCCTCTGTAGCCTGTGTTGGCAGCAGATCAGGGAATTGCGATCAGAAGTGCTCCCAGTAACACAGGCACCAGCCCCCAGAGTGTGTGCCTATCCGTTTCCCCACCTGGCCTGACTTAGTGCCTGTCTTGCCTCAGGGCTGAGACCCTACAATCTCTGATGAGGGTGTCTGTGGTCCAGATCCAACCTGCATGGCCAACATGCTCAGACCTTCAGCTGGGTCCTAGGCTGCTGCAACCAAACTCTGTTAACTGGGTGGCCGACAACAGAGGAAGTGTCTTCCGTTGAGCTCCAGAGGCTCAACACAGTAGGTGTTGGGCTGTCCCAGTGCCATAACCCCTCCCAGGTTTCAAGGGGACTGTCTCCCCAACTCTCCCAGCCCTTGCCCACTCTCCTATTGCTGCCCACGATCTGTGGTTCCCATATGGGCATCCCGCCCTGGCTCCAACCTCACATATCCGGTATCCCCCAGTCTCCCTGGTATCTGGGTCCAGACTCTCCTCTTCCTACAAGAATATCAGATATTGGATTTGGTCCCAGTTGATGCTGTGTTCCATCATGTGAGCTCTTAGCTTCATCACTGTGCAAAGACTCTTTTCCCACACAAGTTCGCACGACTTTTGGCTGGCTAAGAATTTTCAGGCGACACTTTTCTAATGAGTACACTTTCCTTCCTTCCGATCTCCCACCAGTGAGCATTCCTCGCACCCTTGTCCTAGTTCCTTTATGGCAGTTTCCCTCCTTATGGCTGAGAGGACCTAGTGACCCCTGAATTCACACGTTCTCCTTAATCACCAACACACTGCAGAATTCTCCAGGGGGCCATATATGCTCCTGGAAGTTGGTGTTGGAAATAGTTCTCCATCCATTAATCACTCCCTCACTCACTAATGTCCTTGTGTCCTTGAGAAAGGCTCTCCCTTTCCTGGTTTTCCTGAATAGAAATCCTCTTGCCTCTTGGGTGAATAGGGTTATGGGTTGTGCAGAGGGTGTTGGTCCACTGAGCATCTTAGAGACTGTCCTTTATGGAGCCTAATGATCCTCACTGGGGAATGAGGCCAGGGTCCTAACTGTGGTTAGTTAGAGAGGGAAAGAAGGACAAGGGAAACTCAGATGTCCCTTCATGGCCCCTGGAGTTAGAGGACTTACCCCTTTGCACCTGGGATCAGGAGACCTCATTTCCTCGAGGACACGCACACTCAGACGTTAATCTTGAGTGTGGGTTCCTTTCTGGGGTCCAGGGCTGTTGTTAGCCACCAGGAATGACAGTGCTCTCCATGCTGAGTGGAGCCATTTTTGCCAGGAAAGAGAGCCCATGGTCACGCCTTGTGCAAAGCATCCCACGCCAGGGGCTCCCATGCCTACATTCCTGTCCTGAAAGGAAGCCACTCAGAGGCAAGGTGGGTCCAACCACCTCCCATGTGTTCACTCATCACTGTGTTCCAGCAGTCCCCCCAGTGAACAGTCCTGATGGGATTGGATGTGGCTCAGAATGTCACCCTCATGAGCTCTACCCTGCCACAGCTGCAGTTCTGCAGTGGGAGAAACTCAAAACCTCAAAACACATGCACATGAAAGAAAAGAGCAAGAGCCAGAGCCCAAACAGGCCAGGTGTGGCAAAGACAGCTGGAGTGCCTAGGTTGGGACTCAGAATTATGTCAGTGGGGTGGCATTGCTGCTGTCACCAGCATGATAACCGAGAGCCAGCCCTGCTCATTTTGGGGAGCAGTGTGTTGGGGAAGGCAGCAGAAATTGAGAGGCAGGATTGAGTTTGGCCCTAGGAGGAGGTTGGGTAAGAGGCCAGTGTGGGTTGGAGAGCCTGGGCAGATAGACAGAGGCCAGGGCACACCCCAAAGCCTGGAGACTGCACTTGATGTCCAGGGTTGTGAAACACCACTTCCCCTCTTACTCACAACTGAGAGCAAGGGGCATTGATGAGTTCAGTTTGTGTGCGGCTGCATCCAAGGTGGCTCGGCTAGGAACCTCTGTTTCCTTGACTCAGGAGGCTGGGAGTCCAGGCTCCACTGAGGCTCGGCTGGGAGGATCGGAGTCTGAGTTTATGCCTGTGTTCCCTGTAGGATCCATGTTGGCTGAGCCTCAGTGTTTTTGTAATGAGAGGATGGGTGACCGTCATGTCTTTATCACAGGACACACTTGCTAAATGGATTTGTTTGCTCTGAGGAGGAAAGAGAGAGGGGGGAGTGGTGCTGGAGACAGGGATGCAGACAGGGGTCATGGACTTGGCATAACTCAGTCTTGGAGGTGATATCCCATCACCTGTACCCACTTCAATTCCCATGAATCCAGAGGCTGAGCCCCCTTGAGGTGAGGGGTGAACCGGTTCTGGGCAGCAGGATGCTGTGGTACCTCGGAGTCTCTGTGAGACCCCAACACTAGACACACTTGGCCCTTTTGAAATCTTAGGAGAAGCCTTGGGAAGTTGTATGGCAGAGGGGAGCAGCCTCTGCATCTCAGTCCCCTCCAACTTGCCATGGTGTAGAGAGGGAACTGCAGCCACGATGGGATGGACATTGGCCATGTCCCTGTGTGGGACACAGGCCTGATTGAGTTAGGGTGCATTCTTTGTCTCTCCCTTTCTTGTGATTATCCCATCTCTACATTTGTGCTTTAGCCACCTGTGAGTCCCATCTCTGGTTTCAGAGAGAACAGAGGGTGTTATGGGCCAATAGACACAATAAACCCTAGAGATTAGATGCTACCCTACTTTCCAGAAAAGACTGGGCACACCATGAGTTGCACAATGATGGGACCAGGGTCCAAAAGCTGCTGAGAGGGAAGGACTGGTTGTGAATGCATTTTTGAAGGCTCCAAGCTGGAACTCTAGTGGCACCAAGCAGGGCAGATGCTGGTGGGGATGTTTGGGTAGTTGTTGGTGAACACCTGCGCACCTGAGATGGGTAGGCATGGAGGAGAAATCGGCAGCCCATAGGGCTGTTGAAAGTGGTCTTATGTGAAAAGAGGCTCAGGTATGGGCACAGGAAATGACATCATTGCCTTGACAATGGATCAAACAGAACATGGAACCCTGGTATCCAGGCACCCACTTCACTGACCAAGCCATCCGAGCTCACTTGGTTGGAGCCACTGGAGGGAGAAGGATGTTCTCCTGTGGTTGCAGACAATGCCGAGCCTCAGGCTCCCAGGAATCTCAGGGGGGCCAACTAGCCCTTTTGTGGATACACTGGGTGAGGCTTCATCTTAGACGCCACAGCCTCTGGCGATTGTCGCAGAGGAGCTCAAGAGTAACAGTGAGTAGCACAGGGCAGGTGAGCCCAGCAGGCCCTCTAGTCTGATCCCTGATGAATGGCCCAGGACTCCTATTCTGACTCTGTGTGTGTGTGTGTGTGTGTGTGTGTGTGTGTGTGTGTGTGTGTGTTTGTACTGATGGGAACTGTCCCATTGTGCTTTGACTCTAGTGTATTGGCACAAGTCATTTTTCTGTTTGTCACCATTTCCATTTTGAACCCACCATTCTTGGTCCCAACCCAGGGTGAAAATGATCAGAACACGGAGGAGCCCTTCAGGGTTCAGAGCCTTGAACCTTACAGGCAGGACCAGCTTAGGAATGAGCTCCTGCCTGTCATTTGTGGGAGGAACCTACATTTCAGCAGCAACATGGGGTTAATCTCCTGGGATTTCATCCCCACCCAGCAGGTGCTGGATCTCTTGTTCCCAAAACAGCCACCTTCTTCAGTCTTTACTCCTGGTGCCACTCCACATCCTCCAAGGGGACAAGAACCTCAGGTTCTGGATGGATGTTGTAGAATGCCCACAGAGCCAACTGCCAGGCTGGGTGGGGTGCAGTTGCTGGGCTTTGCTGATGTTGTCATCCCCCACAGTTCTTGGAACCTTCTGTGGCAGTGGCATCCAGGACCCCAGCAGCTGTGAGTAGCAGCTCCTCACTGCTTCACTCCAGCGAGCAGGTGGAAGACAGCCGCGTTGTTCACGTCCTCCTAGAGGGACAGAGCCTGAGGGAGACAAAGCGCATCCCGGTAAGCCCGACAGCAGGGCTGCCTCCTGGGTGTCCACACAGTGGAAGGCAGGAGACACAGCCAACCCCAGGGCTATGGTGGGAAATAAAGAAGAGAGAGGTCCGTCTTAGGGGCTTGACCTGAGGAGGGAGAGCATCAGCATGCCCAGCTTCAGTGGTGAGTGGGCCTGTGTATTGTGGGTTTTGCAGGCCAGAAGTGCAGACGGAAGTGCTGTGGACAGATGAAGGCAGAGATATGTCCAGGGTGCAGGCTGCAGTGCCTAGAACTTGGTATTCTCAATGAGTGAAGTTGGAGCAGAGGAGGTGGCAGTGACTTGTCACATGTGTAGGAGGGGATGTGTTCCTGGTGGCAGGGAAGAGAACCTCCTTAGCATGACTAGGTGTAGGAATTTGGGGTCGGGATCACCTGGGGGGTCATGCCAAAGCTTCGGAATGTTAGGCTTTGCATGTATGTAAATACGGAGCTAAAGGGGTTCTTGGCAGAATTTCTATGGATGTGCAGTAGACACGCTAATGCTGCAGGTGTCCAGCTGCAGAGGAGACATGTTCAGTGACTGCCAGTGCTGAGTCAAGTACATCATGACAACCAGACCCGCACCGAGCTTCCAGAGGCCAGGGCCTCTCAAAGCTATCATGAAGCACTCAAGTGCACACTCTTGTATCTGAGTCTGTTTTGTGTCGTGGCAGTCAGGACCCCAATTTTCAGTGCATCTGCCTCTTGCACCCACAAAGGCAGCCTGCATCCCAGATCACACTTGGTGCGCAGATCCCTGGCCCATTGCTCTCATCTCAGTGAGATGAGAGTGTGTCTGTGCATAGGCAGTTTGGTCCTTTGACATGAGTGGAATGTGGCTCCCCAGGGGGAGGGGAGATGGCAGGTACAGGCAGATATTTGTACCAGGATTGTTCTAGTAGCACATTGCAAGAACCCAGGTGGTATATGGAGGACACACTCAGGTAGCAGGATAACAAGATTGTGCCCTTGTATATGAAGTTGAGATTTCTCCTGAATGTTTGACCACAGTCTTCTGGGTAGCTCTTCTAAAAGCCATTCTCTGATGACATTTGTCCCACCCTGATCCAGGTGACCTTTCAGGAGACGGTGACAAGCCTCATCCGCAGGGCCTTGGACCAAAATTTGTTGCAGCATGAGGATGTGGACAACTTTGAGCTGCTGTATATGATGTCTGAGGATGAGAGTAAGTAGGACAATCAGACAGTGGGGAGACATGATCCACAGTGGGCTCAGGATAACTGACAGCCAAGAGAAAGTGGGCCTTGGCCCCAAAATACCAAAGTGTGATGGGCCTGGCGGAGACTCTCAGGGGTTGTGGGTGTTTTGTGGTATAATCCTTGAGTGCCACCTAACAATTCTCTCCACTTCGCTCTGCAGAAATCAAGGTCTCTGACCACTCACTCGTGTGTCTGTCCATGAATCTGGGAATACAATCTTTCATCGTGAGGAAACGCCCCCAGGTCAAGGGGAAGGAGGTAAACACCTACCTTATTCAAGCTGTGCATGTGCTGCCATTCCACTGCGACCTGAGGAAATAAGAAGCCTCAGCACCTGGACATATTTGCTGGAAGCCCATAGAGCCAACTGACAGTCTGGGGTGGCTTTCTGTTTCTGGGTTTGCTGATGTTCCATCCCCCACAGTTCTCAGAATCAACCTGCAAGTCCTCCAGGCCGCTTTCCCACAAGCAGGTGGGAGACACCTGCTTAATTCGTGTCCACTTAGAAACACAAAGTCCAGAGATGGCCAAGAGTGTTCTGGTAAGCCTGGGAGCAGGGGTGTCCCGTGGTGCTTACACCTGGGTGGGGAGCAGACACTGGTCCAATACCATGGACTACTCATGCCCTCTTGAATTTGGAGCTTCTGGATGATCAGGAGGATAGATGGGAATCAAGAAGGGAGAGGTCAGTGTGAAGGGCTGGAGCTGAGATGAGCGAGTGCAGCAGCTTGTCCACTGCCATGTCTGAGGGAGTCTGTGTGTCAGGTGGCAGCATGCAGTCCAGAAGGGCAGGGACAGGTATGGGTGACAGATGAGAATAGGACAGGAACTAGGTTGCAGGTTCCCTTGTATGGGATGCTGACGTCTATGGAGGAGGACAGCAGTGTGAGGTTCTCCATGTTCCTTGAACAAGGAGCTGAGAGAGTCTCTCTGCAGAGTCGATATGGATGTGGAGCAAGCACACTAAATGTCCAGGTAACCCAATGACCACCCTTGCCGGATGAGGTGCCCTCCTACATCCCAGCCAGCACTGAGCCTCTGGAGGCCAGGAGCTCTCGTGGCTATCTTTCAGCTCTCCTGTGTGTGGTCATGTTCCTGGGTCTGTTTTTGGCCCTGGCAATCCAGACCAAAGCCTCTAGGTTTTGTGCCTAGGCCATTCCCAATGCCGCCTGCATCCTCGGGCAGACCTGGGATCTTGGAGGCTATTGTCCCATTCCTCCCAACTTGTGGGATGAGATTGCATCTGTATGCAGGTAGTGGGGTCCTTTCACTCCGAGAGGAGTGCAGCTCCACAAAGAGCAATGGCAGGCCCAGGAAGTCCTATGTACAAGGATTGGGCTAGTAGCCTGTGGGAAGAGCCCACACGATGAGCAGGAGGTCAGCCTCGGGTAGTAGGGTCATGGATGTTGCCCTTGTATTTAGAGTGGAGGTGCCTCCAGAATGCCCCTGCCCACTGTCCTTGAGTAGTCACTTCAAGGCCCATTTCCTGAAGGCCTGTCTCCCATGCTGCTCCAGGTGACCTGCCACGATAGGGCTCCTGTCGTCATCCGCAGCGCCCTCGACCTACACTTCCTTACTGAGGAGAATCCAGAGGATTATGAGCTGGGCCAAATCATCTCTCGCCGTCAGAGTAAGTGAGACAATCAGATAGCAGAGAGCAAGGGTCAGGATGTGGACTCAGGTCAACTCTTAGCAACAAAGAGTAGTCTCTGACCCCCAAGAACACTCCAACAGGTGTGTTGGGTTCGTGCACAAAGCCAACTGCACTTCTGCTGGTGGAAGGTCTTGAGGTCCAATGGTATACCCCGGTGGATATTGCGGCTCCCCACCAGGTGCCCTCCCCTGGACATGAACAGGCATCCAAAGCTGACATCTTTGAGGAGTGAGGAGGAAAGCCTCTCTCCAGGAGCAGTATGTTTTCATGGTCTGGGATAGGAGTGGTTTCAAAGGAACATGGGAATGCATGGGCTAAAGAGGGAACTGGCATTTTGTGGACTGAAGCAGTACTATTGAAAGCCTTCTGTGTGACCAAAAAACCACTGCCTGGGCAGAGCATTGCCAGGATTCTAGCAAGCAGTAACAGGATGAAATTGGGAAGAAAACACAGCCTGGGAGACAGCCTGAATCATCTGTTTTTGCATAAATTCCATGGTCTTACGCACCTGAGTCCACTAGGCAAGGAGTGATCACAATAGCCAGGTTGTGATCCCTAACTAAAGTCAGATGAGGGCTTCCTGAGCACGTAGCCACAGAGCTCATCTGATAATAATGCCAGCGCTTTTTCGTTGGTTGGTTGGTTGGTTTTTGTGAGCCAAACACCACAGCAGCCATTATCCCAGCCTATGTACCCTGAAGACCACCATCCCTATGAGTTCTAGGATCACTTGTCTCCTATCTTAACCTACTGTTAGGTTAGTAGAGTCTATGGAAGAGGAAGTCTGTCTGGGGCCTTGGTAGCCTAAGAAATTCATAGCAGAGATCTCCACATCCAACCCAGAAGGGATGGAGAACAGGCTCTAGGTTAGAGGAGGGCGACAGGAAACACATGTTCAGAGGAAGGAGAAGCGGCTGTTGTATTCCCCCACTCGGGGTCATGGCACCACTGGGCCATACACCATGTTGGAGGGAAGCAGTCCCTTTGCTGGTCTTTGGAACCATTGTTCTCAGTAGGGCAGTATTTGGAATGTGGCCTCCATTCTCAGAAGCCTGGTTCACATGGAGGCGGGCTCCACCAACGCAGAAGCATGGCTCTAACGTGGTATCCGTGCTGGTCAGCCTGTCCTCACTGTGGCCATACTTGAGGAAAATAACTCAGAGGAGGAATCCTAGGCCTTTTTTCTCTGGGTTTCATAGCTTTCTCTTTGGTTGTGCACTGAGGCTGTCCATAAAGCTCTAGTGTGTGGCAGTGGAGAGCTCCTCAGCCCTTGCCACAAAGGCATAGACTGGGAGAGAGAGAACGAGGCTGGCAGAGAGGGAGAGAGAGAAAGATGGAGAGGGAGGACCTCTCCTTGGAGAATGAGGATTCAGTGGAGCCAACAGGAACAAGGTACTGTTGCCCAGGGCACAACCCTGTTTAGGTCTTACTCCAACCATGCTCAACCTTTCTTCCAGTCCCTCCCACCCCCCAGTAGTGTATTCATCTTGAATGAGAATTTCATGTTGACATCAGAGCACTCACCATCCAATGCTTCCCTCCAAACCCACCTATGAAGATGGCTCATGTGGGGACTGAATCTTCGGCACAGGAGCCTTTTGTGGGAGATTTCAGATGCAAACCCTAGTGGTGTGCTTTGGCAGATGCAAGAGGACCTGAGATATTCTGGAGTCCAAAGCCTTCGGTAGGAACAGACATTAGGTCTGTTGAAGTGCTCTGCCTAGTTCTTCCTCAGGGAGGACTGTGGAGGCTGTCTTTGTTGGTATTGGTGCTGAATTGGAGAGCTCTCAGGTGTGTGGCTCTGGCCTTTTCTGGCACAGGCTCTCAGATGTTGGCGTGTCCTAGGGAGCACCTCCTGAGTGCCACCTTCTTTTTGTACACCCCTCTCTCCCCAGAGCTGAGGATTCCAGCAGAGGCCAACGTATTTTATGCCAAGAATCCTCACAAAAAATCCAACTTTGTGTGGAGGAAAAGGAGCCTCTCCCAAAAGAATGATGGGTGGATCGAGCCTCAACCTCCCTCTCGTCCTGCAAAGAAGGCTCCTGCCCTCCTGAGGATGCTTGCAAAACCATTCTGTTGCTGTGTGCCTGGGCGGGGCTGAGGCAGCCCAGGAATATTTACATTGATTACTATTTTCTTCAAAGTTTGAATCTATAGTTTGCCATTGTCCTTGACCTTGTTTACTAACACAGTTGTTACTCTATCCTGTATTTGTTGTTTCCATTAATATATTATTATTATTTTAAAATATATATGTTTTTGTTACCTGATCTACTGTGATGATTTGAGTATACTAAATGTAGCAGTGATTCCTAAAGGACACATCCAAACCAACAGGAAGGAATGCTTCATTCTATCAGCAAGAACTTTGGTTTTTAGGAGTTTGGCAGATGGCATTATCTGAGTCAGTTTTCCAATGGGGGCAATGAAGTATCAGCTATGATGGTACAAACACAAACAAAGACACATAAACACACACAAGAGCACACACACTCACTGAGAGATAGATAGACAGATGGAGTTGGTCTCTGCTGAAATACTTTGGAGACATGGTTCTGATTTCTCCCCTTTTGGAGTATTTTCAATTGCACAAGGTGTCTTGCAAATGAACCCATGTCTGAGGAAGACATGCATGTGTACTTCACATGCCACTTTTCACATAGCAGGAAGGTCATGTAATATTTTTCCTGCAGCTGTCTTTTGACTGTGAACCATCCCATGAGGTCAGCTGTGGAATTTTCAACTTGTAGCATCACAATGGGGATCCACTCTTTGGATTTGGGGATATTTCCGATTTTCTTGATTCAGATTGGAATGATATATATATTAGTTTTTGATGAAAATTCTGCATTTGATGGTAATGAATGTCGTGCATCTAGGAATCTGTAGAGTGCAGACAATGAATGGATGCCTACTGTTGTCTGGACTGGTCTGAAAAGTCCGGTAGCATCTGAGCATGTGTGAGGGCTGTACAGGTCTTGCCAAAAGCCCAGGTCAGATGATCCTGCACAAAGCTGAACTCCTAGTGGTCTCCACAACAGTGTAAGGGCCAAGGAGAAACACACTTCCACACAGAAGTTGGGAAGCTACCTTATGAAGGTGATCATAGATACGGGATTATTAATATATCCAGGTTGGCATCTATTATTTTTTTAGCTTTTGACTTTCGCAGCTGTGGGCATCTTGACAACCATCAACTCCCTGTAAGCACAGACAACTCTATAAGAACCTGAGGATAAATTTCCCTGTGCATGTCCCCTTGTGAAACTGCTTAAGCACCGCCTGGTTTACACACAGGTGGAATTTCTAGGTCAAAGTGTGCATGTTTACTTCTTTGACTAAGCACTGACAGGTGGCTCTTCTGCATAGCTCTACCTGTGGCCAGGATTGTATTATCTAGCTTTCTAACTTTTGCATGTTGAGTAGATACATAGTGGGAGCACACTGTTTTTGTTGGTATTTTTCTTGGTATCTATTCTGATGCTTTTCACTGGGGGATTTTTTCCTGTGAAAATGGGCTTCCTCTACTTGACCTTATTTTCTTCTTTTTAAAATTTTTTCAATGTGACTTTTTAATTTTAGTTTTATTAAAGACATTGCCCCTTGCTTGCATAGTCTATATCTAAAGCACTAGTCCTTGCTCCAAGGCCCAGCTTGCTCTCAGCTGCCCCAGGAGGGGAACAGTCTTTGGCGGTAGACAAGAGACGCCCCTGCAGGGGGCACAAGTGCTTTGGCCCTCTGGTGTCTTGCCAGCAGTGCTTCCCATGCTCACAGAGGGTTTCAGACACTGAGTCAATGGTCCAGGTGGTCTTTTGTTCAGTCTGATCTCAAATTGAGCTCCTCTGAGAGGTCATATTGAAGTCCTTGTGTGTACCTGATCCATCATTCTAAACAATATTCCAAGTTCACGTTTTGTGTGTACGTGGGTTCTGGGGATTGAACCCAGGGCCTTGAGCCTGTGAGGCAAGTGACCTACCTGAGCTACACCCTCAGAGACCCCTGTAAAAGTATTTCCCCTTTGCCTCGGGGTCTAAGTTGCCAAGGCTGACCTCAAACGTTCCTCTTGCCTCAGCCTCCCTGGTGGCTGGCATGACAGGCATGCACCTGGGACTGTCACACTCGAGCCTGTGATGGGAACTCATGTGCATCTGTCCAGGGCTGAGCATGGTTAGGCAGAGCTGTGCTCCAGGCTCCCTGCAGGGCTGTGGAGGCTTCTGCTGCCCAGCAGCCCTGGTGCCATGGCCAGGGCTCCTCCCAGCCGAGGGCAGGCAGCTGCCCATTGCTGTAGGCTGACCTTATTTTCTTCTTATGGCACTCGTCCGTTCTCTGGAGTATGTTGTATGGTTTGTCCATTAGGAGTCTAACAGGTCCTCTAGAACCTTCAAACAATTAGTAAAATTCCTGAACAGTAAGTGAGCACGCACAGAAATTGGGCTAATATTTTGGGAAGAACAATGTTGGATGATATATTCATGGCTTGAATATATCATCCAACATGAAGTTATATTTTATTACTTACAAAATAATAAAATAATGAAGCAATACCATGGGCTGAGCTAAAATAGATCCTTAGGATCTTAGGCATTCTGTAATAAATCTGTGTCACTTGAAGTATAGAGTTGATCGACTCTGAGTAATGAAACAGAAGTAAAGGTATCAAAGCCAATGATCATCTGTTTCCAATTTTCTGTGATTTGGTTCAAGTGGTAAAGTGGTGATATTTATTAATAATGGATCGAATAGGTTCATAATTGTTTTAGAGTACAATTAGATGCCTTCAAACTTTAGGCTACATGGGCACATTTGAGAACGGTTCCAGCCATTCTCTCATCCTTTGGGTCATTCCCCTCCTATGTCCTGTGAGACATTTTCTATGTGAGGCTTTAAGAAGAAGAAGAGAATATTCTGTAAAGAAAACCTTGTGATCTGTGCAGTATGAAGTTGAATGGATTCATTCAGAAATCAGAAATTCTATTGAAAGATATTTATTTGCATGAGCCAAATAAAACCTATTTTTAGGCATCCTGGTGAAGACAAGATTTTATCTTTATGTCTCATTTTCTATGTTTTGTTGTTGTTGTTGTTGTTAGAATGAAATTCATATGTTGCCAGACCATTCTATCAGATGTGTAACTAGATGCCATTTAAATTACCCACTTTTACATGGTAGACAGTTTTTAATGAACACTGCCTGTCTGCACCTTTTTTAAAAACAGGACTGGGATCAGAAGCCCAAATACCAATGGTTAGCTGGAGCATATTTTTCATTTGGCCTATCTGTCAGTATTCCCTGAGGTCATCTGTGCAATCAGCTTCGTTACTCCTGCTCCCTCACTGGATTTCATAGAAACCATATGCTATGTATGAATCAGGGACACCAATCCCACAACATAGCATTCTTGGAATATCTAAAGTCCCACTTTTCACTTCGCCATGCCTGAGATCAGCAGTAATATTTATCAGCAAATGTGAGATTTTCAAAGATCCAATTCTATGTGCTCCTTTCTCATAGAGCCTTAGGCAGGGATATAGCATACATAAATATTAAGTAAAGTCCATAGTTTTTAAAATGTCATCCATTGAATAGTTGACACATGTCTGAGATACTTTTTATTTTGGAGGAGGTATTATTTAATAGGGAATTCCAACAGCTACCTAATAGTGAAATGAGAAGTCTTGCATCCATTTTATTTTGTTTCTGATGATTTTTATGAGTAAGGGTAAGATACTTCCTTGTTCTGATGCAGATGTTGCCCACTTTTGTGAATGGATGCGGGGTGTCACCTACTACTTGCATATCTGCATATTGGGCTTGACACTGCTATCGTACTTGGTAGTTGGCAAAAAGTCAATACTGAAGTTAAGCTCTTGTGTTCTAGCAGCAGAGCTGAAGATCCTTGATGTGCCACCTTCTGCAATCCATGCTGCTCTCTTCATGTTCCTTATTGACTTCCTGGTGATGAGCATCATGGTCTCCTGGTCTTGAGAATGGCCAAGCATTGCTCTGTGAATGTGGAAGATGGGCATGTGGAAGGCTCCAGGGAGGAGGGATCATTGAACATGTACTCGAATCCATGTGCCTGTTGAATGACCTGTTTTTTTATTTTTGGGTTTTAAGGGAGACACTGCCCTAAAACACTTCTGTGCAGCTGGGGATGCAGGCTTCTGCTTCACCTTGCAGGAAGCATTAACGAATCCTTTCCAGAAGACATGAGAAGAGAGAAGTGAGCCTCTGGTATCATGCAGGTTCCTTGCATTGCCCATGGGCTAGAAGAGAGAAGAGTTGCTTCATGAGATTTGATCCCCTTTTTCCTGAAAAGTTCCACACAGAGGTGAGTCCCCAGCATGTTTAGAAATCATTTCAGACACCTTTCTGGACGGAATTGAATCAGAGCCCCTGATGATGTGGAAGAGCTAAAGATGGGTTTGCTATGAATTTTCTATTTCATTCATCAGGGCCTCAGTCAAGTCAGTCATTGTGCTGTCAACACATGAGCTGCTGGTCAAATGTGAGGAAGTGGTCTTGCTTTATGAAAACACCACCCTGATTCAGTGAGCCAGAGGCAGCCTGCAGTCCCTGTTTTCCTGTAAAGGCAGATTGCTGTGGATGGCCTCTGGCCTCGTCATGCAGCCCTGCTCAGAGTAGGGGATTGAGGGACCAGGCAGATCCCTAGTTCCTTTTGACCTTTATTGCCATTGGGCCACCCCAGGGTCCTTGGACTCTACCTGGTCTTCTGGCCTGGGTCAGGGGATGTGAGGTTTGGAATCCCCCTCTGTGGCAGGATCCCAGCCCCCCCAGCCACTTGAGGTCAGCACATCCTTCCCTAATTGTGTTAGAGTTGGAGACTTCTCCCACCCATCCTCATCCATGCTCATCCCACATTTTGTAGCTTGGCACCTGAGGACCTTTATTCATTGACTTAGTTGTTAGTGATGATGGTTACTAAGACTAAGTGACTCTTTCAAGTCACATCACTTGCATGGTAGGGCTAGAGCATGGATCTTCCTAATTGATTTCATGGGACTCTCTCATGGAAACTGTGACTGCTTCCTAAACACACACTCTACATTTGGAGTGTCAAAATTCTTGCCACTGCCTCCTTGGCAAGTGTATCTTGTCTTCTACGTGGGAATTTCACAAATATTTTCCTTTGGTTTGTGGAGGTCATGCAGAAGGGATTTCATTTGAAATAGCCCAAACAAGAAATACCAGTTGTCTTTTTCGCACATGGATGTGTGTAGTGAACACCCCTTTCTGTGTGCTTGCATGAGTTACTCCTTTGAATTTGTTGAAGAATGGTTGGCTGGGGAGCAAGTTAACGAGAGATGGATATCAATGGTTGTCAAGTATTCTGACGTGAAGAATGTATTGAGGATGTGAAGGCTTTTCTAGCCAGTTCCTATGGCTCAGTCAGGGATCAGTCAGAGGATTCTGTCTGGTAGACTCTTTGGCACAGATGTCAAAGTGGCCTGGTCTTACCCTGTCCAGGACTGAATGCTGAGCTTGAGTGGGAGCTTCTTGTCATTTCAAGCATTTCCATGAGTCTGTCCTCTGTTCTCTTGTATCCAAGTGGTTTCTAATAGGAAAGCAGAACAAAAATTGAAAGTATGGTGATTGATTATTTTTACCAATGTTATTTCAATCCACTTTGTTTAATACGAAATTACCTTTATGCTAGTAAGATTTCATATGTGAGGAAATAATGAAAATATTGGGGTTAGGGGATGAGAATATGCAAATCAAACATTTTTGAGCACCAAGACCCGTTTTTTGTTTTTTTTTTTTTTTTTTTTTTTTTTAACTTAAATAATATTAAGTGCCAGAGGACCACCGCTGCCATTCAGCCTCAACAACCTCCAGGTCCAGCCTCCAGGTGGCCCATTTCACCAGGGTGTGTGGGACCACACTGTCCTGGGATGAGAGAACAGTACCCACGGATGTTGACATCTCACAGAGTAGATATTGCCAGTGACAGTAGGGAGCTATTGGCACATGAGGAAGGGAAGAGCTCTCAGGATGGGAAGAGGGGGCCGCTTCGAGACTCATTGGGTATGGCACGAGGCTGCTGGGTGTGGTGTTGGCCTGGGCCCACTGAGTGGGGCAGATCCGTGGTCTGTGTTTCTGTACCCTCCTCTGTAGCCTGTGTTGGCAGCAGATCAGGGAATTGCGATCAGAAGTGCTCCCAGTAACACAGGCACCAGCCCCCAGAGTGTGTGCCTATCCGTTTCCCCACCTGGCCTGACTTAGTGCCTGTCTTGCCTCAGGGCTGAGACCCTACAATCTCTGATGAGGGTGTCTGTGGTCCAGATCCAACCTGCATGGCCAACATGCTCAGACCTTCAGCTGGGTCCTAGGCTGCTGCAACCAAACTCTGTTAACTGGGTGGCCGACAACAGAGGAAGTGTCTTCCGTTGAGCTCCAGAGGCTCAACACAGTAGGTGTTGGGCTGTCCCAGTGCCATAACCCCTCCCAGGTTTCAAGGGGACTGTCTCCCCAACTCTCCCAGCCCTTGCCCACTCTCCTATTGCTGCCCACGATCTGTGGTTCCCATATGGGCATCCCGCCCTGGCTCCAACCTCACATATCCGGTATCCCCCAGTCTCCCTGGTATCTGGGTCCAGACTCTCCTCTTCCTACAAGAATATCAGATATTGGATTTGGTCCCAGTTGATGCTGTGTTCCATCATGTGAGCTCTTAGCTTCATCACTGTGCAAAGACTCTTTTCCCACACAAGTTCGCACGACTTTTGGCTGGCTAAGAATTTTCAGGCGACACTTTTCTAATGAGTACACTTTCCTTCCTTCCGATCTCCCACCAGTGAGCATTCCTCGCACCCTTGTCCTAGTTCCTTTATGGCAGTTTCCCTCCTTATGGCTGAGAGGACCTAGTGACCCCTGAATTCACACGTTCTCCTTAATCACCAACACACTGCAGAATTCTCCAGGGGGCCATATATGCTCCTGCAAGTTGGTGTTGGAAATAGTTCTCCATCCATTAATCACTCCCTCACTCACTAATGTCCTTGTGTCCTTGAGAAAGGCTCTCCCTTTCCTGGTTTTCCTGAATAGAAATCCTCTTGCCTCTTGGGTGAATAGGGTTATGGGTTGTGCAGAGGGTGTTGGTCCACTGAGCATCTTAGAGACTGTCCTTTATGGAGCCTAATGATCCTCACTGGGGAATGAGGCCAGGGTCCTAACTGTGGTTAGTTAGAGAGGGAAAGAAGGACAAGGGAAACTCAGATGTCCCTTCATGGCCCCTGGAGTTAGAGGACTTACCCCTTTGCACCTGGGATCAGGAGACCTCATTTCCTCGAGGACACGCACACTCAGACGTTAATCTTGAGTGTGGGTTCCTTTCTGGGGTCCAGGGCTGTTGTTAGCCACCAGGAATGACAGTGCTCTCCATGCTGAGTGGAGCCATTTTTGCCAGGAAAGAGAGCCCATGGTCACGCCTTGTGCAAAGCATCCCACGCCAGGGGCTCCCATGCCTACATTCCTGTCCTGAAAGGAAGCCACTCAGAGGCAAGGTGGGTCCAACCACCTCCCATGTGTTCACTCATAACTGTGTTCCAGCAGTCACCCCAGTGAACAGTCCTGATGGGATTGGATGTGGCTCAGAATGTCACCCTCATGAGCTCTACCCTGCCACAGCTGCAGTTCTGCAGTGGGAGAAACTCAAAACCTCAAAACACATGCACATGAAAGAAAAGAGCAAGAGCCAGAGCCCAAACAGGCCAGGTGTGGCAAAGACAGCTGGAGTGCCTAGGTTGGGACTCAGAATTATGTCAGTGGGGTGGCATTGCTGCTGTCACCAGCATGATAACCGAGAGCCAGCCCTGCTCATTTTGGGGAGCAGTGTGTTGGGGAAGGCAGCAGAAATTGAGAGGCAGGATTGAGTTTGGCCCTAGGAGGAGGTTGGGTAAGAGGCCAGTGTGGGTTGGAGAGCCTGGGCAGATAGACAGAGGCCAGGGCACACCCCAAAGCCTGGAGACTGCACTTGATGTCCAGGGTTGTGAAACACCACTTCCCCTCTTACTCACAACTGAGAGCAAGGGGCATTGATGAGTTCAGTTTGTGTGCGGCTGCATCCAAGGTGGCTCGGCTAGGAACCTCTGTTTCCTTGACTCAGGAGGCTGGGAGTCCAGGCTCCACTGAGGCTCGGCTGGGAGGATCGGAGTCTGAGTTTATGCCTGTGTTCCCTGTAGGATCCATGTTGGCTGAGCCTCAGTGTTTTTGTAATGAGAGGATGGGTGACCGTCATGTCTTTATCACAGGACACACTTGCTAAATGGATTTGTTTGCTCTGAGGAGGAAAGAGAGAGGGGGGAGTGGTGCTGTAGACAGGGATGCAGACAGGGGTCATGGACTTGGCATAACTCAGTCTTGGAGGTGATATCCCATCACCTGTACCCACTTCAATTCCCATGAATCCAGAGGCTGAGGCCCCTTGAGGTGAGGGGTGAACCGGTTCTGGGCAGCAGGATGCTGTGGTACCTCGGAGTCTCTGTGAGACCCCAACACTAGACACACTTGGCCCTTTTGAAATCTTAGGAGAAGCCTTGGGAAGTTGTATGGCAGAGGGGAGCAGCCTCTGCATCTCAGTCCCCTCCAACTTGCCATGGTGTAGAGAGGGAACTGCAGCCACGATGGGATGGACATTGGCTATGTCCCTGTGTGGGACACAGGCCTGATTGAGTTAGGGTGCATTCTTTGTCTCTCCCTTTCTTGTGATTATCCCATCTCTACATTTGTGCTTTAGCCACCTGTGAGTCCCATCTCTGGTTTCAGAGAGAACAGAGGGTGTTATGGGCCAATAGACACAATAAACCCTAGAGATTAGATGCTACCCTACTTTCCAGAAAAGACTGGGCACACCATGAGTTGCACAATGATGGGACCAGGGTCCAAAAGCTGCTGAGAGGGAAGGACTGGTTGTGAATGCATTTTTGAAGGCTCCAAGCTGGAACTCTAGTGGCACCAAGCAGGGCAGATGCTGGTGGGGATGTTTGGGTAGTTGTTGGTGAACACCTGCGCACCTGAGATGGGTAGGCATGGAGGAGAAATCGGCAGCCCATAGGGCTGTTGAAAGTGGTCTTATGTGAAAAGAGGCTCAGGTATGGGCACAGGAAATGACATCATTGCCTTGACAATGGATCAAACAGAACGTGGAACCCTGGTATCCAGGCACCCACTTCACTGACCAAGCCATCCGAGCTCACTTGGTTGGAGCCAGTGGAGGGAGAAGGATGTTCTCCTGTGGTTGCAGACAATGCCGAGCCTCAGGCTCCCAGGAATCTCAGGGGGGCCAACTAGCCCTTTTGTGGATACACTGTGTGAGGCTTCATCTTAGACGCCAGAGCCTCTGGCGATTGTCGCAGAGGAGCTCAAGAGTAACAGTGAGTAGCACAGGGCAGGTGAGCCCAGCAGGCCCTCTAGTCTGATCCCTGATGAATGGCCCAGGACTCCTATTCTGACTCTGTGTGTGTGTGTGTGTGTGTGTGTGTGTGTGTGTGTGTGTGTGTGTTTGTACTGATGGGAACTGTCCCATTGTGCTTTGACTCTAGTGTATTGGCACAAGTCATTTTTCTCTTTGTCACCATTTCCATTTTGAACCCACCATTCTTGGTCCCAACCCAGGGTGAAAATGATCAGAACACGGAGGAGCCCTTCAGGGTTCAGAGCCTTGAACCTTACAGGCAGGACCAGCTTAGGAATGAGCTCCTGCCTGTCATTTGTGGGAGGAACCTACATTTCAGCAGCAACATGGGGTTAATCTCCTGGGATTTCATCCCCACCCAGCAGGTGCTGGATCTCTTGTTCCCAAAACAGCCACCTTCTTCAGTCTTTACTCCTGGTGCCACTCCACATCCTCCAAGGGGACAAGAACCTCAGGTTCTGGATGGATGTTGTAGAATGCCCACAGAGCCAACTGCCAGGCTGGGTGGGGTGCAGTTGCTGGGCTTTGCTGATGTTGTCATCCCCCACAGTTCTTGGAACCTTCTGTGGCAGTGGCATCCAGGACCCCAGCAGCTGTGAGTAGCAGCTCCTCACTGCTTCACTCCAGCGAGCAGGTGGAAGACAGCCGCGTTGTTCACGTCCTCCTAGAGGGACAGAGCCTGAGGGAGACAAAGCGCATCCCGGTAAGCCCGACAGCAGGGCTGCCTCCTGGGTGTCCACACAGTGGAAGGCAGGAGACACAGCCAACCCCAGGGCTATGGTGGGAAATAAAGAAGAGAGAGGTCCGTCTTAGGGGCTTGACCTGAGGAGGGAGAGCATCAGCATGCCCAGCTTCAGTGGTGAGTGGGCCTGTGTATTGTGGGTTTTGCAGGCCAGAAGTGCAGACGGAAGTGCTGTGGACAGATGAAGGCAGAGATATGTCCAGGGTGCAGGCTGCAGTGCCTAGAACTTGGTATTCTCA
This sequence comes from Urocitellus parryii, assembly GCF_045843805.1. Classification (NCBI taxonomy): domain Eukaryota; kingdom Metazoa; phylum Chordata; class Mammalia; order Rodentia; family Sciuridae; genus Urocitellus; species Urocitellus parryii. The sequence continues at coordinate 68,673,719 of NC_135548.1, forward strand.
ATGAGTGAAGTTGGAGCAGAGGAGGTGGCAGTGACTTGTCACATGTGTAGGAGGGGATGTGTTCCTGGTGGCAGGGAAGAGAACCTCCTTAGCATGACTAGGTGTAGGAATTTGGGGTCGGGATCACCTGGGGGGTCATGCCAAAGCTTCGGAATGTTAGGCTTTGCATGTATGTAAATACGGAGCTAAAGGGGTTCTTGGCAGAATTTCTATGGATGTGCAGTAGACACGCTAATGCTGCAGGTGTCCAGCTGCAGAGGAGACATGTTCAGTGACTGCCAGTGCTGAGTCAAGTACATCATGACAACCAGACCCGCACCGAGCTTCCAGAGGCCAGGGCCTCTCAAAGCTATCATGAAGCACTCAAGTGCACACTCTTGTATCTGAGTCTGTTTTGTGTCGTGGCAGTCAGGACCCCAATTTTCATTGCATCTGCCTCTTGCACCCACAAAGGCAGCCTGCATCCCAGATCACACTTGGTGCGCAGATCCCTGGCCCATTGCTCTCATCTCAGTGAGATGAGAGTGTGTCTGTGCATAGGCAGTTTGGTCCTTTGACATGAGTGGAATGTGGCTCCCCAGGGGGAGGGGAGATGGCAGGTACAGGCAGATATTTGTACCAGGATTGTTCTAGTAGCACATTGCAAGAACCCAGGTGGTATATGGAGGACACACTCAGGTAGCAGGATAACAAGATTGTGCCCTTGTATATGTAGTTGAGATTTCTCCTGAATGTTTGACCACAGTCTTCTGGGTAGCTCTTCTAAAAGCCATTCTCTGATGACATTTGTCCCACCCTGATCCAGGTGACCTTTCAGGAGACGGTGACAAGCCTCATCCGCAGGGCCTTGGACCAAAATTTGTTGCAGCATGAGGATGTGGACAACTTTGAGCTGCTGTATATGATGTCTGAGGATGAGAGTAAGTAGGACAATCAGACAGTGGGGAGACATGATCCACAGTGGGCTCAGGATAACTGACAGCCAAGAGAAAGTGGGCCTTGGCCCCAAAATACCAAAGTGTGATGGGCCTGGCGGAGACTCTCAGGGGTTGTGGGTGTTTTGTGGTATAATCCTTGAGTGCCACCTAACAATTCTCTCCACTTCGCTCTGCAGAAATCAAGGTCTCTGACCACTCACTCGTGTGTCTGTCCATGAATCTGGGAATACAATATTTCATGGTGAGGAAACGCCCCCAGGTCAAGGGAAAGGAGGTAAACACCTACCTTATTCAAGCTGTGCATGTGCTGCCATTCCACTCCGACCTGAGGAAATAAGAAGCCTCAGCACCTGGACATATTTGCTGGAAGCCCATAGAGCCAACTGACAGTCTGGGGTGGCTTTCTGTTTCTGGGTTTGCTGATGTTCCATCCCCCACAGTTCTCAGAATCAACCTGCAAGTCCTCCAGGCCGCTTTCCCACAAGCAGGTGGGAGACACCTGCTTAATTCGTGTCCACTTAGAAACACAAAGTCCAGAGATGGCCAAGAGTGTTCTGGTAAGCCTGGGAGCAGGGGTGTCCCGTGGTGCTTACACCTGGGTGGGGAGCAGACACTGGTCCAATACCATGGACTACTCATGCCCTCTTGAATTTGGAGCTTCTGGATGATCAGGAGGATAGATGGGAATCAAGAAGGGAGAGGTCAGTGTGAAGGGCTGGAGCTGAGATGAGCGAGTGCAGCAGCTTGTCCACTGCCATGTCTGAGGGAGTCTGTGTGTCAGGTGGCAGCATGCAGTCCAGAAGGGCAGGGACAGGTATGGGTGACAGATGAGAATAGGACAGGAACTAGGTTGCAGGTTCCCTTGTATGGGATGCTGACGTCTATGGAGGAGGACAGCAGTGTGAGGTTCTCCATGTTCCTTGAACAAGGAGCTGAGAGAGTCTCTCTGCAGAGTCGATATGGATGTGGAGCAAGCACACTAAATGTCCAGGTAACCCAATGACCACCCTTGCCGGATGAGGTGCCCTCCTACATCCCAGCCAGCACTGAGCCTCTGGAGGCCAGGAGCTCTCGTGGCTATCTTTCAGCTCTCCTGTGTGTGGTCATGTTCCTGGGTCTGTTTTTGGCCCTGGCAATCCAGACCAAAGCCTCTAGGTTTTGTGCCTAGGCCATTCCCAATGCCGCCTGCATCCTCGGGCAGACCTGGGATCTTGGAGGCTATTGTCCCATTCCTCCCAACTTGTGGGATGAGATTGCATCTGTATGCAGGTAGTGGGGTCCTTTCACTCCGAGAGGAGTGCAGCTCCACAAAGAGCAATGGCAGGCCCAGGAAGTCCTATGTACAAGGATTGGGCTAGTAGCCTGTGGGAAGAGCCCACACGATGAGCAGGAGGTCAGCCTCGGGTAGTAGGGTCATGGATGTTGCCCTTGTATTTAGAGTGGAGGTGCCTCCAGAATGCCCCTGCCCACTGTCCTTGAGTAGTCACTTCAAGGCCCATTTCCTGAAGGCCTGTCTCCCATGCTGCTCCAGGTGACCTGCCACGATAGGGCTCCTGTCGTCATCCGCAGCGCCCTCGACCTACACTTCCTTACTGAGGAGAATCCAGAGGATTATGAGCTGGGCCAAATCATCTCTCGCCGTCAGAGTAAGTGAGACAATCAGATAGCAGAGAGCAAGGGTCAGGATGTGGACTCAGGTCAACTCTTAGCAACAAAGAGTAGTCTCTGACCCCCAAGAACACTCCAACAGGTGTGTTGGGTTCGTGCACAAAGCCAACTGCACTTCTGCTGGTGGAAGGTCTTGAGGTCCAATGGTATACCCGGGTGGATATTGCGGCTCCCCACCAGGTGCCCTCCCCTGGACATGAACAGGCATCCAAAGCTGACATCTTTGAGGAGTGAGGAGGAAAGCCTCTCTCCAGGAGCAGTATGTTTTCATGGTCTGGGATAGGAGTGGTTTCAAAGGAACATGGGAATGCATGGGCTAAAGAGGGAACTGGCATTTTGTGGACTGAAGCAGTACTATTGAAAGCCTTCTGTGTGACCAAAAAACCACTGCCTGTGCAGAGCATTGCCAGGATTCTAGCAAGCAGTAACAGGATGAAATTGGGAAGAAAACACAGCCTGGGAGACAGCCTGAATCATCTGTTTTTGCATAAATCCCATGGTCTTACGCACCTGAGTCCACTAGGCAAGGAGTGATCACAATAGCCAGGTTGTGATCCCTAACTAAAGTCAGATGAGGGCTTCCTGAGCACGTAGCCACAGAGCTCATCTGATAATAATGCCAGCGCTTTTTCGTTGGTTGGTTGGTTGGTTTTTGTGAGCCAAACACCACAGCAGCCATTATCCCAGCCTATGTACCCTGAAGACCACCATCCCTATGAGTTCTAGGATCACTTGTCTCCTATCTTAACCTACTGTTAGGTTAGTAGAGTCTATGGAAGAGGAAGTCTGTCTGGGGCCTTGGTAGCCTAAGAAATTCATAGCAGAGATCTCCACATCCAACCCAGAAGGGATGGAGAACAGGCTCTAGGTTAGAGGAGGGCGACAGGAAACACATGTTCAGAGGAAGGAGAAGCGGCTGTTGTATTCCCCCACTCGGGGTCATGGCACCACTGGGCCATACACCATGTTGGAGGGAAGCAGTCCCTTTGCTGGTCTTTGGAACCATTGTTCTCAGTAGGGCAGTATTTGGAATGTGGCCTCCATTCTCAGAAGCCTGGTTCACATGGAGGCGGGCTCCACCAACGCAGAAGCATGGCTCTAACGTGGTATCCGTGCTGGTCAGCCTGTCCTCACTGTGGCCATACTTGAGGAAAATAACTCAGAGGAGGAATCCTAGGCCTTTTTTCTCTGGGTTTCATAGCTTTCTCTTTGGTTGTGCACTGAGGCTGTCCATAAAGCTCTAGTGTGTGGCAGTGGAGAGCTCCTCAGCCCTTGCCACAAAGGCATAGACTGGGAGAGAGAGAACGAGGCTGGCAGAGAGGGAGAGAGAGAAAGATGGAGAGGGAGGACCTCTCCTTGGAGAATGAGGATTCAGTGGAGCCAACAGGAACAGGTACTGTTGCCCAGGGCACAACCCTGTTTAGGTCTTACTCCAACCATGCTCAACCTTTCTTCCAGTCCCTCCCACCCCCCAGTAGTGTATTCATCTTGAATGAGAATTTCATGTTGACATCAGAGCACTCACCATCCAATGCTTCCCTCCAAACCCACCTATGAAGATGGCTCATGTGGGGACTGAATCTTCGGCACAGGAGCCTTTTGTGGGAGATTTCAGATGCAAACCCTAGTGGTGTGCTTTGGCAGATGCAAGAGGACCTGAGATATTCTGGAGTCCAAAGCCTTCGGTAGGAACAGACATTAGGTCTGTTGAAGTGCTCTGCCTAGTTCTTCCTCAGGGAGGACTGTGGAGGCTGTCTTTGTTGGTATTGGTGCTGAATTGGAGAGCTCTCAGGTGTGTGGCTCTGGCCTTTTCTGGCACAGGCTCTCAGATGTTGGCGTGTCCTAGGGAGCACCTCCTGAGTGCCACCTTCTTTTTGTACACCCCTCTCTCCCCAGAGCTGAGGATTCCAGCAGAGGCCAACGTATTTTATGCCAAGAATCCTCACAAAAAATCCAACTTTGTGCTGAGGAAAAGGAGCCTCTCCCAAAAGAATGATGGGTGGATCGAGCCTCAACCTCCCTCTCGTCCTGCAAAGAAGGCTCCTGCCCTCCTGAGGATGCTTGCAAAACCATTCTGTTGCTGTGTGCCTGGGCGGGGCTGAGGCAGCCCAGGAATATTTACATTGATTACTATTTTCTTCAAAGTTTGAATCTATAGTTTGCCATTGTCCTTGACCTTGTTTACTAACACAGTTGTTACTCTATCCTGTATTTGTTGTTTCCATTAATATATTATTATTATTTTAAAATATATATGTTTTTGTTACCTGATCTACTGTGATGATTTGAGTATACTAAATGTAGCAGTGATTCCTAAAGGACACATCCAAACCAACAGGAAGGAATGCTTCATTCTATCAGCAAGAACTTTGGTTTTTAGGAGTTTGGCAGATGGCATTATCTGAGTCAGTTTTCCAATGGGGGCAATGAAGTATCAGCTATGATGGTACAAACACAAACAAAGACACACAAACACACACAAGAGCACACACACTCACTGAGAGATAGATAGACAGATGGAGTTGGTCTCTGCTGAAATACTTTGGAGACATGGTTCTGATTTCTCCCCTTTTGGAGTATTTTCAATTGCACAAGGTGTCTTGCAAATGAACCCATGTCTGAGGAAGACATGCATGTGTACTTCACATGCCACTTTTCACATAGCAGGAAGGTCATGTAATATTTTTCATGCAGCTGTCTTTTGACTGTGAACCATCCCATGAGGTCAGCTGTGGAATTTTCAACTTGTAGCATCACAATGGGGATCCACTCTTTGGATTTGGGGATATTTCCGATTTTCTTGATTCAGATTGGAATGATATATATATTAGTTTTTGATGAAAATTCTGCATTTGATGGTAATGAATGTCGTGCATCTAGGAATCTGTAGAGTGCAGACAATGAATGGATGCCTACTGTTGTCTGGACTGGTCTGAAGAGTCCTGTAGCATCTGAGCATGTGTGAGGGCTGTACAGGTCTTGCCAAAAGTCCAGGTCAGATGATCCTGCACAAAGCTGAACTCCTAGTGGTCTCCACAACAGTGTAAGGGCCAAGGAGAAACTCACTTCCACACAGAAGTTGGGAAGCTACCTTATGAAGGTGATCATAGATACAGGATTATTAATATATCCAGGTTGGCATCTATTATTTTTTTAGCTTTTGACTTTCGCAGCTGTGGGCATCTTGACAACCATCAACTCCCTGTAAGCACAGACAACTCTATAAGAACCTGAGGATAAATTTCCCTGTGCATGTCCCCTTGTGAAACTGCTTAAGCACCACCTGGTTTACACACAGGTGGAATTTCTAGGTCAAAGTGTGCATGTTTACTTCTTTGACTAAGCACTGCCAGGTGGCTCTTCTGCATAGTTCTACCTGTGGCCAGGATTGTATTATCTAGCTTTCTAACTTTTGCATGTTGAGTAGATACATAGTGGGAGCACACTGTTTTTGTTGGTATTTTTCTTGGTATCTATTCTGATGCTTTTCACTGGGGGATTTTTTCCTGTGAAAATGGGCTTCCTCTACTTGACCTTATTTTCTTCTTTTTAAAATTTTTTCAATGTGACTTTTTAATTTTAGTTTTATTAAAGACATTGCCCCTTGCTTGCATAGTCTATATCTAAAGCACTAGTCCTTGCTCCAAGGCCCAGCTTGCTCTCAGCTGCCCCAGGAGGGGAACAGTCTTTGGCGGTAGACAAGAGACGCCCTGCAGGGGGCACAAGTGCTTTGGCCCTCTGGTGTCTTGCCAGCAGTGCTTCCCATGCTCACAGAGGGTTTCAGACACTGAGTCAATGGTCCAGGTGGTCTTTTGTTCAGTCTGATCTCAAATTGAGCTCCTCTGAGAGGTCATATTGAAGTCCTTGTGTGTACCTGACCCATCATTTTAAACAATATTCCAAGTTCACTTTTTGTGTGTACGTGGGTTCTGGGGATTGAACCCAGGGCCTTGAGCCTGTGAGGCAAGTGACCTACCTGAGCTACACCCTCAGAGACCCCTGTAAAAGTATTTCCCCTTTGCCTCGGGGTCTAAGTTGCCAAGGCTGACCTCAAACGTTCCTCTTGCCTCAGCCTCCCTGGTGGCTGGCATGACAGGCATGCACCTGGGACTGTCACACTCGAGCCTGTGATGGGAACTCATGTGCATCTGTCCAGGGCTGAGCATGGTTAGGCAGAGCTGTGCTCCAGGCTCCCTGCAGGGCTGTGGAGGCTTCTGCTGCCCAGCAGCCCTGGTGCCATGGCCAGGGCTCCTCCCAGCCGAGGGCAGGCAGCTGCCCATTGCTGTAGGCTGACCTTATTTTCTTCTTATGGCACTCGTCCGTTCTCTGGAGTATGTTGTATGGTTTGTCCATTAGGAGTCTAACAGGTCCTCTAGAACCTTCAAACAATTAGTAAAATTCCTGAACAGTAAGTGAGCACGCGCAGAAATTGGGCTAATATTTTGGGAAGAACAATGTTGGATGATATATTCATGGCTTGAATATATCATCCAACATGAAGTTATATTTTATTACTTACAAAATAATAAAATAATGAAGGAATACCATGGGCTGAGCTAAAATAGATCCTTAGGATCTTAGGCATTCTGTAATAAATCTGTGTCACTTGAAGTATAGAGTTGATCGACTCTGAGTAATGAAACAGAAGTAAAGGTATCAAAGCCAATGATCATCTGTTTCCAATTTTCTGTGATTTGGTTCAAGTGGTAAAGTGGTGATATTTATTAATAATGGATCGAATAGGTTCATAATTGTTTTAGAGTACAATTAGATGCCTTCAAACTTTAGGCTACATGGGCACATTTGAGAACGGTTCCAGCCATTCTCTCATCCTTTGGGTCATTCCCCTCCTATGTCCTGTGAGACATTTTCTATGTGAGGCTTTAAGAAGAAGAAGAGAATATTCTGTAAAGAAAACCTTGTGATCTGTGCAGTATGAAGTTGAATGGATTCATTCAGAAATCAGAAATTCTATTGAAAGATATTTATGGCATGAGCCAAATAAAACCTATTTTTAGGCATCCTGGTGAAGACAAGATTTTATCTTTATGTCTCATTTTCTATGTTTTGTTGTTGTTGTTGTTGTTGTTGTTGTTAGAATGAAATTCATATGTTGCCAGACCATTCTATCAGATGTGTAACTAGATGCCATTTAAATTACCCACTTTTACATGGTAGACAGTTTTTAATGAACACTGCCTGTCTGCACCTTTTTTAAAAACAGGACTGGGATCAGAAGCCCAAATACCAATGGTTAGCTGGAGCATATTTTTCATTTGGCCTATCTGTCAGTATTGCCTGAGGTCATCTGTGCAATCAGCTTCGTTACTCCTGCTCCCTCACTGGATTTCATAGAAACCATATGCTATGTATGAATCAGGGACACCAATCCCACAACATAGCATTCTTGGAATATCCAAAGTCCCACTTTTCACTTCGCCATGCCTGAGATCAGCAGTAATATTTATCAGCAAATGTGAGATTTTCAAAGATCCAATTCTATGTGCTCCTTTCTCATAGAGCCTTAGGCAGGGATATAGCATACATAAATATTAAGTAAAGTCCATAGTTTTTAAAATGTCATCCATTGAATAGTTGACACATGTCTGAGATACTTTTTATTTTGGAGGAGGTATTATTTAATAGGGAATTCCAACAGCTACCTAATAGTGAAATGAGAAGTCTTGCATCCATTTTATTTTGTTTCTGATGATTTTTATGAGTAAGGGTAAGATACTTCCTTGTTCTGATGCAGATGTTGCCCACTTTTGTGAATGGATGCGGGGTGTCACCTACTACTTGCATATCTGCATATTGGGCTTGACACTGCTATCGTACTTGGTAGTTGGCAAAAAGTCAATACTGAAGTTAAGCTCTTGTGTTCTAGCAGCAGAGCTGAAGATCCTTGATGTGCCACCTTCTGCAATCCATGCTGCTCTCTTCATGTTCCTTATTGACTTCCTGGTGATGAGCATCATGGTCTCCTGGTCTTGAGAATGGCCAAGCATTGCTCTGTGAATGTGGAAGATGGGCATGTGGAAGGCTCCAGAGAGGAGGGATCATTGAACATGTACTCGAATCCATGTGCCTGTTGAATGACCTGTTTTTTTTATTTTTGGGTTTTAAGGGAGACACTGCCCTAAAACACTTCTGTGCAGCTGGGGATGCAGGCTTCTGCTTCACCTTGCAGGAAGCATTAACGAATCCTTTCCAGAAGACATGAGAAGAGAGAAGTGAGCCTCTGGTATCATGCAGGTTCCTTGCATTGCCCAAGGGCTAGAAGAGAGAAGAGTTGCTTCATGAGATTTGATCCCCTTTTTCCTGAAAAGTTCCACACAGAGGTGAGTCCCCAGCATGTTTAGAAATCATTTCAGACACCTTTCTGGACGGAATTGAATCAGAGCCCCTGATGATGTGGAAGAGCTAAAGATGGGTTTGCTATGAATTTTCTATTTCATTCATCAGGGCCTGAGTCAAGTCAGTCATTGTGCTGTCAACACATGAGCTGCTGGTCAAATGTGAGGAAGTGGTCTTGCTTTATGAAAACACCACCCTGATTCAGTGAGCCAGAGGCAGCCTGCAGTCCCTGTATTCCTGTAAAGGCAGATTGCTGTGGATGGCCTCTGGCCTCGTCATGCAGCCCTGCTCAGAGTAGGGGATTGAGGGACCAGGCAGATCCCTAGTTCCTTTTGACTTTTATTGCCATTGGGCCACCCCAGGGTCCTTGGACTCTACCTGGTCTTCTGGCCTGGGTCAGGGGATGTGAGGTTTGGAATCCCCCTCTGTGGCAGGATCCCAGCCCCCCAGCCACTTGAGGTCAGCACATCCTTCCCTAATTGTGTTAGAGTTGGAGACTTCTCCCACCCATCCTCATCCATGCTCATCCCACATTTTGTAGCTTGGCACCTGAGGACCTTTATTCATTGACTTAGTTGTTAGTGATGATGGTTACTAAGACTAAGTGACTCTTTCAAGTCACATCACTTGAATGGTAGGGCTAGAGCATGGATCTTCCTAATTGATTTCATGGGACTCTCTCATGGAAACTGTGACTGCTTCCTAAACACACACTCTACATTTGGAGTGTCAAAATTCTTGCCACTGCCTCCTTGGCAAGTGTATCTTGTCTTCTACGTGGGAATTTCACAAATATTTTCCTTTGGTTTGTGGAGGTCATGCAGAAGGGATTTCATTTGAAATAGCCCAAACAAGAAATACCAGTTGTCTTTTTCGCACATGGATGTGTGTAGTGAACATCCCTTTCTGTGTGCTTGCATGAGTTACTCCTTTGAATTTGTTGAAGAATGGTTGGCTGGGGAGCAAGTTAACGAGAGATGGATATCAATGGTTGTCAAGTATTCTGACGTGAAGAATGTATTGAGGATGTGAAGGCTTTTCTAGCCAGTTCCTATGGCTCAGTCAGGGATCAGTCAGAGGATTCTGTCTGGTAGACTCTTTGGCACAGATGTCAAAGTGGCCTGGTCTTACCCTGTCCAGGACTGAATGCTGAGCTTGAGTGGGAGCTTCTTGTCATTTCAAGCATTTCCATGAGTCTGTCCTCTGTTCTCTTGTATCCAAGTGGTTTCTAATAGGAAAGCAGAACAAAAATTGAAAGTATGGTGATTGATTATTTTTACCAATGTTATTTCAATCCACTTTGTTTAATACGAAATTACCTTTATGCTAGTAAGATTTCATATGTGAGGAAATAATGAAAATATTGGGGTTAGGGGATGAGAATATGCAAATCAAACATTTTTGAGCACCAAGACCCGTTTTTTGTTTTTTTTTTTTTTTTTTTTTAACTTAAATAATATTAAGTGCCAGAGGACCACCGCTGCCATTCAGCCTCAACAACCTCCAGGTCCAGCCTCCAGGTGGCCCATTTCACCAGGGTGTGTGGGACCACACTGTCCTGGGATGAGAGAACAGTACCCACGGATGTTGACATCTCACAGAGTAGATATTGCCAGTGACAGTAGGGAGCTATTGGCACATGAGGAAGGGAAGAGCTCTCGGGATGGGAAGAGGGGGCCGCTTCGAGACTCATTGGGTATGGCACGAGGCTGCTGGGTGTGGTGTTGGCCTGGGCCCACTGAGTGGGGCAGATCCGTGGTCTGTGTTTCTGTACCCTCCTCTGTAGCCTGTGTTGGCAGCAGATCAGGGAATTGCGATCAGAAGTGCTCCCAGTAACACAGGCACCAGCCCCCAGAGTGTGTGCCTATCCGTTTCCCCACCTGGCCTGACTTAGTGCCTGTCTTGCCTCAGGGCTGAGACCCTACAATCTCTGATGAGGGTGTCTGTGGTCCAGATCCAACCTGCATGGCCAACATGCTCAGACCTTCAGCTGGGTCCTAGGCTGCTGCAACCAAACTCTGTTAACTGGGTGGCCGACAACAGAGGAAGTGTCTTCCGTTGAGCTCCAGAGGCTCAACACAGTAGGTGTTGGGCTGTCCCAGTGCCATAACCCCTCCCAGGTTTCAAGGGGACTGTCTCCCCAACTCTCCCAGCCCTTGCCCACTCTCCTATTGCTGCCCACGATCTGTGGTTCCCATATGGGCATCCCGCCCTGGCTCCAACCTCACATATCCGGTATCCCCCAGTCTCCCTGGTATCTGGGTCCAGACTCTCCTCTTCCTAAAAGAATATCAGATATTGGATTTGGTCCCAGTTGATGCTGTGTTCCATCATGTGAGCTCTTAGCTTCATCACTGTGCAAAGACTCTTTTCCCACACAAGTTCACACGACTTTTGGCTGGCTAAGAATTTTCAGGCGACACTTTTCTAATGAGTACACTTTCCTTCCTTCCGATCTCCCACCAGTGAGCATTCCTCGCACCCTTGTCCTAGTTCCTTTATGGCAGTTTCCCTCCTTATGGCTGAGAGGACCTAGTGACCCCTGAATTCACACGTTCTCCTTAATCACCAACACACTGCAGAATTCTCCAGGGGGCCATATATGCTCCTGGAAGTTGGTGTTGGAAATAGTTCTCCATCCATTAATCACTCCCTCACTCACTAATGTCCTTGTGTCCTTGAGAAAGGCTCTCCCTTTCCTGGTTTTCCTGAATAGAAATCCTCTTGCCTCTTGGGTGAATAGGGTTATGGGTTGTGCAGAGGGTGTTGGTCCACTGAGCATCTTAGAGACTGTCCTTTATGGAGCCTAATGATCCTCACTGGGGAATGAGGCCAGGGTCCTAACTGTGGTTAGTTAGAGAGAGAAAGAAGGACAAGGGAAACTCAGATGTCCCTTCATGGCCCCTGGAGTTAGAGGACTTACCCCTTTGCACCTGGGATCAGGAGACCTCATTTCCTCGAGGACACGCACACTCAGACGTTAATCTTGAGTGTGGGTTCCTTTCTGGGGTCCAGGGCTGTTGTTAGCCACCAGGAATGACAGTGCTCTCCATGCTGAGTGGAGCCATTTTTGCCAGGAAAGAGAGCCCATGGTCACGCCTTGTGCAAAGCATCCCACGCCAGGGGCTCCCATGCCTACATTCCTGTCCTGAAAGGAAGCCACTCAGAGGCAAGGTGGGTCCAACCACCTCCCATGTGTTCACTCATCACTGTGTTCCAGCAGTCACCCCAGTGAACAGTCCTGATGGGATTGGATGTGGCTCAGAATGTCACCCTCATGAGCTCTACCCTGCCACAGCTGCAGTTCTGCAGTGGGAGAAACTCAAAACCTCAAAACACATGCACATGAAAGAAAAGAGCAAGAGCCAGAGCCCAAACAGGCCAGGTGTGGCAAAGACAGCTGGAGTGCCTAGGTTGGGACTCAGAATTATGTCAGTGGGGTGGCATTGCTGCTGGCACCAGCATGATAACCGAGAGCCAGCCCTGCTCATTTTGGGGAGCAGTGTGTTGGGGAAGGCAGCAGAAATTGAGAGGCAGGATTGAGTTTGGCCCTAGGAGGAGGTTGGGTAAGAGGCCAGTGTGGGTTGGAGAGCCTGGGCAGATAGACAGAGGCCAGGGCACACCCCAACGCCTGGAGACTGCACTTGATGTCCAGGGTTGTGAAACACCACTTCCCCTCTTACTCACAACTGAGAGCAAGGGGCATTGATGAGTTCAGTTTGTGTGCGGCTGCATCCAAGGTGGCTCGGCTAGGAACCTCTGTTTCCTTGACTCAGGAGGCTGGGAGTCCAGGCTCCACTGAGGCTCGGCTGGGAGGATCGGAGTCTGAGTTTATGCCTGTGTTCCCTGTAGGATCCATGTTGGCTGAGCCTCAGTGTTTTTGTAATGAGAGGATGGGTGACCGTCATGTCTTTATCACAGGACACACTTGCTAAATGGATTTGTTTGCTCTGAGGAGGAAAGAGAGAGGGGGGAGTGGTGCTGGAGACAGGGATGCAGACAGGGGTCATGGACTTGGCATAACTCAGTCTTGGAGGTGATATCCCATCACCTGTACCCACTTCAATTCCCATGAATCCAGAGGCTGAGCCCCCTTGAGGTGAGGGGTGAACCGGTTCTGGGCAGCAGGATGCTGTGGTACCTCGGAGTCTCTGTGAGACCCCAACACTAGACACACTTGGCCCTTTTGAAATCTTAGGAGAAGCCTTGGGAAGTTGTATGGCAGAGGGGAGCAGCCTCTGCATCTCAGTCCCCTCCAACTTGCCATGGTGTAGAGAGGGAACTGCAGCCACGATGGGACGGACATTGGCCATGTCCCTGTGTGGGACACAGGCCTGATTGAGTTAGGGTGCATTCTTTGTCTCTCCCTTTCTTGTGATTATCCCATCTCTACATTTGTGCTTTAGCCACCTGTGAGTCCCATCTCTGGTTTCAGAGAGAACAGAGGGTGTTATGGGCCAATAGACACAATAAACCCTAGAGATTAGATGCTACCCTACTTTCCAGAAAAGACTGGGCACACCATGAGTTGCACAATGATGGGACCAGGGTCCAAAAGCTGCTGAGAGGGAAGGACTGGTTGTGAATGCATTTTTGAAGGCTCCAAGCTGGAACTCTAGTGGCACCAAGCAGGGCAGATGCTGGTGGGGATGTTTGGGTAGTTGTTGGTGAACACCTGCGCACCTGAGATGGGTAGGCATGGAGGAGAAATCGGCAGCCCATAGGGCTGTTGAAAGTGGTCTTATGTGAAAAGAGGCTCAGGTATGGGCACAGGAAATGACATCATTGCCTTGACAATGGATCAAACAGAACGTGGAACCCTGGTATCCAGGCACCCACTTCACTGACCAAGCCATCCGAGCTCACTTGGTTGGAGCCAGTGGAGGGAGAAGGATGTTCTCCTGTGGTTGCAGACAATGCCGAGCCTCAGGCTCCCAGGAATCTCAGGGGGGCCAACTAGCCCTTTTGTGGATACACTGTGTGAGGCTTCATCTTAGACGCCAGAGCCTCTGGCGATTGTCGCAGAGGAGCTCAAGAGTAACAGTGAGTAGCACAGGGCAGGTGAGCCCAGCAGGCCCTCTAGTCTGATCCCTGATGAATGGCCCAGGACTCCTATTCTGACTCTGTGTGTGTGTGTGTGTGTGTGTGTGTGTGTGTGTGTGTTTGTACTGATGGGAACTGTCCCATTGTGCTTTGACTCTAGTGTATTGGCACAAGTCATTTTTCTGTTTGTCACCATTTCCATTTTGAACCCACCATTCTTGGTCCCAACCCAGGGTGAAAATGATCAGAACACGGAGGAGCCCTTCAGGGTTCAGAGCCTTGAACCTTACAGGCAGGACCAGCTTAGGAATGAGCTCCTGCCTGTCATTTGTGGGAGGAACCTACATTTCAGCAGCAACATGGGGTTAATCTCCTGGGATTTCATCCCCACCCAGCAGGTGCTGGATCTCTTGTTCCCAAAACAGCCACCTTCTTCAGTCTTTACTCCTGGTGCCACTCCACATCCTCCAAGGGGACAAGAACCTCAGGTTCTGGATGGATGTTGTAGAATGCCCACAGAGCCAACTGCCAGGCTGGGTGGGGTGCAGTTGCTGGGCTTTGCTGATGTTGTCATCCCCCACAGTTCTTGGAACCTTCTGTGGCAGTGGCATCCAGGACCCCAGCAGCTGTGAGTAGCAGCTCCTCACTGCTTCACTCCAGCGAGCAGGTGGAAGACAGCCGCGTTGTTCACGTCCTCCTAGAGGGACAGAGCCTGAGGGAGACAAAGCGCATCCCGGTAAGCCCGACAGCAGGGCTGCCTCCTGGGTGTCCACACAGTGGAAGGCAGGAGACACAGCCAACCCCAGGGCTATGGTGGGAAATAAAGAAGAGAGAGGTCCGTCTTAAGGGCTTGACCTGAGGAGGGAGAGCATCAGCATGCCCAGCTTCAGTGGTGAGTGGGCCTGTGTATTGTGGGTTTTGCAGGCCAGAAGTGCAGACGGAAGTGCTGTGGACAGATGAAGGCAGAGATATGTCCAGGGTGCAGGCTGCAGTGCCTAGAACTTGGTATTCTCAATGAGTGAAGTTGGAGCAGAGGAGGTGGCAGTGACTTGTCACATGTGTAGGAGGGGATGTGTTCCTGGTGGCAGGGAAGAGAACCTCCTTAGCATGACTAGGTGTAGGAATTTGGGGTCGGGATCACCTGGGGGGTCATGCCAAAGCTTCGGAATGTTAGGCTTTGCATGTATGTAAATACGGAGCTAAAGGGGTTCTTGGCAGAATTTCTATGGATGTGCAGTAGACACGCTAATGCTGCAGGTGTCCAGCTGCAGAGGAGACATGTTCAGTGACTGCCAGTGCTGAGTCAAGTACATCATGACAACCAGACCCGCACCGAGCTTCCAGAGGCCAGGGCCTCTCAAAGCTATCATGAAGCACTCAAGTGCACACTCTTGTATCTGAGTCTGTTTTGTGTCGTGGCAGTCAGGACCCAAATTTTCAGTGCATCTGCCTCTTCCACCCACAAAGGCAGCCTGCATCCCAGATCACACTTGGTGAGCAGATCTCTGGCCCATTGCTCTCATCTCAGTGAGATGAGAGTGTGTCTGTGCATAGGCAGTTTGGTCCTTTGACATGAGTGGAATGTGGCTCCCCAGGGGGAGGGGAGATGGCAGGTACAGGCAGATATTTGTACCAGGATTGTTCTAGTAGCACATTGCAAGAACCCAGGTGGTATATGGAGGACACACTCAGGTAGCAGGATAACAAGATTGTGCCCTTGTATATGTAGTTGAGATTTCTCCTGAATGTTTGACCACAGTCTTCTGGGTAGCTCTTCTAAAAGCCATTCTCTGATGACATTTGTCCCACCCTGATCCAGGTGACCTTTCAGGAGACGGTGACAAGCCTCATCCGCAGGGCCTTGGACCAAAATTTGTTGCAGCATGAGGATGTGGACAACTTTGAGCTGCTGTATATGATGTCTGAGGATGAGAGTAAGTAGGACAATCAGACAGTGGGGAGACATGATCCACAGTGGGCTCAGGATAACTGACAGCCAAGAGAAAGTGGGCCTTGGCCCCAAAATACCAAAGTGTGATGGGCCTGGCGGAGACTCTCAGGGGTTGTGGGTGTTTTGTGGTATAATCCTTGAGTGCCACCTAACAATTCTCTCCACTTCGCTCTGCAGAAATCAAGGTCTCTGACCACTCACTCGTGTGTCTGTCCATGAATCTGGGAATACAATATTTCATGGTGAGGAAACGCCCCCAGGTCAAGGGAAAGGAGGTAAACACCTACCTTATTCAAGCTGTGCATGTGCTGCCATTCCACTCCGACCTGAGGAAATAAGAAGCCTCAGCACCTGGACATATTTGCTGGAAGCCCATAGAGCCAACTGACAGTCTGGGGTGGCTGTCTGTTTCTGGGTTTGCTGATGTTCCATCCCCCACAGTTCTCAGAATCAACCTGCAAGTCCTCCAGGCCGCTTTCCCACAAGCAGGTGGGAGACACCTGCTTAACTCGTGTCCACTTAGAAACACAAAGTCCAGAGATGGCCAAGAGTGTTCTGGTAAGCCTGGGAGCAGGGGTGTCCCGTGGTGCTTACACCTGGGTGGGGAGCAGACACTGGTCCAATACCATGGACTACTCATGCCCTCTTGAATTTGGAGCTTCTGGATGATCAGGAGGATAGATGGGAATCAAGAAGGGAGAGGTCAGTGTGAAGGGCTGGAGCTGAGATGAGCGAGTGCAGCAGCTTGTCCACTGCCATGTCTGAGGGAGTCTGTGTGTCAGGTGGCAGCATGCAGTCCAGAAGGGCAGGGACAGGTATGGGTGACAGATGAGAATAGGACAGGAACTAGGTTGCAGGTTCCCTTGTATGGGATGCTGACGTCTATGGAGGAGGACAGCAGTGTGAGGTTCTCCATGTTCCTTGAACAAGGAGCTGAGAGAGTCTCTCTGCAGAGTCGATATGGATGTGGAGCAAGCACACTAAATGTCCAGGTAACCCAATGACCACCCTTGCCGGATGAGGTGCCCTCCTACATCCCAGCCAGCACTGAGCCTCTGGAGGCCAGGAGCTCTCGTGGCTATCTTTCAGCTCTCCTGTGTGTGGTCATGTTCCTGGGTCTGTTTTTGGCCCTGGCAATCCAGACCAAAGCCTCTAGGTTTTGTGCCTAGGCCATTCCCAATGCCGCCTGCATCCTCGGGCAGACCTGGGATCTTGGAGGCTATTGTCCCATTCCTCCCAACTTGTGGGATGAGATTGCATCTGTATGCAGGTAGTGGGGTCCTTTCACTCCGAGAGGAGTGCAGCTCCACAAAGAGCAATGGCAGGCCCAGGAAGTCCTATGTACAAGGATTGGGCTAGTAGCCTGTGGGAAGAGCCCACACGATGAGCAGGAGGTCAGCCTCGGGTAGTAGGGTCATGGATGTTGCCCTTGTATTTAGAGTGGAGGTGCCTCCAGAATGCCCCTGCCCACTGTCCTTGAGTAGTCACTTCAAGGCCCATTTCCTGAAGGCCTGTCTCCCATGCTGCTCCAGGTGACCTGCCACGATAGGGCTCCTGTCGTCATCCGCAGCGCCCTCGACCTACACTTCCTTACTGAGGAGAATCCAGAGGATTATGAGCTGGGCCAAATCATCTCTCGCCGTCAGAGTAAGTGAGACAATCAGATAGCAGAGAGCAAGGGTCAGGATGTGGACTCAGGTCAACTCTTAGCAACAAAGAGTAGTCTCTGACCCCCAAGCACACTCCAACAGGTGTGTTGGGTTCGTGCACAAAGCCAACTGCACTTCTGCTGGTGGAAGGTCTTGAGGTCCAATGGTATACCCCGGTGGATATTGCGGCTCCCCACCAGGTGCCCTCCCCTGGACATGAACAGGCATCCAAAGCTGACATCTTTGAGGAGTGAGGAGGAAAGCCTCTCTCCAGGAGCAGTATGTTTTCATGGTCTGGGATAGGAGTGGTTTCAAAGGAACATGGGAATGCATGGGCTAAAGAGGGAACTGGCATTTTGTGGACTGAAGCAGTACTATTGAAAGCCTTCTGTGTGACCAAAAAACCACTGCCTGGGCAGAGCATTGCCAGGATTCTAGCAAGCAGTAACAGGATGAAATTGGGAAGAAAACACAGCCTGGGAGACAGCCTGAATCATCTGTTTTTGCATAAATTCCATGGTCTTACGCACCTGAGTCCACTAGGCAAGGAGTGATCACAATAGCCAGGTTGTGATCCCTAACTAAAGTCAGATGAGGGCTTCCTGAGCACGTAGCCACAGAGCTCATCTGATAATAATGCCAGCGCTTTTTCGTTGGTTGGTTGGTTGGTTTTTGTGAGCCAAACACCACAGCAGCCATTATCCCAGCCTATGTACCCTGAAGACCACCATCCCTATGAGTTCTAGGATCACTTGTCTCCTATCTTAACCTACTGTTAGGTTAGTAGAGTCTATGGAAGAGGAAGTCTGTCTGGGGCCTTGGTAGCCTAAGAAATTCATAGCAGAGATCTCCACATCCAACCCAGAAGGGATGGAGAACAGGCTCTAGGTTAGAGGAGGGCGACAGGAAACACATGTTCAGAGGAAGGAGAAGCGGCTGTTGTATTCCCCCACTCGGGGTCATGGCACCACTGGGCCATACACCATGTTGGAGGGAAGCAGTCCCTTTGCTGGTCTTTGGAACCATTGTTCTCAGTAGGGCAGTATTTGGAATGTGGCCTCCATTCTCAGAAGCCTGGTTCACATGGAGGCGGGCTCCACCAATGCAGAAGTATGGCTCTAACGTGGTATCCGTGCTGGTCAGCCTGTCCTCACTGTGGCCATACTTGAGGAAAATAACTCAGAGGAGGAATCCTAGGCCTTTTTTCTCTGGGTTTCATAGCTTTCTCTTTGGTTGTGCACTGAGGCTGTCCATAAAGCTCTAGTGTGTGGCAGTGGAGAGCTCCTCAGCCCTTGCCACAAAGGCATAGACTGGGAGAGAGAGAACGAGGCTGGCAGAGAGGGAGAGAGAGAAAGATGGAGAGGGAGGACCTCTCCTTGGAGAATGAGGATTCAGTGGAGCCAACAGGAACAAGGTACTGTTGCCCAGGGCACAACCCTGTTTAGGTCTTACTCCAACCATGCTCAACCTTTCTTCCAGTCCCTCCCAGCCCCCAGTAGTGTATTCATCTTGAATGAGAATTTCATGTTGACATCAGAGCACTCACCATCCAATGCTTCCCTCCAAACCCACCTATGAAGATGGCTCATGTGGGGACTGAATCTTCAGCACAGGAGCCTTTTGTGGGAGATTTCAGATGCAAACCCTAGTGGTGTGCTTTGGCAGATGCAAGAGGACCTGAGATATTCTGGAGTCCAAAGCCTTCGGTAGGAACAGACATTAGGTCTGTTGAAGTGCTCTGCCTAGTTCTTCCTCAGGGAGGACTGTGGAGGCTGTCTTTGTTGGTATTGGTGCTGAATTGGAGAGCTCTCAGGTGTGTGGCTCTGGCCTTTTCTGGCACAGGCTCTCAGATGTTGGCGTGTCCTAGGGAGCACCTCCTGAGTGCCACCTTCTTTTTGTACACCCCTCTCTCCCCAGAGCTGAGGATTCCAGCAGAGGCCAACATATTTGATGCCAAGAATCCTCACAAAAAATCCAACTTTGTGCTGAGGAAAAGGAGCCTCTCCCAAAAGAATGATGGGTGGATCGAGCCTCAACCTCCCTCTCGTCCTGCAAAGAAGGCTCCTGCCCTCCTGAGGATGCTTGCAAAACCATTCTGTTGCTGTGTGCCTGGGCGGGGCTGAGGCAGCCCAGGAATATTTACATTGATTACTATTTTCTTCAAAGTTTGAATCTATAGTTTGCCATTGTCCTTGACCTTGTTTAGTAACACAGTTGTTACTCTATCCTGTATTTGTTGTTTCCATTAATATATTATTATTATTTTAAAATATATATGTTTTTGTTACCTGATCTACTGTGATGATTTGAGTATACTAAATGTAGCAGTGATTCCTAAAGGACACATCCAAACCAACAGGAAGGAATGTTTCATTCTATCAGCAAGAACTTTGGTTTTTAGGAGTTTGGCAGATGGCATTATCTGAGTCAGTTTTCCAAATGGGGCAATGAAGTATCAGCTGTGATGGTACAAACACAAACAAAGACACACAAACACACACAAGAGCACACACACTCACTGAGAGATAGATAGACAGATGGAGTTGGTCTCTGCTGAAATACTTTGGAGACATGGTTCTGATTTCTCCCCTTTTGGAGTATTTTCAATTGCACAAGGTGTCTTGCAAATGAACCCATGTCTGAGGAAGACATGCATGTGTACTTCACATGCCACTTTTCACATAGCAGGAAGGTCATGTAATATTTTTCATGCAGCTGTCTTTTGACTGTGAACCATCCCATGAGGTCAGCTGTGGAATTTTCAACTTGTAGCATCACAATGGGGATCCACTCTTTGGATTTGGGGATATTTCCGATTTTCTTGATTCAGATTGGAATGATATATATATTAGTTTTTGATGAAAATTCTGCATTTGATGGTAATGAATGTCGTGCATCTAGGAATCTGTAGAGTGCAGACAATGAATGGATGCCTACTGTTGTCTGGACTGGTCTGAAAAGTCCGGTAGCATCTGAGCATGTGTGAGGGCTGTACAGGTCTTGCCAAAAGTGCAGGTCAGATGATCCTGCACAAAGCTGAACTCCTAGTGGTCTCCACAACAGTGTAAGGGCCAAGGAGAAACACACTTCCACACAGAAGTTGGGAAGCTACCTTATGAAGGTGATCATAGATACGGGATTATTAATATATCCAGGTTGGCATCTATTATTTTTTTAGCTTTTGACTTTCGCAGCTGTGGGCATCTTGACAACCATCAACTCCCTGTAAGCACAGACAACTCTATAAGAACCTGAGGATAAATTTCCCTGTGCATGTCCCCTTGTGAAACTGCTTAAGCACCGCCTGGTTTACACACAGGTGGAATTTCTAGGTCAAAGTGTGCATGTTTACTTCTTTGACTAAGCACTGCCAGGTGGC
Source organism: Urocitellus parryii (assembly GCF_045843805.1). Taxonomy (NCBI): domain Eukaryota; kingdom Metazoa; phylum Chordata; class Mammalia; order Rodentia; family Sciuridae; genus Urocitellus; species Urocitellus parryii. The sequence goes on from NC_135548.1 coordinate 68,694,704, forward strand.
TCTTCTGCATAGCTCTACCTGTGGCCAGGATTGTATTATCTAGCTTTCTAACTTTTGCAGGTTGAGTAGATACATAGTGGGAGCACACTGTTTTTGTTGGTATTTTTCTTGGTATCTATTCTGATGCTTTTCACTGGGGGATTTTTTCCTGTGAAAATGGGCTTCCTCTACTTGACCTTATTTTCTTCTTTTTAAAATTTTTTCAATGTGACTTTTTAATTTTAGTTTTATTAAAGACATTGCCCCTTGCTTGCATAGTCTATATCTAAAGCACTAGTCCTTGCTCCAAGGCCCAGCTTGCTCTCAGCTGCCCCAGGATGGGAACAGTCTTTGGCGGTAGACAAGAGACGCCCCTGCAGGGGGCACAAGTGCTTTGGCCCTCTGGTGTCTTGCCAGCAGTGCTTCCCATGCTCACAGAGGGTTTCAGACACTGAGTCAATGGTCCAGGTGGTCTTTTGTTCAGTCTGATCTCAAATTGAGCTCCTCTGAGAGGTCATATTGAAGTCCTTGTGTGTACCTGATCCATCATTTTAAACAATATTCCAAGTTCACTTTTTGTGTGTACGTGGGTTCTGGGGATTGAACCCAGGGCCTTGAGCCTGTGAGGCAAGTGACCTACCTGAGCTACACCCTCAGAGACCCCTGTAAAAGTATTTCCCCTTTGCCTCGGGGTCTAAGTTGCCAAGGCTGACCTCAAACGATCCTCTTGCCTCAGCCTCCCTGGTGGCTGGCATGACAGGCATGCACCTGGGACTGTCACACTCGAGCCTGTGATGGGAACTCATGTGCATCTGTCCAGGGCTGAGCATGGTTAGGCAGAGCTGTGCTCCAGGCTCCCTGCAGGGCTGTGGAGGCTTCTGCTGCCCAGCAGCCCTGGTGCCATGGCCAGGGCTCCTCCCAGCCGAGGGCAGGCAGCTGCCCATTGCTGTAGGCTGACCTTATTTTCTACTTATGGCACTCGTCCGTTCTCTGGAGTATGTTGTATGGTTTGTCCATTAGGAGTCTAACAGGTCCTCTAGAACCTTCAAACAATTAGTAAAATTCCTGAACAGTAAGTGAGCGCGCGCAGAAATTGGGCTAATATTTTGGGAAGAACAATGTTGGATGATATATTCATGGCTTGAATATATCATCCAACATGAAGTTATATTTTATTACTTACAAAATAATAAAATAATGAAGGAATACCATGGGCTGAGCTAAAATAGATCCTTAGGATCTTAGGCATTCTGTAATAAATCTGTGTCACTTGAAGTATAGAGTTGATCGACTCTGAGTAATGAAACAGAAGTAAAGGTATCAAAGCCAATGATCATCTGTTTCCAATTTTCTGTGATTTGGTTCAAGTGGTAAAGTGGTGATATTTATTAATAATGGATCGAATAGGTTCATAATTGTTTTAGAGTACAATTAGATGCCTTCAAACTTTAGCCCTCCTATGTCCTGTGAGACATTTTCTATGTGAGGCTTTAAGAAGAAGAAGAGAATATTCTGTAAAGAAAACCTTGTGATCTGTGCAGTATGAAGTTGAATGGATTCATTCATAAATCAGAAATTCTATTGAAAGATATTTATTTGCATGAGCCAAATAAAACCTATTTTTAGGCATCCTGGTGAAGACAAGGTTTTATCTTTATGTCTCATTTTCTATGTTTTGTTGTTGTTGTTGTTGTTAGAATGAAATTCATATGTTGCCAGACCATTCTATCAGATGTGTAACTAGATGCCATTTAAATTACCCACTTTTACATGGTAGACAGTTTTTAATGAACACTGCCTGTCTGCACCTTTTTTAAAAACAGGACTGGGATCAGAAGCCCAAATACCAATGGTTAGCTGGAGCATATTTTTCATTTGGCCTATCTGTCAGTATTCCCTGAGGTCATCTGTGCAATCAGCTTCGTTACTCCTGCTCCCTCACTGGATTTCATAGAAACCATATGCTATGTATGAATCAGGGACACCAATCCCACAACATAGCATTCTTGGAATATCTAAAGTCCCACTTTTCACTTCACCATGCCTGAGATCAGCAGTAATATTTATCAGCAAATGTGAGATTTTCAAAGATCCAATTCTATGTGCTCCTTTCTCATAGAGCCTTAGGCAGGGATATAGCATACATAAATATTAAGTAAAGTCCATAGTTTTTAAAATGTCATCCATTGAATAGTTGACACATGTCTGAGATACTTTTTATTTTGGAGGAGGTATTATTTAATAGGGAATTCCAACAGCTACCTAATAGTGAAATGAGAAGTCTTGCATCCATTTTATTTTGTTTCTGATGATTTTTATGAGTAAGGGTAAGATACTTCCTTGTTCTGATGCAGATGTTGCCCACTTTTGTGAATGGATGCGGGGTGTCACCTACTACTTGCATATCTGCATATTGGGCTTGACACTGCTATCGTACTTGGTAGTTGGCAAAAAGTCAATACTGAAGTTAAGCTCTTGTGTTCTAGCAGCAGAGCTGAAGATCCTTGATGTGCCACCTTCTGCAATCCATGCTGCTCTCTTCATGTTCCTTATTGACTTCCTGGTGAGGAGCATCATGGTCTCCTGGTCTTGAGAATGGCCAAGCATTGCTCTGTGAATGTGGAAGATGGGCATGTGGAAGGCTCCAGGGAGGAGGGATCATTGAACATGTACTCGAATCCATGTGCCTGTTGAATGACCTGTTTTTTTATTTTTGGGTTTTAAGGGAGACACTGCCCTAAAACACTTCTGTGCAGCTGGGGATGCAGGCTTCTGCTTCACCTTGCAGGAAGCATTAACGAATCCTTTCCAGAAGACATGAGAAGAGAGAAGTGAGCCTCTGGTATCATGCAGGTTCCTTGCATTGCCCATGGGCTAGAAGAGAGAAGAGTTGCTTCATGAGATTTGATCCCCTTTTTCCTGAAAAGTTCCACACAGAGGTGAGTCCCCAGCATGTTTAGAAATCATTTCAGACACCTTTCTGGACGGAATTGAATCAGAGCCCCTGATGATGTGGAAGAGCTAAAGATGGGTTTGCTATGAATTTTCTATTTCATTCATCAGGGCCTGAGTCAAGTCAGTCATTGTGCTGTCAACACATGAGCTGCTGGTCAAATGTGAGGAAGTGGTCTTGCTTTATGAAAACACCACCCTGATTCAGTGAGCCAGAGGCAGCCTGCAGTCCCTGTTTTCCTGTAAAGGCAGATTGCTGTGGATGGCCTCTGGCCTCGTCATGCAGCCCTGCTCAGAGTAGGGGATTGAGGGACCAGGCAGATCCCTAGTTCCTTTTGACCTTTATTGCCATTGGGCCACCCCAGGGTCCTTGGACTCTACCTGGTCTTCTGGCCTGGGTCAGGGGATGTGAGGTTTGGAATCCCCCTCTGTGGCAGGATCCCAGCCCCCCAGCCACTTGAGGTCAGCACATCCTTCCCTAATTGTGTTAGAGTTGGAGACTTCTCCCACCCATCCTCATCCATGCTCATCCCACATTTTGTAGCTTGGCACCTGAGGACCTTTATTCATTGACTTAGTTGTTAGTGATGATGGTTACTAAGACTAAGTGACTCTTTCAAGTCACATCACTTGCATGGTAGGGCTAGAGCATGGATCTTCCTAATTGATTTCATGGGACTCTCTCATGGAAACTGTGACTGCTTCCTAAACACACACTCTACATTTGGAGTGTCAAAATTCTTGCCACTGCCTCCTTGGCAAGTGTATCTTGTCTTCTACGTGGGAATTTCACAAATATTTTCCTTTGGTTTGTGGAGGTCATGCAGAAGGGATTTCATTTGAAATAGCCCAAACAAGAAATACCAGTTGTCTTTTTCGCACATGGATGTGTGTAGTGAACACCCCTTTCTGTGTGCTTGCATGAGTTACTCCTTTGAATTTGTTGAAGAATGGTTGGCTGGGGAGCAAGTTAACGAGAGATGGATATCAATGGTTGTCAAGTATTCTGACGTGAAGAATGTATTGAGGATGTGAAGGCTTTTCTAGCCAGTTCCTATGGCTCAGTCAGGGATCAGTCAGAGGATTCTGTCTGGTAGACTCTTTGGCACAGATGTCAAAGTGGCCTGGTCTTACCCTGTCCAGGACTGAATGCTGAGCTTAAGTGGGAGCTTCTTGTCATTTCAAGCATTTCCATGAGTCTGTCCTCTGTTCTCTTGTATCCAAGTGGTTTCTAATAGGAAAGCAGAACAAAAATTGAAAGTATGGTGATTGATTATTTTTACCAATGTTATTTCAATCCACTTTGTTTAATGCGAAATTACCTTTATGCTAGTAAGATTTCATATGTGAGGAAATAATGAAAATATTGGGGTTAGGGGATGAGAATATGCAAATCAAACATTTTTGAGCACCAAGACCCGTTTTTTGTTTTTGTTTTTGTTTTTTTTTTAACTTAAATAATATTAAGTGCCAGAGGACCACCGCTGCCATTCAGCCTCAACAACCTCCAGGTCCAGCCTCCAGGTGGCCCATTTCACCAGGGTGTGTGGGACCACACTGTCCTGGGATGAGAGAACAGTACCCACGGATGTTGACATCTCACAGAGTAGATATTGCCAGTGACAGTAGGGAGCTATTGGCACATGAGGAAGGGAAGAGCTCTCAGGATGGGAAGAGGGGGCCGCTTCGAGACTCATTGGGTATGGCACGAGGCTGCTGGGTGTGGTGTTGGCCTGGGCCCACTGAGTGGGGCAGATCCGTGGTCTGTGTTTCTGTACGCTCCTCTGTAGCCTGTGTTGGCAGCAGATCAGGGAATTGCGATCAGAAGTGCTCCCAGTAACACAGGCACCAGCCCCCAGAGTGTGTGCCTATCCATTTCCCCACCTGGCCTGACTTAGTGCCTGTCTTGCCTCAGGGCTGAGACCCTACAATCTCTGATGAGGGTGTCTGTGGTCCAGATCCAACCTGCATGGCCAACATGCTCAGACCTTCAGCTGGGTCCTAGGCTGCTGCAACCAAACTCTGTTAACTGGGTGGCCGACAACAGAGGAAGTGTCTTCCGTTGAGCTCCAGAGGCTCAACACAGTAGGTGTTGGGCTGTCCCAGTGCCATAACCCCTCCCAGGTTTCAAGGGGACTGTCTCCCCAACTCTCCCAGCCCTTGCCCACTCTCCTATTGCTGCCCACGATCTGTGGTTCCCATATGGGCATCCCGCCCTGGCTCCAACCTCACATATCCGGTATCCCCCAGTCTCCCTGGTATCTGGGTCCAGACTCTCCTCTTCCTACAAGAATATCAGATATTGGATTTGGTCCCAGTTGATGCTGTGTTCCATCATGTGAGCTCTTAGCTTCATCACTGTGCAAAGACTCTTTTCCCACACAAGTTCGCACGACTTTTGGCTGGCTAAGAATTTTCAGGCGACACTTTTCTAATGAGTACACTTTCCTTCCTTCCGATCTCCCACCAGTGAGCATTCCTCGCACCCTTGTCCTAGTTCCTTTATGGCAGTTTCCCTCCTTATGGCTGAGAGGACCTAGTGACCCCTGAATTCACACGTTCTCCTTAATCACCAACACACTGCAGAATTCTCCAGGGGGCCATATATGCTCCTGCAAGTTGGTGTTGGAAATAGTTCTCCATCCATTAATCACTCCCTCACTCACTAATGTCCTTGTGTCCTTGAGAAAGGCTCTCCCTTTCCTGGTTTTCCTGAATAGAAATCCTCTTGCCTCTTGGGTGAATAGGGTTATGGGTTGTGCAGAGGGTGTTGGTCCACTGAGCATCTTAGAGACTGTCCTTTATGGAGCCTAATGATCCTCACTGGGGAATGAGGCCAGGGTCCTAACTGTGGTTAGTTAGAGAGGGAAAGAAGGACAAGGGAAACTCAGATGTCCCTTCATGGCCCCTGGAGTTAGAGGACTTACCCCTTTGCACCTGGGATCAGGAGACCTCATTTCCTCGAGGACACGCACACTCAGACGTTAATCTTGAGTGTGGGTTCCTTTCTGGGGTCCAGGGCTGTTGTTAGCCACCAGGAATGACAGTGCTCTCCATGCTGAGTGGAGCCATTTTTGCCAGGAAAGAGAGCCCATGGTCACGCCTTGTGCAAAGCATCCCACGCCAGGGGCTCCCATGCCTACATTCCTGTCCTGAAAGGAAGCCACTCAGAGGCAAGGTGGGTCCAACCACCTCCCATGTGTTCACTCATCACTGTGTTCCAGCAGTCACCCCAGTGAACAGTCCTGATGGGATTGGATGTGGCTCAGAATGTCACCCTCATGAGCTCTACCCTGCCACAGCTGCAGTTCTGCAGTGGGAGAAACTCAAAACCTCAAAACACATGCACATGAAAGAAAAGAGCAAGAGCCAGAGCCCAAACAGGCCAGGTGTGGCAAAGACAGCTGGAGTGCCTAGGTTGGGACTCAGAATTATGTCAGTGGGGTGGCATTGCTGCTGGCACCAGCATGATAACCGAGAGCCAGCCCTGCTCATTTTGGGGAGCAGTGTGTTGGGGAAGGCAGCAGAAATTGAGAGGCAGGATTGAGTTTGGCCCTAGGAGGAGGTTGGGTAAGAGGCCAGTGTGGGTTGGAGAGCCTGGGCAGATAGACAGAGGCCAGGGCACACCCCAAAGCCTGGAGACTGCACTTGATGTCCAGGGTTGTGAAACACCACTTCCCCTCTTACTCACAACTGAGAGCAAGGGGCATTGATGAGTTCAGTTTGTGTGCGGCTGCATCCAAGGTGGCTCGGCTAGGAACCTCTGTTTCCTTGACTCAGGAGGCTGGGAGTCCAGGCTCCACTGAGGCTCGGCTGGGAGGATCGGAGTCTGAGTTTATGCCTGTGTTCCCTGTAGGATCCATGTTGGCTGAGCCTCAGTGTTTTTGTAATGAGAGGATGGGTGACCGTCATGTCTTTATCACAGGACACACTTGCTAAATGGATTTGTTTGCTCTGAGGAGGAAAGAGAGAGGGGGGAGTGGTGCTGGAGACAGGGATGCAGACAGGGGTCATGGACTTGGCATAACTCAGTCTTGGAGGTGATATCCCATCACCTGTACCCACTTCAATTCCCATGAATCCAGAGGCTGAGGCCCCTTGAGGTGAGGGGTGAACCGGTTCTGGGCAGCAGGATGCTGTGGTACCTCGGAGTCTCTGTGAGACCCCAACACTAGACACACTTGGCCCTTTTGAAATCTTAGGAGAAGCCTTGGGAAGTTGTATGGCAGAGGGGAGCAGCCTCTGCATCTCAGTCCCCTCCAACTTGCCATGGTGTAGAGAGGGAACTGCAGCCACGATGGGACGGACATTGGCCATGTCCCTGTGTGGGACACAGGCCTGATTGAGTTAGGGTGCATTCTTTGTCTCTCCCTTTCTTGTGATTATCCCATCTCTACATTTGTGCTTTAGCCACCTGTGAGTCCCATCTCTGGTTTCAGAGAGAACAGAGGGTGTTATGGGCCAATAGACACAATAAACCCTAGAGATTAGATGCTACCCTACTTTCCAGAAAAGACTGGGCACACCATGAGTTGCACAATGATGGGACCAGGGTCCAAAAGCTGCTGAGAGGGAAGGACTGGTTGTGAATGCATTTTTGAAGGCTCCAAGCTGGAACTCTAGTGGCACCAAGCAGGGCAGATGCTGGTGGGGATGTTTGGGTAGTTGTTGGTGAACACCTGCGCACCTGAGATGGGTAGGCATGGAGGAGAAATCGGCAGCCCATAGGGCTGTTGAAAGTGGTCTTATGTGAAAAGAGGCTCAGGTATGGGCACAGGAAATGACATCATTGCCTTGACAATGGATCAAACAGAACATGGAACCCTGGTATCCAGGCACCCACTTCACTGACCAAGCCATCCGAGCTCACTTGGTTGGAGCCACTGGAGGGAGAAGGATGTTCTCCTGTGGTTGCAGACAATGCCGAGCCTCAGGCTCCCAGGAATCTCAGGGGGGCCAACTAGCCCTTTTGTGGATACACTGGGTGAGGCTTCATCTTAGATGCCAGAGCCTCTGGTGATTGTCGCAGAGGAGCTCAAGAGTAACAGTGAGTAGCACAGGGCAGGTGAGCCCAGCAGGCCCTCTAGTCTGATCCCTGATGAATGGCCCAGGACTCCTATTCTGACTCTGTGTGTGTGTGTGTGTGTGTGTGTGTGTGTGTTTGTACTGATGGGAACTGTCCCATTGTGCTTTGACTCTAGTGTATTGGCACAAGTCATTTTTCTGTTTGTCACCATTTCCATTTTGAACCCACCATTCTTGGTCCCAACCCAGGGTGAAAATGATCAGAACACGGAGGAGCCCTTCAGGGTTCAGAGCCTTGAACCTTACAGGCAGGACCAGCTTAGGAATGAGCTCCTGCCTGTCATTTGTGGGAGGAACCTACATTTCAGCAGCAACATGGGGTTAATCTCCTGGGATTTCATCCCCACCCAGCAGGTGCTGGATCTCTTGTTCCCAAAACAGCCACCTTCTTCAGTCTTTACTCCTGGTGCCACTCCACATCCTCCAAGGGGACAAGAACCTCAGGTTCTGGATGGATGTTGTAGAATGCCCACAGAGCCAACTGCCAGGCTGGGTGGGGTGCAGTTGCTGGGCTTTGCTGATGTTGTCATCCCCCACAGTTCTTGGAACCTTCTGTGGCAGTGGCATCCAGGACCCCAGCAGCTGTGAGTAGCAGCTCCTCACTGCTTCACTCCAGCGAGCAGGTGGAAGACAGCCGCGTTGTTCACGTCCTCCTAGAGGGACAGAGCCTGAGGGAGACAAAGCGCATCCCGGTAAGCCCGACAGCAGGGCTGCCTCCTGGGTGTCCACACAGTGGAAGGCAGGAGACACAGCCAACCCCAGGGCTATGGTGGGAAATAAAGAAGAGAGAGGTCCGTCTTAAGGGCTTGACCTGAGGAGGGAGAGCATCAGCATGCCCAGCTTCAGTGGTGAGTGGGCCTGTGTATTGTGGGTTTTGCAGGCCAGAAGTGCAGACGGAAGTGCTGTGGACAGATGAAGGCAGAGATATGTCCAGGGTGCAGGCTGCAGTGCCTAGAACTTGGTATTCTCAATGAGTGAAGTTGGAGCAGAGGAGGTGGCAGTGACTTGTCACATGTGTAGGAGGGGATGTGTTCCTGGTGGCAGGGAAGAGAACCTCCTTAGCATGACTAGGTGTAGGAATTTGGGGTCGGGATCACCTGGGGGGTCATGCCAAAGCTTCGGAATGTTAGGCTTTGCATGTATGTAAATACGGAGCTAAAGGGGTTCTTGGCAGAATTTCTATGGATGTGCAGTAGACACGCTAATGCTGCAGGTGTCCAGCTGCAGAGGAGACATGTTCAGTGACTGCCAGTGCTGAGTCAAGTACATCATTACAACCAGACCCGCACCGAGCTTCCAGAGGCCAGGGCCTCTCAAAGCTATCATGAAGCACTCAAGTGCACACTCTTGTATCTGAGTCTGTTTTGTGTCGTGGCAGTCAGGACCCAAATTTTCAGTGCATCTGCCTCTTCCACCCACAAAGGCAGCCTGCATCCCAGATCACACTTGGTGCGCAGATCCCTGGCCCATTGCTCTCATCTCAGTGAGATGAGAGTGTGTCTGTGCATAGGCAGTTTGGTCCTTTGACATGAGTGGAATGTGGCTCCCCAGGGGGAGGGGAGATGGCAGGTACAGGCAGATATTTGTACCAGGATTGTTCTAGTAGCACATTGCAAGAACCCAGGTGGTATATGGAGGACACACTCAGGTAGCAGGATAACAAGATTGTGCCCTTGTATATGTAGCTGAGATTTCTCCTGAATGTTTGACCACAGTCTTCTGGGTAGCTCTTCTAAAAGCCATTCTCTGATGACATTTGTCCCACCCTGATCCAGGTGACCTTTCAGGAGACGGTGACAAGCCTCATCCGCAGGGCCTTGGACCAAAATTTGTTGCAGCATGAGGATGTGGACAACTTTGAGCTGCTGTATATGATGTCTGAGGATGAGAGTAAGTAGGACAATCAGACAGTGGGGAGACATGATCCACAGTGGGCTCAGGATAACTGACAGCCAAGAGAAAGTGGGCCTTGGCCCCAAAATACCAAAGTGTGATGGGCCTGGCGGAGACTCTCAGGGGTTGTGGGTGTTTTGTGGTATAATCCTTGAGTGCCACCTAACAATTCTCTCCACTTCGCTCTGCAGAAATCAAGGTCTCTGACCACTCACTCGTGTGTCTGTCCATGAATCTGGGAATACAATCTTTCATGGTGAGGAAACGCCCCCAGGTCAAGGGAAAGGAGGTAAACACCTACCTTATTCAAGCTGTGCATGTGCTGCCATTCCACTCCGACCTGAGGAAATAAGAAGCCTCAGCACCTGGACATATTTGCTGGAAGCCCATAGAGCCAACTGACAGTCTGGGGTGGCTTTCTGTTTCTGGGTTTGCTGATGTTCCATCCCCCACAGTTCTCAGAATCAACCTGCAAGTCCTCCAGGCCGCTTTCCCACAAGCAGGTGGGAGACACCTGCTTAACTCGTGTCCACTTAGAAACACAAAGTCCAGAGATGGCCAAGAGTGTTCTGGTAAGCCTGGGAGCAGGGGTGTCCCGTGGTGCTTACACCTGGGTGGGGAGCAGACACTGGTCCAATACCATGGACTACTCATGCCCTCTTGAATTTGGAGCTTCTGGATGATCAGGAGGATAGATGGGAATCAAGAAGGGAGAGGTCAGTGTGAAGGGCTGGAGCTGAGATGAGCGAGTGCAGCAGCTTGTCCACTGCCATGTCTGAGGGAGTCTGTGTGTCAGGTGGCAGCATGCAGTCCAGAAGGGCAGGGACAGGTATGGGTGACAGATGAGAATAGGACAGGAACTAGGTTGCAGGTTCCCTTGTATGGGATGCTGACGTCTATGGAGGAGGACAGCAGTGTGAGGTTCTCCATGTTCCTTGAACAAGGAGCTGAGAGAGTCTCTCTGCAGAGTCGATATGGATGTGGAGCAAGCACACTAAATGTCCAGGTAACCCAATGACCACCCTTGCCGGATGAGGTGGCCTCCTACATCCCAGCCAGCACTGAGCCTCTGGAGGCCAGGAGCTCTCGTGGCTATCTTTCAGCTCTCCTGTGTGTGGTCATGTTCCTGGGTCTGTTTTTGGCCCTGGCAATCCAGACCAAAGCCTCTAGGTTTTGTGCCTAGGCCATTCCCAATGCCGCCTGCATCCTCGGGCAGACCTGGGATCTTGGAGGCTATTGTCCCATTCCTCCCAACTTGTGGGATGAGATTGCATCTGTATGCAGGTAGTGGGGTCCTTTCACTCCGAGAGGAGTGCAGCTCCACAAAGAGCAATGGCAGACCCAGGAAGTCCTATGTACAAGGATTGGGCTAGTAGCCTGTGGGAAGAGCCCACACGATGAGCAGGAGGTCAGCCTCGGGTAGTAGGGTCATGGATGTTGCCCTTGTATTTAGAGTGGAGGTGCCTCCAGAATGCCCCTGCCCACTGTCCTTGAGTAGTCACTTCAAGGCCCATTTCCTGAAGGCCTGTCTCCCATGCTGCTCCAGGTGACCTGCCACGATAGGGCTCCTGTCGTCATCCGCAGCGCCCTCGACCTACACTTCCTTACTGAGGAGAATCCAGAGGATTATGAGCTGGGCCAAATCATCTCTCACCATCAGAGTAAGTGAGACAATCAGATAGCAGAGAGCAAGGGTCAGGATGTGGACTCAGGTCAACTCTTAGCAACAAAGAGTAGTCTCTGACCCCCAAGAACACTCCAACAGGTGTGTTGGGTTCGTGCACAAAGCCAACTGCACTTCTGCTGGTGGAAGGTCTTGAGGTCCAATGGTATACCCCGGTGGATATTGCGGCTCCCCACCAGGTGCCCTCCCCTGGACATGAACAGGCATCCAAAGCTGACATCTTTGAGGAGTGAGGAGGAAAGCCTCTCTCCAGGAGCAGTATGTTTTCATGGTCTGGGATAGGAGTGGTTTCAAAGGAACATGGGAATGCATGGGCTAAAGAGGGAACTGGCATTTTGTGGACTGAAGCAGTACTATTGAAAGCCTTCTGTGTGACCAAAAAACCACTGCCTGTGCAGAGCATTGCCAGGATTCTAGCAAGCAGTAACAGGATGAAATTGTGAAGAAAACACAGCCTGGGAGACAGCCTGAATCATCTGTTTTTGCATAAATTCCATGGTCTTACGCACCTGAGTCCACTAGGCAAGGAGTGATCACAATAGCCAGGTTGTGATCCCTAACTAAAGTCAGATGAGGGCTTCCTGAGCACGTAGCCACAGAGCTCATCTGATAATAATGCCAGCGCTTTTTCGTTGGTTGGTTGGTTGGTTTTTGTGAGCCAAACACCACAGCAGCCATTATCCCAGCCTATGTACCCTGAAGACCACCATCCCTATGAGTTCTAGGATCACTTGTCTCCTATCTTAACCTACTGTTAGGTTAGTAGAGTCTATGGAAGAGGAAGTCTGTCTGGGGCCTTGGTAGCCTAAGAAATTCATAGCAGAGATCTCCACATCCAACCCAGAAGGGATGGAGAACAGGCTCTAGGTTAGAGGAGGGCGACAGGAAACACATGTTCAGAGGAAGGAGAAGCGGCTGTTGTATTCCCCCACTCGGGGTCATGGCACCACTGGGCCATACACCATGTTGGAGGGAAGCAGTCCCTTTGCTGGTCTTTGGAACCATTGTTCTCAGTAGGGCAGTATTTGGAATGTGGCCTCCATTCTCAGAAGCCTGGTTCACATGGAGGCGGGCTCCACCAATGCAGAAGTATGGCTCTAACGTGGTATCCGTGCTGGTCAGCCTGTCCTCACTGTGGCCATACTTGAGGAAAATAACTCAGAGGAGGAATCCTAGGCCTTTTTTCTCTGGGTTTCATAGCTTTCTCTTTGGTTGTGCACTGAGGCTGTCCATAAAGCTCTAGTGTGTGGCAGTGGAGAGCTCCTCAGCCCTTGCCACAAAGGCATAGACTGGGAGAGAGAGAACGAGGCTGGCAGAGAGGGAGAGAGAGAAAGATGGAGAGGGAGGACCTCTCCTTGGAGAATGAGGATTCAGTGGAGCCAACAGGAACAAGGTACTGTTGCCCAGGGCACAACCCTGTTTAGGTCTTACTCCAACCATGCTCAACCTTTCTTCCAGTCCCTCCCAGCCCCCAGTAGTGTATTCATCTTGAATGAGAATTTCATGTTGACATCAGAGCACTCACCATCCAATGCTTCCCTCCAAACCCACCTATGAAGATGGCTCATGTGGGGACTGAATCTTCAGCACAGGAGCCTTTTGTGGGAGATTTCAGATGCAAACCCTAGTGGTGTGCTTTGGCAGATGCAAGAGGACCTGAGATATTCTGGAGTCCAAAGCCTTCGGTAGGAACAGACATTAGGTCTGTTGAAGTGCTCTGCCTAGTTCTTCCTCAGGGAGGACTGTGGAGGCTGTCTTTGTTGGTATTGGTGCTGAATTGGAGAGCTCTCAGGTGTGTGGCTCTGGCCTTTTCTGGCACAGGCTCTCAGATGTTGGCGTGTCCTAGGGAGCACCTCCTGAGTGCCACCTTCTTTTTGTACACCCCTCTCTCCCCAGAGCTGAGGATTCCAGCAGAGGCCAACATATTTGATGCCAAGAATCCTCACAAAAAATCCAACTTTGTGCTGAGGAAAAGGAGCCTCTCCCAAAAGAATGATGGGTGGATCGAGCCTCAACCTCCCTCTCGTCCTGCAAAGAAGGCTCCTGCCCTCCTGAGGATGCTTGCAAAACCATTCTGTTGCTGTGTGCCTGGGCGGGGCTGAGGCAGACCAGGAATATTTACATTGATTACTATTTTCTTCAAAGTTTGAATCTATAGTTTGCCATTGTCCTTGACCTTGTTTAGTAACACAGTTGTTACTCTATCCTGTATTTGTTGTTTCCATTAATATATTATTATTATTTTAAAATATATATGTTTTTGTTACCTGATCTACTGTGATGATTTGAGTATACTAAATGTAGCAGTGATTCCTAAAGGACACATCCAAACCAACAGGAAGGAATGTTTCATTCTATCAGCAAGAACTTTGGTTTTTAGGAGTTTGGCAGATGGCATTATCTGAGTCAGTTTTCCAATGGGGGCAATGAAGTATCAGCTGTGATGGTACAAACACAAACAAAGACACACAAACACACACAAGAGCACACACACTCACTGAGAGATAGATAGACAGATGGAGTTGGTCTCTGCTGAAATACTTTGGAGACATGGTTCTGATTTCTCCCCTTTTGGAGTATTTTCAATTGCACAAGGTGTCTTGCAAATGAACCCATGTCTGAGGAAGACATGCATGTGTACTTCACATGCCACTTTTCACATAGCAGGAAGGTCATGTAATATTTTTCATGCAGCTGTCTTTTGACTGTGAACCATCCCATGAGGTCAGCTGTGGAATTTTCAACTTGTAGCATCACAATGGGGATCCACTCTTTGGATTTGGGGATATTTCCGATTTTCTTGATTCAGATTGGAATGATATATATATTAGTTTTTGATGAAAATTCTGCATTTGATGGTAATGAATGTCGTGCATCTAGGAATCTGTAGAGTGCAGACAATGAATGGATGCCTACTGTTGTCTGGACTGGTCTGAAAAGTCCTGTAGCATCTGAGCATGTGTGAGGGCTGTACAGGTCTTGCCAAAAGTCCAGGTCAGATGATCCTGCACAAAGCTGAACTCCTAGTGGTCTCCACAACAGTGTAAGGGCCAAGGAGAAACACACTTCCACACAGAAGTTGGGAAGCTACCTTATGAAGGTGATCATAGATACGGGATTATTAATATATCCAGGTTGGCGTCTATTATTTTTTTAGCTTTTGACTTTCGCAGCTGTGGGCATCTTGACAACCATCAACTCCCTGTAAGCACAGACAACTCTATAAGAACCTGAGGATAAATTTCCCTGTGCATGTCCCCTTGTGAAACTGCTTAAGCACCGCCTGGTTTACACACAGGTGGAATTTCTAGGTCAAAGTGTGCATGTTTACTTCTTTGACTAAGCACTGCCAGGTGGCTCTTCTGCATAGCTCTACCTGTGGCCAGGATTGTATTATCTAGCTTTCTAACTTTTGCATGTTGAGTAGATACATAGTGGGAGCACACTGTTTTTGTTGGTATTTTTCTTGGTATCTATTCTGATGCTTTTCACTGGGGGATTTTTTCCTGTGAAAATGGGCTTCCTCTACTTGACCTTATTTTCTTCTTTTTAAAATTTTTTCAATGTGACTTTTTAATTTTAGTTTTATTAAAGACATTGCCCCTTGCTTGCATAGTCTATATCTAAAGCACTAGTCCTTGCTCCAAGGCCCAGCTTGCTCTCAGCTGCCCCAGGAGGGGAACAGTCTTTGGCGGTAGACAAGAGACGCCCCTGCAGGGGGCACAAGTGCTTTTGCCCTCTGGTGTCTTGCCAGCAGTGCTTCCCATGCTCACAGAGGGTTTCAGACACTGAGTCAATGGTCCAGGTGGTCTTTTGTTCAGTCTGATCTCAAATTGAGCTCCTCTGAGAGGTCATATTGAAGTCCTTGTGTGTACCTGACCCATCATTTTAAACAATATTCCAAGTTCACTTTTTGTGTGTACGTGGGTTCTGGGGATTGAACCCAGGGCCTTGAGCCTGTGAGGCAAGTGACCTACCTGAGCTACACCCTCAGAGACCCCTGTAAAAGTATTTCCCCTTTGCCTCGGGGTCTAAGTTGCCAAGGCTGACCTCAAACGTTCCTCTTGCCTCAGCCTCCCTGGTGGCTGGCATGACAGGCATGCACCTGTGACTGTCACACTCGAGCCTGTGATGGGAACTCATGTGCATCTGTCCAGGGCTGAGCATGGTTAGGCAGAGCTGTGCTCCAGGCTCCCTGCAGGGCTGTGGAGGCTTCTGCTGCCCAGCAGCCCTGGTGCCATGGCCAGGGCTCCTCCCAGCCGAGGGCAGGCAGCTGCCCATTGCTGTAGGCTGACCTTATTTTCTTCTTATGGCACTCGTCCGTTCTCTGGAGTATGTTGTATGGTTTGTCCATTAGGAGTCTAACAGGTCCTCTAGAACCTTCAAACAATTAGTAAAATTCCTGAACAGTAAGTGAGCGCGCACAGAAATTGGGCTAATATTTTGGGAAGAACAATGTTGGATGATATATTCATGGCTTGAATATATCATCCAACATGAAGTTATATTTTATTACTTACAAAATAATAAAATAATGAAGCAATACCATGGGCTGAGCTAAAATAGATCCTTAGGATCTTAGGCATTCTGTAATAAATCTGTGTCACTTGAAGTATAGAGTTGATCGACTCTGAGTAATGAAACAGAAGTAAAGGTATCAAAGCCAATGATCATCTGTTTCCAATTTTCTGTGATTTGGTTCAAGTGGTAAAGTGGTGATATTTATTAATAATGGATCGAATAGGTTCATAATTGTTTTAGAGTACAATTAGATGCCTTCAAACTTTAGCCCTCCTATGTCCTGTGAGACATTTTCTATGTGAGGCTTTAAGAAGAAGAAGAAAATATTCTGTAAAGAAAACCTTGTGATCTGTGCAGTATGAAGTTGAATGGATTCATTCAGAAATCAGAAATTCTATTGAAAGATATTTATTTGCATGAGCCAAATAAAACCTATTTTTAGGCATCCTGGTGAAGACAAGGTTTTATCTTTATGTCTCATTTTCTATGTTTTGTTGTTGTTGTTGTTGTTAGAATGAAATTCATATGTTGCCAGACCATTCTATCAGATGTGTAACTAGATGCCATTTAAATTACCCACTTTTACATGGTAGACAGTTTTTAATGAACACTGCCTGTCTGCACCTTTTTTAAAAACAGGACTGGGATCAGAAGCCCAAATACCAATGGTTAGCTGGAGCATATTTTTCATTTGGCCTATCTGTCAGTATTCCCTGAGGTCATCTGTGCAATCAGCTTCGTTACTCCTGCTCCCTCACTGGATTTCATAGAAACCATATGCTATGTATGAATCAGGGACACCAATCCCACAACATAGCATTCTTGCAATATCCAAAGTCCCACTTTTCACTTCGCCATGCCTGAGATCAGCAGTAATATTTATCAGCAAATGTGAGATTTTCAAAGATCCAATTCTATGTGCTCCTTTCTCATAGAGCCTTAGGCAGGGATATAGCATACATAAATATTAAGTAAAGTCCATAGTTTTTAAAATGTCATCCATTGAATAGTTGACACATGTCTGAGATACTTTTTATTTTGGAGGAGGTATTATTTAATAGGGAATTCCAACAGCTACCTAATAGTGAAATGAGAAGTCTTGCATCCATTTTATTTTGTTTCTGATGATTTTTATGAGTAAGGGTAAGATACTTCCTTGTTCTGATGCAGATGTTGCCCACTTTTGTGAATGGATGCGGGGTGTCACCTACTACTTGCATATCTGCATATTGGGCTTGACACTGCTATCGTACTTGGTAGTTGGCAAAAAGTCAATACTGAAGTTAAGCTCTTGTGTTCTAGCAGCAGAGCTGAAGATCCTTGATGTGCCACCTTCTGCAATCCATGCTGCTCTCTTCATGTTCCTTATTGACTTCCTGGTGATGAGCATCATGGTCTCCTGGTCTTGAGAATGGCCAAGCATTGCTCTGTGAATGTGGAAGATGGGCATGTGGAAGGCTCCAGGGAGGAGGGATCATTGAACATGTACTCGAATCCATGTGCCTGTTGAATGACCTGTTTTTTTTTATTTTTGGGTTTTAAGGGAGACACTGCCCTAAAACACTTCTGTGCAGCTGGGGATGCAGGCTTCTGCTTCACCTTGCAGGAAGCATTAACGAATCCTTTCCAGAAGACATGAGAAGAGAGAAGTGAGCCTCTGGTATCATGCAGGTTCCTTGCATTGCCCATGGGCTAGAAGAGAGAAGAGTTGCTTCATGAGATTTGATCCCCTTTTTCCTGAAAAGTTCCACACAGAGGTGAGTCCCCAGCATGTTTAGAAATCATTTCAGACACCTTTCTGGACGGAATTGAATCAGAGCCCCTGATGATGTGGAAGAGCTAAAGATGGGTTTGCTATGAATTTTCTATTTCATTCATCAGGGCCTGAGTCAAGTCAGTCATTGTGCTGTCAACACATGAGCTGCTGGTCAAATGTGAGGAAGTGGTCTTGCTTTATGAAAACACCACCCTGATTCAGTGAGCCAGAGGCAGCCTGCAGTCCCTGTTTTCCTGTAAAGGCAGATTGCTGTGGATGGCCTCTGGCCTCGTCATGCAGCCCTGCTCAGAGTAGGGGATTGAGGGACCAGGCAGATCCCTAGTTCCTTTTGACCTTTATTGCCATTGGGCCACCCCAGGGTCCTTGGACTCTACCTGGTCTTCTGGCCTGGGTCAGGGGATGTGAGGTTTGGAATCCCCCTCTGTGGCAGGATCCCAGCCCCCCAGCCACTTGAGGTCAGCACATCCTTCCCTAATTGTGTTAGAGTTGGAGACTTCTCCCACCCATCCTCATCCATGCTCATCCCACATTTTGTAGCTTGGCACCTGAGGACCTTTATTCATTGACTTAGTTGTTAGTGATGATGGTTACTAAGACTAAGTGACTCTTTCAAGTCACATCACTTGCATGGTAGGGCTAGAGCATGGATCTTCCTAATTGATTTCATGGGACTCTCTCATGGAAACTGTGACTGCTTCCTAAACACACACTCTACATTTGGAGTGTCAAAATTCTTGCCACTGCCTCCTTGGCAAGTGTATCTTGTCTTCTACGTGGGAATTTCACAAATATTTTCCTTTGGTTTGTGGAGGTCATGCAGAAGGGATTTCATTTGAAATAGCCCAAACAAGAAATACCAGTTGTCTTTTTCGCACATGGATGTGTGTAGTGAACACCCCTTTCTGTGTGCTTGCATGAGTTACTCCTTTGAATTTGTTGAAGAATGGTTGGCTGGGGAGCAAGTTAACGAGAGATGGATATCAATGGTTGTCAAGTATTCTGACGTGAAGAATGTATTGAGGATGTGAAGGCTTTTCTAGCCAGTTCCTATGGCTCAGTCAGGGATCAGTCAGAGGATTCTGTCTGGTAGACTCTTTGGCACAGATGTCAAAGTGGCCTGGTCTTACCCTGTCCAGGACTGAATGCTGAGCTTGAGTGGGAGCTTCTTGTCATTTCAAGCATTTCCATGAGTCTGTCCTCTGTTCTCTTGTATCCAAGTGGTTTCTAATAGGAAAGCAGAACAAAAATTGAAAGTATGGTGATTGATTATTTTTACCAATGTTATTTCAATCCACTTTGTTTAATACGAAATTACCTTTATGCTAGTAAGATTTCATATGTGAGGAAATAATGAAAATATTGGGGTTAGGGGATGAGAATATGCAAATCAAACATTTTTGAGCACCAAGACCCGTTTTTTGTTTTTGTTTTTGTTTTTTTTTATTAACTTAAATAATATTAAGTGCCAGAGGACCACCGCTGCCATTCAGCCTCAACAACCTCCAGGTCCAGCCTCCAGGTGGCCCATTTCACCAGGGTGTGTGGGACCACACTGTCCTGGGATGAGAGAACAGTACCCACGGATGTTGACATCTCACAGAGTAGATATTCCCAGTGACAGTAGGGAGCTATTGGCACATGAGGAAGGGAAGAGCTCTCAGGATGGGAAGAGGGGGCCGCTTCGAGACTCATTGGGTATGGCACGAGGCTGCTGGGTGTGGTGTTGGCCTGGGCCCACTGAGTGGGGCAGATCCATGGTCTGTGTTTCTGTACGCTCCTCTGTAGCCTGTGTTGGCAGCAGATCAGGGAATTGCGATCAGAAGTGCTCCCAGTAACACAGGCACCAGCCCCCAGAGTGTGTGCCTATCCGTTTCCCCACCTGGCCTGACTTAGTGCCTGTCTTGCCTCAGGGCTGAGACCCTACAATCTCTGATGAGGGTGTCTGTGGTCCAGATCCAACCTGCATGGCCAACATGCTCAGACCTTCAGCTGGGTCCTAGGCTGCTGCAACCAAACTCTGTTAACTGGGTGGCCGACAACAGAGGAAGTGTCTTCCGTTGAGCTCCAGAGGCTCAACACAGTAGGTGTTGGGCTGTCCCAGTGCCATAACCCCTCCCAGGTTTCAAGGGGACTGTCTCCCCAACTCTCCCAGCCCTTGCCCACTCTCCTATTGCTGCCCACGATCTGTGGTTCCCATATGGGCATCCCGCCCTGGCTCCAACCTCACATATCCGGTATCCCCCAGTCTCCCTGGTATCTGGGTCCAGACTCTCCTCTTCCTACAAGAATATCAGATATTGGATTTGGTCCCAGTTGATGCTGTGTTCCATCATGTGAGCTCTTAGCTTCATCACTGTGCAAAGACTCTTTTCCCACACAAGTTCGCACGACTTTTGGCTGGCTAAGAATTTTCAGGCGACACTTTTCTAATGAGTACACTTTCCTTCCTTCCGATCTCCCACCAGTGAGCATTCCTCGCACCCTTGTCCTAGTTCCTTTATGGCAGTTTCCCTCCTTATGGCTGAGAGGACCTAGTGACCCCTGAATTCACACGTTCTCCTTAATCACCAACACACTGCAGAATTCTCCAGGGGGCCATATATGCTCCTGGAAGTTGGTGTTGGAAATAGTTCTCCATCCATTAATCACTCCCTCACTCACTAATGTCCTTGTGTCCTTGAGAAAGGCTCTCCCTTTCCTGGTTTTCCTGAATAGAAATCCTCTTGCCTCTTGGGTGAATAGGGTTATGGGTTGTGCAGAGGGTGTTGGTCCACTGAGCATCTTAGAGACTGTCCTTTATGGAGCCTAATGATCCTCACTGGGGAATGAGGCCAGGGTCCTAACTGTGGTTAGTTAGAGAGGGAAAGAAGGACGAGGGAAACTCAGATGTCCCTTCATGGCCCCTGGAGTTAGAGGACTTACCCCTTTGCACCTGGGATCAGGAGACCTCATTTCCTCGAGGACACGCACACTCAGACGTTAATCTTGAGTGTGGGTTCCTTTCTGGGGTCCAGGGCTGTTGTTAGCAACCAGGAATGACAGTGCTCTCCATGCTGAGTGGAGCCATTTTTGCCAGGAAAGAGAGCCCATGGTCACGCCTTGTGCAAAGCATCCCATGCCAGGGGCTCCCATGCCTACATTCCTGTCCTGAAAGGAATCCACTCAGAGGCAAGGTGGGTCCAACCACCTCCTATGTGTTCACTCATCACTGTGTTCCAGCAGTCACCCCAGTGAACAGTCCTGATGGGATTGGATGTGGCTCAGAATGTCACCCTCATGAGCTCTACCCTGCCACAGCTGCAGTTCTGCAGTGGGAGAAACTCAAAACCTCAAAACACATGCACATGAAAGAAAAGAGCAAGAGCCAGAGCCCAAACAGGCCAGGTGTGGCAAAGACAGCTGGAGTGCCTAGGTTGGGACTCAGAATTATGTCAGTGGGGTGGCATTGCTGCTGGCACCAGCATGATAACCGAGAGCCAGCCCTGCTCATTTTGGGGAGCAGTGTGTTGGGGAAGGCAGCAGAAATTGAGAGGCAGGATTGAGTTTGGCCCTAGGAGGAGGTTGGGTAAGAGGCCAGTGTGGGTTGGAGAGCCTGGGCAGATAGACAGAGGCCAGGGCACACCCCAAAGCCTGGAGACTGCACTTGATGTCCAGGGTTGTGAAACACCACTTCCCCTCTTACTCACAACTGAGAGCAAGGGGCATTGATGAGTTCAGTTTGTGTGCGGCTGCATCCAAGGTGGCTCGGCTAGGAACCTCTGTTTCCTTGACTCAGGAGGCTGGGAGTCCAGGCTCCACTGAGGCTCGGCTGGGAGGATCGGAGTCTGAGTTTATGCCTGTGTTCCCTGTAGGATCCATGTTGGCTGAGCCTCAGTGTTTTTGTAATGAGAGGATGGGTGACCGTCATGTCTTTATCACAGGACACACTTGCTAAATGGATTTGTTTGCTCTGAGGAGGAAAGAGAGAGGGGGGAGTGGTGCTGGAGACAGGGATGCAGACAGGGGTCATGGACTTGGCATAACTCAGTCTTGGAGGTGATATCCCATCACCTGTACCCACTTCAATTCCCATGAATCCAGAGGCTGAGGCCCCTTGAGGTGAGGGGTGAACCGGTTCTGGGCAGCAGGATGCTGTGGTACCTCGGAGTCTCTGTGAGACCCCAACACTAGACACACTTGGCCCTTTTGAAATCTTAGGAGAAGCCTTGGGAAGTTGTATGGCAGAGGGGAGCAGCCTCTGCATCTCAGTCCCCTCCAACTTGCCATGGTGTAGAGAGGGAACTGCAGCCACGATGGGACGGACATTGGCCATGTCCCTGTGTGGGACACAGGCCTGATTGAGTTAGGGTGCATTCTTTGTCTCTCCCTTTCTTGTGATTATCCCATCTCTACATTTGTGCTTTAGCCACCTGTGAGTCCCATCTCTGGTTTCAGAGAGAACAGAGGGTGTTATGGGCCAATAGACACAATAAACCCTAGAGATTAGATGCTACCCTACTTTCCAGAAAAGACTGGGCACACCATGAGTTGCACAATGATGGGACCAGGGTCCAAAAGCTGCTGAGAGGGAAGGACTGGTTGTGAATGCATTTTTGAAGGCTCCAAGCTGGAACTCTAGTGGCACCAAGCAGGGCAGATGCTGGTGGGGATGTTTGGGTAGTTGTTGGTGAACACCTGCGCACCTGAGATGGGTAGGCATGGAGGAGAAATCGGCAGCCCATAGGGCTGTTGAAAGTGGTCTTATGTGAAAAGAGGCTCAGGTATGGGCACAGGAAATGACATCATTGCCTTGACAATGGATCAAACAGAACATGGAACCCTGGTATCCAGGCACCCACTTCACTGACCAAGCCATCCGAGCTCACTTGGTTGGAGCCACTGGAGGGAGAAGGATGTTCTCCTGTGGTTGCAGACAATGCCGAGCCTCAGGCTCCCAGGAATCTCAGGGGGGCCAACTAGCCCTTTTGTGGATACACTGGGTGAGGCTTCATCTTAGATGCCAGAGCCTCTGGTGATTGTCGCAGAGGAGCTCAAGAGTAACAGTGAGTAGCACAGGGCAGGTGAGCCCAGCAGGCCCTCTAGTCTGATCCCTGATGAATGGCCCAGGACTCCTATTCTGACTCTGTGTGTGTGTGTGTGTGTGTGTGTGTGTGTGTGTTTGTACTGATGGGAACTGTCCCATTGTGCTTTGACTCTAGTGTATTGGCACAAGTCATTTTTCTGTTTGTCACCATTTCCATTTTGAACCCACCATTCTTGGTCCCAACCCAGGGTGAAAATGATCAGAACACGGAGGAGCCCTTCAGGGTTCAGAGCCTTGAACCTTACAGGCAGGACCAGCTTAGGAATGAGCTCCTGCCTGTCATTTGTGGGAGGAACCTACATTTCAGCAGCAACATGGGGTTAATCTCCTGGGATTTCATCCCCACCCAGCAGGTGCTGGATCTCTTGTTCCCAAAACAGCCACCTTCTTCAGTCTTTACTCCTGGTGCCACTCCACATCCTCCAAGGGGACAAGAACCTCAGGTTCTGGATGGATGTTGTAGAATGCCCACAGAGCCAACTGCCAGGCTGGGTGGGGTGCAGTTGCTGGGCTTTGCTGATGTTGTCATCCCCCACAGTTCTTGGAACCTTCTGTGGCAGTGGCATCCAGGACCCCAGCAGCTGTGAGTAGCAGCTCCTCACTGCTTCACTCCAGCGAGCAGGTGGAAGACAGCCGCGTTGTTCACGTCCTCCTAGAGGGACAGAGCCTGAGGGAGACAAAGTGCATCCCGGTAAGCCTGACAGCAGGGCTGCCTCCTGGGTGTCCACACAGTGGAAGGCAGGAGACACAGCCAACCCCAGGGCTATGGTGGGAAATAAAGAAGAGAGAGGTCCGTCTTAAGGGCTTGACCTGAGGAGGGAGAGCATCAGCATGCCCAGCTTCAGTGGTGAGTGGGCCTGTGTATTGTGGGTTTTGCAGGCCAGAAGTGCAGACGGAAGTGCTGTGGACAGATGAAGGCAGAGATATGTCCAGGGTGCAGGCTGCAGTGCCTAGAACTTGGTATTCTCAATGAGTGAAGTTGGAGCAGAGGAGGTGGCAGTGACTTGTCACATGTGTAGGAGGGGATGTGTTCCTGGTGGCAGGGAAGAGAACCTCCTTAGCATGACTAGGTGTAGGAATTTGGGGTCGGGATCACCTGGGGGGTCATGCCAAAGCTTCGGAATGTTAGGCTTTGCATGTATGTAAATACGGAGCTAAAGGGGTTCTTGGCAGAATTTCTATGGATGTGCAGTAGACACACTAATGCTGCAGGTGTCCAGCTGCAGAGGAGACATGTTCAGTGACTGCCAGTGCTGAGTCAAGTACATCATGACAACCAGACCCGCACCGAGCTTCCAGAGGCCAGGGCCTCTCAAAGCTATCATGAAGCACTCAAGTGCACACTCTTGTATCTGAGTCTGTTTTGTGTCGTAGCAGTCAGGACCCAAATTTTCAGTGCATCTGCCTCTTGCACCCACAAAGGCAGCCTGCATCCCAGATCACACTTGGTGCGCAGATCCCTGGCCCATTGCTCTCATCTCAGTGAGATGAGAGTGTGTCTGTGCATAGGCAGTTTGGTCCTTTGACATGAGTGGAATGTGGCTCCCAGGGGGAGGGGAGATGGCAGGTACAGGCAGATATTTGTACCAGGATTGTTCTAGTAGCACATTGCAAGAACCCAGGTGGTATATGGAGGACACACTCAGGTAGCAGGATAACAAGATTGTGCCCTTGTATATGTAGCTGAGATTTCTCCTGAATGTTTGACCACAGTCTTCTGGGTAGCTCTTCTAAAAGCCATTCTCTGATGACATTTGTCCCACCCTGATCCAGGTGACCTTTCAGGAGATGGTGACAAGCCTCATCCGCAGGGCCTTGGACCAAAATTTGTTGCAGCATGAGGATGTGGACATCATTGAGCTGCTGTATATGATGTCTGAGCTTGAGAGTAAGTAGGACAATCAGACAGTAGGGAGACATGATCCACTGTGGGCTCAGGATAACTGACAGCCAAGAGAAAGTGGGCCTTGCCCCCAAAATACCAAAGTGTGATGGGCCTGGCGGAGACTCTCAGGGGTTGTGGGTGTTTTGTGGTATAATCCTTGAGTGCCACCTAACAATTCTCTCCACTTCGCTCTGCAGAAATCAAGGTCTCTGACCACTCACTCGTGTGTCTGTCCATGAATCTGGGAATACAATATTTCATGGTGAGGAAACGCCCCCAGGTCAAGGGAAAGGAGGTAAACACCCACCTTATTCAAGCTGTGCATGTGCTGCCATTCCACTCCGACCTGAGGAAATAAGAAGCCTCAGCACCTGGACATATTTGCTGGAAGCCCATAGAGCCAACTGACAGTCTGGGGTGGCTTTCTGTTTCTGGGTTTGCTGATGTTCCATCCCCCACAGTTCTCAGAATCAACCTGCAAGTCCTCCAGGCCACTTTCCCACAAGCAGGTGGGAGACACCTGCTTAATTCGTGTCCACTTAGAAACCCAAAGTCCAGAGATGGCCAAGAGTGTTCTGGTAAGCCTGGGAGCAGGGGTGTCCCGTGGTGCTTACACCTGGGTGGGGAGCAGACACTGGTCCAATACCATGGACTACTCATGCCCTCTTGAATTTGGAGCTTCTGGATGATCAGGAGGATAGATGGGAATCAAGAAGGGAGAGGTCAGTGTGAAGGGCTGGAGCTGAGATGAGCGAGTGCAGCAGCTTGTCCACTGCCATGTCTGAGGGAGTCTGTGTGTCAGGTGGCAGCATGCAGTCCAGAAGGGCAGGGACAGGTATGGGTGACAGATGAGAATAGGACAGGAACTAGGTTGCAGGTTCCCTTGTATGGGATGCTGACGTCTATGGAGGAGGACAGCAGTGTGAGGTTCTCCATGTTCCTTGAACAAGGAGCTGAGAGAGTCTCTCTGCAGAGTCGATATGGATGTGGAGCAAGCACACTAAATGTCCAGGTAACCCAATGACCACCCTTGCCGGATGAGGTGCCCTCCTACATCCCAGCCAGCACTGAGCCTCTGGAGGCCAGGAGCTCTCGTGGCTATCTTTCAGCTCTCCTGTGTGTGGTCATGTTCCTGGGTCTGTTTTTGGCCCTGGCAATCCAGACCAAAGCCTCTAGGTTTTGTGCCTAGGCCATTCCCAATGCCGCCTGCATCCTCGGGCAGACCTGGGATCTTGGAGGCTATTGTCCCATTCCTCCCAACTTGTGGGATGAGATTGCATCTGTATGCAGGTAGTGGGGTCCTTTCACTCCGAGAGGAGTGCAGCTCCACAAAGAGCAATGGCAGGCCCAGGAAGTCCTATGTACAAGGATTGGGCTAGTAGCCTGTGGGAAGAGCCCACACGATGAGCAGGAGGTCAGCCTCGGGTAGTAGGGTCATGGATGTTGCCCTTGTATTTAGAGTGGAGGTGCCTCCAGAATGCCCCTGCCCACTGTCCTTGAGTAGTCACTTCAAGGCCCATTTCCTGAAGGCCTGTCTCCCATGCTGCTCCAGGTGACCTGCCACGATAGGGCTCCTGTCGTCATCCGCAGCGCCCTCGACCTACACTTCCTTACTGAGGAGAATCCAGAGGATTATGAGCTGGGCCAAATCATCTCTCGCCGTCAGAGTAAGTGAGACAATCAGATAGCAGAGAGCAAGGGTCAGGATGTGGACTCAGGTCAACTCTTAGCAACAAAGAGTAGTCTCTGACCCCCAAGAACACTCCAACAGGTGTGTTGGGTTCGTGCACAAAGCCAACTGCACTTCTGCTGGTGGAAGGTCTTGAGGTCCAATGGTATACCCCGGTGGATATTGCGGCTCCCCACCAGGTGCCCTCCCCTGGACATGAACAGGCATCCAAAGCTGACATCTTTGAGGAGTGAGGAGGAAAGCCTCTCTCCAGGAGCAGTATGTTTTCATGGTCTGGGATAGGAGTGGTTTCAAAGGAACATGGGAATGCATGGGCTAAAGAGGGAACTGGCATTTTGTGGACTGAAGCAGTACTATTAAAAGCCTTCTGTGTGACCAAAAAACCACTGCCTGGGCAGAGCATTGCCAGGATTCTAGCAAGCAGTAACAGGATGAAATTGGGAAGAAAACACAGCCTGGGAGACAGCCTGAATCATCTGTTTTTGCATAAATTCCATGGTCTTACGCACCTGAGTCCACTAGGCAAGGAGTGATCACAATAGCCAGGTTGTGATCCCTAACTAAAGTCAGATGAGGGCTTCCTGAGCACGTAGCCACAGAGCTCATCTGATAATAATGCCAGCGCTTTTTCGTTGGTTGGTTGGTTGGTTTTTGTGAGCCAAACACCACAGCAGCCATTATCCCAGCCTATGTACCCTGAAGACCACCATCCCTATGAGTTCTAGGATCACTTGTCTCCTATCTTAACCTACTGTTAGGTTAGTAGAGTCTATGGAAGAGGAAGTCTGTCTGGGGCCTTGGTAGCCTAAGAAATTCATAGCAGAGATCTCCACATCCAACCCAGAAGGGATGGAGAACAGGCTCTAGGTTAGAGGAGGGCGACAGGAAACACATGTTCAGAGGAAGGAGAAGCGGCTGTTGTATTCCCCCACTCGGGGTCATGGCACCACTGGGCCATACACCATGTTGGAGGGAAGCAGTCCCTTTGCTGGTCTTTGGAACCATAGTTCTCAGTAGGGCAGTATTTGGAATGTGGCCTCCATTCTCAGAAGCCTGGTTCACATGGAGGCGGGCTCCACCAACGCAGAAGCATGGCTCTAACATGGTATCCGTGCTGGTCAGCCTGTCCTCACTGTGGCCATACTTGAGGAAAATAACTCAGAGGAGGAATCCTAGGCCTTTTTTCTCTGGGTTTCATAGCTTTCTCTTTGGTTGTGCACTGAGGCTGTCCATAAAGCTCTAGTGTGTGGCAGTGGAGAGCTCCTCAGCCCTTGCCACAAAGGCATAGACTGGGAGAGAGAGAACGAGGCTGGCAGAGAGGGAGAGAGAGAAAGATGGAGAGGGAGGACCTCTCCTTGGAGAATGAGGATTCAGTGGAGCCAACAGGAACAAGGTACTGTTGCCCAGGGCACAACCCTGTTTAGGTCTTACTCCAACCATGCTCAACCTTTCTTCCAGTCCCTCCCACCCCCCAGTAGTGTATTCATCTTGAATGAGAATTTCATGTTGACATCAGAGCACTCACCATCCAATGCTTCCCTCCAAACCCACCTATGAAGATGGCTCATGTGGGGACTGAATCTTCGGCACAGGAGCCTTTTGTGGGAGATTTCAGATGCAAACCCTAGTGGTGTGCTTTGGCAGATGCAAGAGGACCTGAGATATTCTGGAGTCCAAAGCCTTCGGTAGGAACAGACATTAGGTCTGTTGAAGTGCTCTGCCTAGTTCTTCCTCAGGGAGGACTGTGGAGGCTGTCTTTGTTGGTATTGGTGCTGAATTGGAGAGCTCTCAGGTGTGTGGCTCTGGCCTTTTCTGGCACAGGCTCTCAGATGTTGGCGTGTCCTAGGGAGCACCTCCTGAGTGCCACCTTCTTTTTGTACACCCCTCTCTCCCCAGAGCTGAGGATTCCAGCAGAGGCCAACGTATTTGATGCCAAGAATCCTCACAAAAAATCCAACTTTGTGCTGAGGAAAAGGAGCCTCTCCCAAAAGAATGATGGGTGGATCGAGCCTCAACCTCCCTCTCGTCCTGCAAAGAAGGCTCCAGCCCTCCTGAGGATGCTTGCAAAACCATTCTGGGGCTGTGAGCCTGGGCGGGGCTGAGGCAGCCCAGGAATATTTACATTGATTACTATTTTCTTCAAAGTTTGAATCTATAGTTTGCCATTGTCCTTGACCTTGTTTAGTAACACAGTTGTTACTCTATCCTGTATTTGTTGTTTCCATTAATATATTATTATTATTTTAAAATATATATGTTTTTGTTACCTGTTCTACTGTGATGATTTGAGTATACTAAATGTAGCAGTGATTCCTAAAGGACACATCCAAACCAACAGGAAGGAATGTTTCATTCTATCAGCAAGAACTTTGGTTTTTAGGAGTTTGGCAGATGGCATTATCTGAGTCAGTTTTCCAATGGGGGCAATGAAGTATCAGCTGTGATGGTACAAACACAAACAAAGACACACAAACACACACAAGAGCACACACACTCACTGAGAGATAGATAGACAGATGGAGTTGGTCTCTGCTGAAATACTTTGGAGACATGGTTCTGATTTCTCCCCTTTTGGAGTATTTTCAATTGCACAAGGTGTCTTGCAAATGAACCCATGTCTGAGGAAGACATGCATGTGTACTTCACATGCCACTTTTCACATAGCAGGAAGGTCATGTAATATTTTTCATGCAGCTGTCTTTTGACTGTGAACCATCCCATGAGGTCAGCTGTGGAATTTTCAACTTGTAGCATCACAATGGGGATCCACTCTTTGGATTTGGGGATATTTCCGATTTTCTTGATTCAGATTGGAATGATATATATATTAGTTTTTGATGAAAATTCTGCATTTGATTGTAATGAATGTCGTGCATCTAGGAATCTGTAGAGTGCAGACAATGAATGGATGCCTACTGTTGTCTGGACTGGTCTGAAAAGTCCTGTAGCATCTGAGCATGTGTGAGGGCTGTACAGGTCTTGCCAAAAGTCCAGGTCAGATGATCCTGCACAAAGCTGAACTCCTAGTGGTCTCCACAACAGTGTAAGGGCCAAGGAGGAACTCACTTCCACACAGAAGTTGGGAAGCTACCTTATGAAGGTGATCATAGATACGGGATTATTAATATATCCAGGTTGGCATCTATTATTTTTTTAGCTTTTGACTTTCGCAGCTGTGGGCATCTTGACAACCATCAACTCCCTGTAAGCACAGACAACTCTATAAGAACCTGAGGATAAATTTCCCTGTGCATGTCCCCTTGTGAAACTGCTTAAGCACCGCCTGGTTTACACACAGGTGGAATTTCTAGGTCAAAGTGTGCATGTTTACTTCTTTGACTAAGCACTGCCAGGTGGCTCTTCTGCATAGCTCTACCTGTGGCCAGGATTGTATTATCTAGCTTTCTAACTTTTGCATGTTGAGTAGATACATAGTGGGAGCACACTGTTTTTGTTGGTATTTTTCTTGGTATCTATTCTGATGCTTTTCACTGGGGGATTTTTTCCTGTGAAAATGGGCTTCCTCTACTTGACCTTATTTTCTTCTTTTTAAAATTTTTTCAATGTGACTTTTTAATTTTAGTTTTATTAAAGACATTGCCCCTTGCTTGCATAGTCTATATCTAAAGCACTAGTCCTTGCTCCAAGGCCCAGCTTGCTCTCAGCTGCCCCAGGAGGGGAACAGTCTTTGGCGGTAGACAAGAGACGCCCCTGCAGGGGGCACAAGTGCTTTGGCCCTCTGGTGTCTTGCCAGCAGTGCTTCCCATGCTCACAGAGGGTTTCAGACACTGAGTCAATGGTCCAGGTGGTCTTTTGTTCAGTCTGATCTCAAATTGAGCTCCTCTGAGAGGTCATATTGAAGTCCTTGTGTGTACCTGACCCATCATTTTAAACAATATTCCAAGTTCACTTTTTGTGTGTACGTGGGTTCTGGGGATTGAACCCAGGGCCTTGAGCCTGTGAGGCAAGTGACCTACCTGAGCTACACCCTCAGAGACCCCTGTAAAAGTATTTCCCGTTTGCCTCGGGGTCTAAGTTGCCAAGGCTGACCTCAAACGTTCCTCTTGCCTCAGCCTCCCTGGTGGCTGGCATGACAGGCATGCACCTGGGACTGTCACACTCGAGCCTGTGATGGGAACTCATGTGCATCTGTCCAGGGCTGAGCATGGTTAGGCAGAGCTGTGCTCCAGGCTCCCTGCAGGGCTGTGGAGGCTTCTGCTGCCCAGCAGCCCTGGTGCCATGGCCAGGGCTCCTCCCAGCCGAGGGCAGGCAGCTGCCCATTGCTGTAGGCTGACCTTATTTTCTTCTTATGGCACTCGTCCGTTCTCTGGAGTATGTTGTATGGTTTGTCCATTAGGAGTCTAACAGGTCCTCTAGAACCTTCAAACAATTAGTAAAATTCCTGAACAGTAAGTGAGCGCGCGCAGAAATTGGGCTAATATTTTGGGAAGAACAATGTTGGATGATATATTCATGGCTTGAATATATCATCCAACATGAAGTTATATTTTATTACTTACAAAATAATAAAATAATGAAGCAATACCATGGGCTGAGCTAAAATAGATCCTTAGGATCTTAGGCATTCTGTAATAAATCTGTGTCACTTGAAGTATAGAGTTGATCGACTCTGAGTAATGAAACAGAAGTAAAGGTATCAAAGCCAATGATCATCTGTTTCCAATTTTCTGTGATTTGGTTCAAGTGGTAAAGTGGTGATATTTATTAATAATGGATCGAATAGGTTCATAATTGTTTTAGAGTACAATTAGATGCCTTCAAACTTTAGCCCTCCTATGTCCTGTGAGACATTTTCTATGTGAGGCTTTAAGAAGAAGAAGAGAATATTCTGTAAAGAAAACCTTGTGATCTGTGCAGTATGAAGTTGAATGGATTCATTCAGAAATCAGAAATTCTATTGAAAGATATTTCTTGGCATGAGCCAAATAAAACCTCTTTTTAGGCATCCTGGTGAAGACAAGGTTTTATCTTTATGTCTCATTTTCTATGTTTTGTTGTTGTTGTTGTTGTTAGAATGAAATTCATATGTTGCCAGACCATTCTATCAGATGTGTAACTAGATGCCATTTAAATTACCCACTTTTACATGGTAGACAGTTTTTAATGAACACTGCCTGTCTGCACCTTTTTTAAAAACAGGACTGGGATCAGAAGCCCAAATACCAATGGTTAGCTGGAGCATATTTTTCATTTGGCCTATCTGTCAGTATTCCCTGAGGTCATCTGTGCAATCAGCTTCGTTACTCCTGCTCCCTCACTGGATTTCATAGAAACCATATGCTATGTATGAATCAGGGACACCAATCCCACAACATAGCATTCTTGGAATATCTAAAGTCCCACTTTTCACTTCACCATGCCTGAGATCAGCAGTAATATTTATCAGCAAATGTGAGATTTTCAAAGATCCAATTCTATGTGCTCCTTTCTCATAGAGCCTTAGGCAGGGATATAGCATACATAAATATTAAGTAAAGTCCATAGTTTTTAAAATGTCATCCATTGAATAGTTGACACATGTCTGAGATACTTTTTATTTTGGAGGAGGTATTATTTAATAGGGAATTCCAACAGCTACCTAATAGTGAAATGAGAAGTCTTGCATCCATTTTATTTTGTTTCTGATGATTTTTATGAGTAAGGGTAAGATACTTCCTTGTTCTGATGCAGATGTTGCCCACTTTTGTGAATGGATGCGGGGTGTCACCTACTACTTGCATATCTGCATATTGGGCTTGACACTGCTATCGTACTTGGTAGTTGGCAAAAAGTCAATACTGAAGTTAAGCTCTTGTGTTCTAGCAGCAGAGCTGAAGATCCTTGATGTGCCACCTTCTGCAATCCATGCTGCTCTCTTCATGTTCCTTATTGACTTCCTGGTGAGGAGCATCATGGTCTCCTGGTCTTGAGAATGGCCAAGCATTGCTCTGTGAATGTGGAAGATGGGCATGTGGAAGGCTCCAGGGAGGAGGGATCATTGAACATGTACTCGAATCCATGTGCCTGTTGAATGACCTGTTTTTTTATTTTTGGGTTTTAAGGGAGACACTGCCCTAAAACACTTCTGTGCAGCTGGGGATGCAGGCTTCTGCTTCACCTTGCAGGAAGCATTAACGAATCCTTTCCAGAAGACATGAGAAGAGAGAAGTGAGCCTCTGGTATCATGCAGGTTCCTTGCATTGCCCATGGGCTAGAAGAGAGAAGAGTTGCTTCATGAGATTTGATCCCCTTTTTCCTGAAAAGTTCCACACAGAGGTGAGTCCCCAGCATGTTTAGAAATCATTTCAGACACCTTTCTGGACGGAATTGAATCAGAGCCCCTGATGATGTGGAAGAGCTAAAGATGGGTTTGCTATGAATTTTCTATTTCATTCATCAGGGCCTGAGTCAAGTCAGTCATTGTGCTGTCAACACATGAGCTGCTGGTCAAATGTGAGGAAGTGGTCTTGCTTTATGAAAACACCACCCTGATTCAGTGAGCCAGAGGCAGCCTGCAGTCCCTGTTTTCCTGTAAAGGCAGATTGCTGTGGATGGCCTCTGGCCTCGTCATGCAGCCCTGCTCAGAGTAGGGGATTGAGGGACCAGGCAGATCCCTAGTTCCTTTTGACCTTTATTGCCATTGGGCCACCCCAGGGTCCTTGGACTCTACCTGGTCTTCTGGCCTGGGTCAGGGGATGTGAGGTTTGGAATCCCCCTCTGTGGCAGGATCCCAGCCCCCCAGCCACTTGAGGTCAGCACATCCTTCCCTAATTGTGTTAGAGTTGGAGACTTCTCCCACCCATCTTCATCCATGCTCATCCCACATTTTGTAGCTTGGCACCTGAGGACCTTTATTCATTGACTTAGTTGTTAGTGATGATGGTTACTAAGACTAAGTGACTCTTTCAAGTCACATCACTTGCATGGTAGGGCTAGAGCATGGATCTTCCTAATTGATTTCATGGGACTCTCTCATGGAAACTGTGACTGCTTCCTAAACACACACTCTACATTTGGAGTGTCAAAATTCTTGCCACTGCCTCCTTGGCAAGTGTATCTTGTCTTCTACGTGGGAATTTCACAAATATTTTCCTTTGGTTTGTGGAGGTCATGCAGAAGGGATTTCATTTGAAATAGCCCAAACAAGAAATACCAGTTGTCTTTTTCGCACATGGATGTGTGTAGTGAACACCCCTTTCTGTGTGCTTGCATGAGTTACTCCTTTGAATTTGTTGAAGAATGGTTGGCTGGGGAGCAAGTTAACGAGAGATGGATATCAATGGTTGTCAAGTATTCTGACGTGAAGAATGTATTGAGGATGTGAAGGCTTTTCTAGCCAGTTCCTATGGCTCAGTCAGGGATCAGTCAGAGGATTCTGTCTGGTAGACTCTTTGGCACAGATGTCAAAGTGGCCTGGTCTTACCCTGTCCAGGACTGAATGCTGAGCTTGAGTGGGAGCTTCTTGTCATTTCAAGCATTTCCATGAGTCTGTCCTCTGTTCTCTTGTATCCAAGTGGTTTCTAATAGGAAAGCAGAACAAAAATTGAAAGTATGGTGATTGATTATTTTTAAGTGCCAGAGGAGCACCGCTGCCATTCAGCCTCAACAACCTCCAGGTCCAGCCTCCAGGTGGCCCATTTCACCAGGGTGTGTGGGACCACACTGTCCTGGGATGAGAGAACAGTACCCACGGATGTTGACATCTCACAGAGTAGATATTGCCAGTGACAGTAGGGAGCTATTGGCACATGAGGAAGGGAAGAGCTCTCGGGATGGGAAGAGGGGGCCGCTTCGAGACTCATTGGGTATGGCACGAGGCTGCTGGGTGTGGTGTTGGCCTGGGCCCACTGAGTGGGGCAGATCCGTGGTCTGTGTTTCTGTACCCTCCTCTGTAGCCTGTGTTGGCAGCAGATCAGGGAATTGCGATCAGAAGTGCTCCCAGTAACACAGGCACCAGCCCCCAGAGTGTGTGCCTATCCGTTTCCCCACCTGGCCTGACTTAGTGCCTGTCTTGCCTCAGGGCTGAGACCCTACAATCTCTGATGAGGGTGTCTGTGGTCCAGATCCAACCTGCATGGCCAACATGCTCAGACCTTCAGCTGGGTCCTAGGCTGCTGCAACCAAACTCTGTTAACTGGGTGGCCGACAACAGAGGAAGTGTCTTCCGTTGAGCTCCAGAGGCTCAACACAGTAGGTGTTGGGCTGTCCCAGTGCCATAACCCCTCCCAGGTTTCAAGGGGACTGTCTCCCCAACTCTCCCAGCCCTTGCCCACTCTCCTATTGCTGCCCACGATCTGTGGTTCCCATATGGGCATCCCGCCCTGGCTCCAACCTCACATATCCGGTATCCCCCAGTCTCCCTGGTATCTGGGTCCAGACTCTCCTCTTCCTACAAGAATATCAGATATTGGATTTGGTCCCAGTTGATGCTGTGTTCCATCATGTGAGCTCTTAGCTTCATCACTGTGCAAAGACTCTTTTCCCACACAAGTTCGCACGGCTTTTGGCTGGCTAAGAATTTTCAGGCGACACTTTTCTAATGAGTACACTTTCCTTCCTTCCGATCTCCCACCAGTGAGCATTCCTCGCACCCTTGTCCTAGTTCCTTTATGGCAGTTTCCCTCCTTATGGCTGAGAGGACCTAGTGACCCCTGAATTCACACGTTCTCCTTAATCACCAACACACTGCAGAATTCTCCAGGGGGCCATATATGCTCCTGCAAGTTGGTGTTGGAAATAGTTCTCCATCCATTAATCACTCCCTCACTCACTAATGTCCTTGTGTCCTTGAGAAAGGCTCTCCCTTTCCTGGTTTTCCTGAATAGAAATCCTCTTGCCTCTTGGGTGAATAGGGTTATGGGTTGTGCAGAGGGTGTTGGTCCACTGAGCATCTTAGAGACTGTCCTTTATGGAGCCTAATGATCCTCACTGGGGAATGAGGCCAGGGTCCTAACTGTGGTTAGTTAGAGAGGGAAAGAAGGACAAGGGAAACTCAGATGTCCCTTCATGGCCCCTGGAGTTAGAGGACTTACCCCTTTGCACCTGGGATCAGGAGACCTCATTTCCTCGAGGACACGCACACTCAGACGTTAATCTTGAGTGTGGGTTCCTTTCTGGGGTCCAGGGCTGTTGTTAGCCACCAGGAATGACAGTGCTCTCCATGCTGAGTGGAGCCATTTTTGCCAGGAAAGAGAGCCCATGGTCACGCCTTGTGCAAAGCATCCCACGCCAGGGGCTCCCATGCCTACATTCCTGTCCTGAAAGGAAGCCACTCAGAGGCAAGGTGGGTCCAACCACCTCCCATGTGTTCACTCATCACTGTGTTCCAGCAGTCACCCCAGTGAACAGTCCTGATGGGATTGGATGTGGCTCAGAATGTCACCCTCATGAGCTCTACCCTGCCACAGCTGCAGTTCTGCAGTGGGAGAAACTCAAAACCTCAAAACACATGCACATGAAAGAAAAGAGCAAGAGCCAGAGCCCAAACAGGCCAGGTGTGGCAAAGACAGCTGGAGTGCCTAGGTTGGGACTCAGAATTATGTCAGTGGGGTGGCATTGCTGCTGGCACCAGCATGATAACCGAGAGCCAGCCCTGCTCATTTTGGGGAGCAGTGTGTTGGGGAAGGCAGCAGAAATTGAGAGGCAGGATTGAGTTTGGCCCTAGGAGGAGGTTGGGTAAGAGGCCAGTGTGGGTTGGAGAGCCTGGGCAGATAGACAGAGGCCAGGGCACACCCCAAAGCCTGGAGACTGCACTTGATGTCCAGGGTTGTGAAACACCACTTCCCCTCTTACTCACAACTGAGAGCAAGGGGCATTGATGAGTTCAGTTTGTGTGCGGCTGCATCCAAGGTGGCTCGGCTAGGAACCTCTGTTTCCTTGACTCAGGAGGCTGGGAGTCCAGGCTCCACTGAGGCTCGGCTGGGAGGATCGGAGTCTGAGTTTATGCCTGTGTTCCCTGTAGGATCCATGTTGGCTGAGCCTCAGTGTTTTTGTAATGAGAGGATGGGTGACCGTCATGTCTTTATCACAGGACACACTTGCTAAATGGATTTGTTTGCTCTGAGGAGGAAAGAGAGAGGGGGGAGTGGTGCTGGAGACAGGGATGCAGACAGGGGTCATGGACTTGGCATAACTCAGTCTTGGAGGTGATATCCCATCACCTGTACCCACTTCAATTCCCATGAATCCAGAGGCTGAGCCCCCTTGAGGTGAGGGGTGAACCGGTTCTGGGCAGCAGGATGCTGTGGTACCTCGGAGTCTCTGTGAGACCCCAACACTAGACACACTTGGCCCTTTTGAAATCTTAGGAGAAGCCTTGGGAAGTTGTATGGCAGAGGGGAGCAGCCTCTGCATCTCAGTCCCCTCCAACTTGCCATGGTGTAGAGAGGGAACTGCAGCCACGATGGGACGGACATTGGCCATGTCCCTGTGTGGGACACAGGCCTGATTGAGTTAGGGTGCATTCTTTGTCTCTCCCTTTCTTGTGATTATCCCATCTCTACATTTGTGCTTTAGCCACCTGTGAGTCCCATCTCTGGTTTCAGAGAGAACAGAGGGTGTTATGGGCCAATAGACACAATAAACCCTAGAGTTTAGATGCTACCCTACTTCCCAGAAAACACTGGGCACACCATGAGTTGCACAATGATGGGACCAGGGTCCAAAAGCTGCTGAGAGGGAAGGACTGGTTGTGAATGCATTTTTGAAGGCTCCAAGCTGGAACTCTAGTGGCACCAAGCAGGGCAGATGCTGGTGGGGATGTTTGGGGAGTTGTTGGTGAACACCTGCGCACCTGAGATGGGTAGGCATGGAGGAGAAATCGGCAGCCCATAGGGCTGTTGAAAGTGGTCTTATGTGAAAAGAGGCTCAGGTATGGGCACAGGAAATGACATCATTGCCTTGACAATGGATCAAACAGAACGTGGAACCCTGGTATCCAGGCACCCACTTCACTGACCAAGCCATCCGAGCTCACTTGGTTGGAGCCACTGGAGGGAGAAGGATGTTCTCCTGTGGTTGCAGACAATGCCGAGCCTCAGGCTCCCAGGAATCTCAGGGGGGCCAACTAGCCCTTTTGTGGATACACTGGGTGAGGCTTCATCTTAGACACCAGAGCCTCTGGCGATTGTCGCAGAGGAGCTCAAGAGTAACAGTGAGTAGCACAGGGCAGGTGAGCCCAGCAGGCCCTCTAGTCTGATCCCTGATGAATGGCCCAGGACTCCTATTCTGACTCTGTGTGTGTGTGTGTGTGTGTGTGTGTGTGTGTGTGTGTGTGTGTGTACTGATGGGAACTGTCCCATTGTGCTTTGACTCTAGTGTATTGGCACAAGTCATTTTTCTGTTTGTCACCATTTCCATTTTGAACCCACCATTCTTGGTCCCAACCCAGGGTGAAAATGATCAGAACACGGAGGAGCCCTTCAGGGTTCAGAGCCTTGAACCTTACAGGCAGGACCAGCTTAGGAATGAGCTCCTGCCTGTCATTTGTGGGAGGAACCTACATTTCAGCAGCAACATGGGGTTAATCTCCTGGGATTTCATCCCCACCCAGCAGGTGCTGGATCTCTTGTTCCCAAAACAGCCACCTTCTTCAGTCTTTACTCCTGGTGCCACTCCACATCCTCCAAGGGGACAAGAACCTCAGGTTCTGGATGGATGTTGTAGAATGCCCACAGAGCCAACTGCCAGGCTGGGTGGGGTGCAGTTGCTGGGCTTTGCTGATGTTGTCATCCCCCACAGTTCTTGGAACATTCTGTGGCAGTGGCATCCAGGACCCCAGCAGCTGTGAGTAGCAGCTCCTCACGGCTTCACTCCAGCGAGCAGGTGGAAGACAGCCGCGTTGTTCACGTCCTCCTAGAGGGACAGAGCCTGAGGGAGACAAAGCGCATCCCGGTAAGCCCGACAGCAGGGCTGCCTCCTGGGTGTCCACACAGTGGAAGGCAGGAGACACAGCCAACCCCAGGGCTATGGTGGGAAATAAAGAAGAGAGAGGTCCGTCTTAAGGGCTTGATCTGAGGAGGGAGAGCATCAGCATGCCCAGCTTCAGTGGTGAGTGGGCCTGTGTATTGTGGGTTTTGCAGGCCAGAAGTGCAGACGGAAGTGCTGTGGACAGATGAAGGCAGAGATATGTCCAGGGTGCAGGCTGCAGTGCCTAGAACTTGGTATTCTCAATGAGTGAAGTTGGAGCAGAGGAGGTGGCAGTGACTTGTCACATGTGTAGGAGGGGATGTGTTCCTGGTGGCAGGGAAGAGAACCTCCTTAGCATGACTAGGTGTAGGAATTTGGGGTCGGGATCACCTGGGGGGTCATGCCAAAGCTTCGGAATGTTAGGCTTTGCATGTATGTAAATACGGAGCTAAAGGGGTTCTTGGCAGAATTTCTATGGATGTGCAGTAGACACGCTAATGCTGCAGGTGTCCAGCTGCAGAGGAGACATGTTCAGTGACTGCCAGTGCTGAGTCAAGTACATCATGACAACCAGACCCGCACCGAGCTTCCAGAGGCCAGGGCCTCTCAAAGCTATCATGAAGCACTCAAGTGCACACTCTTGTATCTGAGTCTGTTTTGTGTCGTGGCAGTCAGGACCCAAATTTTCAGTGCATCTGCCTCTTGCACCCACAAAGGCAGCCTGCATCCCAGATCACACTTGGTGCGCAGATCCCTGGCCCATTGCTCTCATCTCAGTGAGATGAGAGTGTGTCTGTGCATAGGCAGTTTGGTCCTTTGACATGAGTGGAATGTGGCTCCCCAGGGGGAGGGGAGATGGCAGGTACAGGCAGATATTTGTACCTGGATTGTTCTAGTAGCACATTGCAAGAACCCAGGTGGTATATGGAGGACACACTCAGGTAGCAGGATAACAAGATTGTGCCCTTGTATATGTAGCTGAGATTTCTCCTGAATGTTTGACCACAGTCTTCTGGGTAGCTCTTCTAAAAGCCATTCTCTGATGACATTTGTCCCACCCTGATCCAGGTGACCTTTCAGGAGACGGTGACAAGCCTCATCCGCAGGGCCTTGGACCAAAATTTGTTGCAGCATGAGGATGTGGACAACTTTGAGCTGCTGTATATGATGTCTGAGGATGAGAGTAAGTAGGACAATCAGACAGTGGGGAGACATGATCCACAGTGGGCTCAGGATAACTGACAGCCAAGAGAAAGTGGGCCTTGGCCCCAAAATACCAAAGTGTGATGGGCCTGGCGGAGACTCTCAGGGGTTGTGGGTGTTTTGTGGTATAATCCTTGAGTGCCACCTAACAATTCTCTCCACTTCGCTCTGCAGAAATCAAGGTCTCTGACCACTCACTCGTGTGTCTGTCCATGAATCTGGGAATACAATCTTTCATGGTGAGGAAACGCCCCCAGGTCAAGGGAAAGGAGGTAAACACCTACCTTATTCAAGCTGTGCATGTGCTGCCATTCCACTCCGACCTGAGGAAATAAGAAGCCTCAGCACCTGGACATATTTGCTGGAAGCCCATAGAGCCAACTGACAGTCTGGGGTGGCTTTCTGTTTCTGGGTTTGCTGATGTTCCATCCCCCACAGTTCTCAGAATCAACCTGCAAGTCCTCCAGGCCGCTTTCCCACAAGCA
The DNA here is from genome assembly GCF_045843805.1 of Urocitellus parryii. Lineage (NCBI taxonomy): Eukaryota > Metazoa > Chordata > Mammalia > Rodentia > Sciuridae > Urocitellus > Urocitellus parryii. The sequence continues at coordinate 68,734,848 of NC_135548.1, forward strand.
GGTGGGAGACACCTGCTTAACTCGTGTCCACTTAGAAACACAAAGTCCAGAGATGGCCAAGAGTGTTCTGGTAAGCCTGGGAGCAGGGGTGTCCCGTGGTGCTTACACCTGGGTGGGGAGCAGACACTGGTCCAATACCATGGACTACTCATGCCCTCTTGAATTTGGAGCTTCTGGATGATCAGGAGGATAGATGGGAATCAAGAAGGGAGAGGTCAGTGTGAAGGGCTGGAGCTGAGATGAGCGAGTGCAGCAGCTTGTCCACTGCCATGTCTGAGGGAGTCTGTGTGTCAGGTGGCAGCATGCAGTCCAGAAGGGCAGGGACAGGTATGGGTGACAGATGAGAATAGGACAGGAACTAGGTTGCAGGTTCCCTTGTATGGGATGCTGACGTCTATGGAGGAGGACAGCAGTGTGAGGTTCTCCATGTTCCTTGAACAAGGAGCTGAGAGAGTCTCTCTGCAGAGTCGATATGGATGTGGAGCAAGCACACTAAATGTCCAGGTAACCCAATGACCACCCTTGCCGGATGAGGTGGCCTCCTACATCCCAGCCAGCACTGAGCCTCTGGAGGCCAGGAGCTCTCGTGGCTATCTTTCAGCTCTCCTGTGTGTGGTCATGTTCCTGGGTCTGTTTTTGGCCCTGGCAATCCAGACCAAAGCCTCTAGGTTTTGTGCCTAGGCCATTCCCAATGCCGCCTGCATCCTCGGGCAGACCTGGGATCTTGGAGGCTATTGTCCCATTCCTCCCAACTTGTGGGATGAGATTGCATCTGTATGCAGGTAGTGGGGTCCTTTCACTCCGAGAGGAGTGCAGCTCCACAAAGAGCAATGGCAGGCCCAGGAAGTCCTATGTACAAGGATTGGGCTAGTAGCCTGTGGGAAGAGCCCACACGATGAGCAGGAGGTCAGCCTCGGGTAGTAGGGTCATGGATGTTGCCCTTGTATTTAGAGTGGAGGTGCCTCCAGAATGCCCCTGCCCACTGTCCTTGAGTAGTCACTTCAAGGCCCATTTCCTGAAGGCCTGTCTCCCATGCTGCTCCAGGTGACCTGCCACGATAGGGCTCCTGTCGTCATCCGCAGCGCCCTCGACCTACACTTCCTTACTGAGGAGAATCCAGAGGATTATGAGCTGGGCCAAATCATCTCTCGCCGTCAGAGTAAGTGAGACAATCAGATAGCAGAGAGCAAGGGTCAGGATGTGGACTCAGGTCAACTCTTAGCAACAAAGAGTAGTCTCTGACCCCCAAGAACACTCCAACAGGTGTGTTGGGTTCGTACACAAAGCCAACTGCACTTCTGCTGGTGGAAGGTCTTGAGGTCCAATGGTATACCCCGGTGGATATTGCGGCTCCCCACCAGGTGCCCTCCCCTGGAAATGAACAGGCATCCAAAGCTGACATCTTTGAGGAGTGAGGAGGAAAGCCTCTCTCCAGGAGCAGTATGTTTTCATGGTCTGGGATAGGAGTGGTTTCAAAGGAACATGGGAATGCATGGGCTAAAGAGGGAACTGGCATTTTGTGGACTGAAGCAGTACTATTAAAAGCCTTCTGTGTGACCAAAAAACCACTGCCTGGGCAGAGCATTGCCAGGATTCTAGCAAGCAGTAACAGGATGAAATTGGGAAGAAAACACAGCCTGGGAGACAGCCTGAATCATCTGTTTTTGCATAAATTCCATGGTCTTACGCACCTGAGTCCACTAGGCAAGGAGTGATCACAATAGCCAGGTTGTGATCCCTAACTAAAGTCAGATGAGGGCTTCCTGAGCACGTAGCCACAGAGCTCATCTGATAATAATGCCAGCGCTTTTTCGTTGGTTGGTTGGTTGGTTTTTGTGAGCCAAACACCACAGCAGCCATTATCCCAGCCTATGTACCCTGAAGACCACCATCCCTATGAGTTCTAGGATCACTTGTCTCCTATCTTAACCTACTGTTAGGTTAGTAGAGTCTATGGAAGAGGAAGTCTGTCTGGGGCCTTGGTAGCCTAAGAAATTCATAGCAGAGATCTCCACATCCAACCCAGAAGGGATGGAGAACAGGCTCTAGGTTAGAGGAGGGCGACAGGAAACACATGTTCAGAGGAAGGAGAAGCGGCTGTTGTATTCCCCCACTCGGGGTCATGGCACCACTGGGCCATACACCATGTTGGAGGGAAGCAGTCCCTTTGCTGGTCTTTGGAACCATTGTTCTCAGTAGGGCAGTATTTGTAATGTGGCCTCCATTCTCAGAAGCCTGGTTCACATGGAGGCGGGCTCCACCAATGCAGAAGTATGGCTCTAACGTGGTATCCGTGCTGGTCAGCCTGTCCTCACTGTGGCCATACTTGAGGAAAATAACTCAGAGGAGGAATCCTAGGCCTTTTTTCTCTGGGTTTCATAGCTTTCTCTTTGGTTGTGCACTGAGGCTGTCCATAAAGCTCTAGTGTGTGGCAGTGGAGAGCTCCTCAGCCCTTGCCACAAAGGCATAGACTGGGAGAGAGAGAACGAGGCTGGCAGAGAGGGAGAGAGAGAAAGATGGAGAGGGAGGACCTCTCCTTGGAGAATGAGGATTCAGTGGAGCCAACAGGAACAAGGTACTGTTGCCCAGGGCACAACCCTGTTTAGGTCTTACTCCAACCATGCTCAACCTTTCTTCCAGTCCCTCCCACCCCCCAGTAGTGTATTCATCTTGAATGAGAATTTCATGTTGACATCAGAGCACTCACCATCCAATGCTTCCCTCCAAACCCACCTATGAAGATGGCTCATGTGGGGACTGAATCTTCGGCACAGGAGCCTTTTGTGGGAGATTTCAGATGCAAACCCTAGTGGTGTGCTTTGGCAGATGCAAGAGGACCTGAGATATTCTGGAGTCCAAAGCCTTCGGTAGGAACAGACATTAGGTCTGTTGAAGTGCTCTGCCTAGTTCTTCCTCAGGGAGGACTGTGGAGGCTGTCTTTGTTGGTATTGGTGCTGAATTGGAGAGCTCTCAGGTGTGTGGCTCTGGCCTTCTCTGGCACAGGCTCTCAGATGTTGGCGTGTCCTAGGGAGCACCTCCTGAGTGCCACCTTCTTTTTGTACACCCCTCTCTCCCCAGAGCTGAGGATTCCAGCAGAGGCCAACGTATTTGATGCCAAGAATCCTCACAAAAAATCCAACTTTGTGCTGAGGAAAAGGAGCCTCTCCCAAAAGAATGATGGGTGGATCGAGCCTCAACCTCCCTCTCGTCCTGCAAAGAAGGCTCCTGCCCTCCTGAGGATGCTTGCAAAACCATTCTGTTGCTGTGTGCCTGGGCGGGGCTGAGGCAGCCCAGGAATATTTACATTGATTACTATTTTCTTCAAAGTTTGAATCTATAGTTTGCCATTGTCCTTGACCTTGTTTAGTAACACAGTTGTTACTCTATCCTGTATTTGTTGTTTCCATTAATATATTATTATTATTTTAAAATATATATGTTTTTGTTACCTGATCTACTGTGATGATTTGAGTATACTAAATGTAGCAGTGATTCCTAAAGGACACATCCAAACCAACAGGAAGGAATGTTTCATTCTATCAGCAAGAACTTTGGTTTTTAGGAGTTTGGCAGATGGCATTATCTGAGTCAGTTTTCCAATGGGGGCAATGAAGTATCAGCTGTGATGGTACAAACACAAACAAAGACACACAAACACACACAAGAGCACACACACTCACTGAGAGATAGATAGACAGATGGAGTTGGTCTCTGCTGAAATACTTTGGAGACATGGTTCTGATTTCTCCCCTTTTGGAGTATTTTCAATTGCACAAGGTGTCTTGCAAATGAACCCATGTCTGAGGAAGACATGCATGTGTACTTCACATGCCACTTTTCACATAGCAGGAAGGTCATGTAATATTTTTCATGCAGCTGTCTTTTGACTGTGAACCATCCCATGAGGTCAGCTGTGGAATTTTCAACTTGTAGCATCACAATGGGGATCCACTCTTTGGATTTGGGGATATTTCCGATTTTCTTGATTCAGATTGGAATGATATATATATTAGTTTTTGATGAAAATTCTGCATTTGATGGTAATGAATGTCGTGCATCTAGGAATCTGTAGAGTGCAGACAATGAATGGATGCCTACTGTTGTCTGGACTGGTCTGAAAAGTCCTGTAGCATCTGAGCATGTGTGAGGGCTGTACAGGTCTTGCCAAAAGTCCAGGTCAGATGATCCTGCACAAAGCTGAACTCCTAGTGGTCTCCACAACAGTGTAAGGGCCAAGGAGAAACACACTTCCACACAGAAGTTGGGAAGCTACCTTATGAAGGTGATCATAGATACGGGATTATTAATATATCCAGGTTGGCGTCTATTATTTTTTTAGCTTTTGACTTTCGCAGCTGTGGGCATCTTGACAACCATCAACTCCCTGTAAGCACAGACAACTCTATAAGAACCTGAGGATAAATTTCCCTGTGCATGTCCCCTTGTGAAACTGCTTAAGCACCGCCTGGTTTACACACAGGTGGAATTTCTAGGTCAAAGTGTGCATGTTTACTTCTTTGACTAAGCACTGCCAGGTGGCTCTTCTGCATAGCTCTACCTGTGGCCAGGATTGTATTATCTAGCTTTCTAACTTTTGCATGTTGAGTAGATACATAGTGGGAGCACACTGTTTTTGTTGGTATTTTTCTTGGTATCTATTCTGATGCTTTTCACTGGGGGATTTTTTCCTGTGAAAATGGGCTTCCTCTACTTGACCTTATTTTCTTCTTTTTAAAATTTTTTCAATGTGACTTTTTAATTTTAGTTTTATTAAAGACATTGCCCCTTGCTTGCATAGTCTATATCTAAAGCACTAGTCCTTGCTCCAAGGCCCAGCTTGCTCTCAGCTGCCCCAGGAGGGGAACAGTCTTTGGCGGTAGACAAGAGACGCCCCTGCAGGGGGCACAAGTGCTTTTGCCCTCTGGTGTCTTGCCAGCAGTGCTTCCCATGCTCACAGAGGGTTTCAGACACTGAGTCAATGGTCCAGGTGGTCTTTTGTTCAGTCTGATCTCAAATTGAGCTCCTCTGAGAGGTCATATTGAAGTCCTTGTGTGTACCTGACCCATCATTTTAAACAATATTCCAAGTTCACTTTTTGTGTGTACGTGGGTTCTGGGGATTGAACCCAGGGCCTTGAGCCTGTGAGGCAAGTGACCTACCTGAGCTACACCCTCAGAGACCCCTGTAAAAGTATTTCCCCTTTGCCTCGGGGTCTAAGTTGCCAAGGCTGACCTCAAACGTTCCTCTTGCCTCAGCCTCCCTGGTGGCTGGCATGACAGGCATGCACCTGTGACTGTCACACTCGAGCCTGTGATGGGAACTCATGTGCATCTGTCCAGGGCTGAGCATGGTTAGGCAGAGCTGTGCTCCAGGCTCCCTGCAGGGCTGTGGAGGCTTCTGCTGCCCAGCAGCCCTGGTGCCATGGCCAGGGCTCCTCCCAGCCGAGGGCAGGCAGCTGCCCATTGCTGTAGGCTGACCTTATTTTCTTCTTATGGCACTCGTCCGTTCTCTGGAGTATGTTGTATGGTTTGTCCATTAGGAGTCTAACAGGTCCTCTAGAACCTTCAAACAATTAGTAAAATTCCTGAACAGTAAGTGAGCGCGCACAGAAATTGGGCTAATATTTTGGGAAGAACAATGTTGGATGATATATTCATGGCTTGAATATATCATCCAACATGAAGTTATATTTTATTACTTACAAAATAATAAAATAATGAAGCAATACCATGGGCTGAGCTAAAATAGATCCTTAGGATCTTAGGCATTCTGTAATAAATCTGTGTCACTTGAAGTATAGAGTTGATCGACTCTGAGTAATGAAACAGAAGTAAAGGTATCAAAGCCAATGATCATCTGTTTCCAATTTTCTGTGATTTGGTTCAAGTGGTAAAGTGGTGATATTTATTAATAATGGATCGAATAGGTTCATAATTGTTTTAGAGTACAATTAGATGCCTTCAAACTTTAGCCCTCCTATGTCCTGTGAGACATTTTCTATGTGAGGCTTTAAGAAGAAGAAGAGAATATTCTGTAAAGAAAACCTTGTGATCTGTGCAGTATGAAGTTGAATGGATTCATTCAGAAATCAGAAATTCTATTGAAAGATATTTATTTGCATGAGCCAAATAAAACCTATTTTTAGGCATCCTGGTGAAGACAAGGTTTTATCTTTATGTCTCATTTTCTATGTTTTGTTGTTGTTGTTGTTGTTAGAATGAAATTCATATGTTGCCAGACCATTCTATCAGATGTGTAACTAGATGCCATTTAAATTACCCACTTTTACATGGTAGACAGTTTTTAATGAACACTGCCTGTCTGCACCTTTTTTAAAAACAGGACTGGGATCAGAAGCCCAAATACCAATGGTTAGCTGGAACATATTTTTCATTTGGCCTATCTGTCAGTATTCCCTGAGGTCATCTGTGCAATCAGCTTCGTTACTCCTGCTCCCTCACTGGATTTCATAGAAACCATATGCTATGTATGAATCAGGGACACCAATCCCACAACATAGCATTCTTGGAATATCCAAAGTCCCACTTTTCACTTCGCCATGCCTGAGATCAGCAGTAATATTTATCAGCAAATGTGAGATTTTCAAAAATCCAATTCTATGTGCTCCTTTCTCATAGAGCCTTAGGCAGGGATATAGCATACATAAATATTAAGTAAAGTCCATAGTTTTTAAAATGTCATCCATTGAATAGTTGACACATGTCTGAGATACTTTTTATTTTGGAGGAGGTATTATTTAATAGGGAATTCCAACAGCTACCTAATAGTGAAATGAGAAGTCTTGCATCCATTTTATTTTGTTTCTGATGATTTTTATGAGTAAGGGTAAGATACTTCCTTGTTCTGATGCAGATGTTGCCCACTTTTGTGAATGGATGCGGGGTGTCACCTACTACTTGCATATCTGCATATTGGGCTTGACACTGCTATCGTACTTGGTAGTTGGCAAAAAGTCAATAATGAAGTTAAGCTCTTGTGTTCTAGCAGCAGAGCTGAAGATCCTTGATGTGCCACCTTCTGCAATCCATGCTGCTCTCTTCATGTTCCTTATTGACTTCCTGGTGATGAGCATCATGGTCTCCTGGTCTTGAGAATGGCCAAGCATTGCTCTGTGAATGTGGAAGATGGGCATGTGGAAGGCTCCAGGGAGGAGGGATCATTGAACATGTACTCGAATCCATGTGCCTGTTGAATGACCTGTTTTTTTATTTTTGGGTTTTAAGGGAGACACTGCCCTAAAACACTTCTGTGCAGCTGGGGATGCAGGCTTCTGCTTCACCTTGCAGGAAGCATTAACGAATCCTTTCCAGAAGACATGAGAAGAGAGAAGTGAGCCTCTGGTATCATGCAGGTTCCTTGCATTGCCCATGGGCTAGAAGAGAGAAGAGTTGCTTCATGAGATTTGATCCCCTTTTTCCTGAAAAGTTCCACACAGAGGTGAGTCCCCAGCATGTTTAGAAATCATTTCAGACACCTTTCTGGACGGAATTGAATCAGAGCCCCTGATGATGTGGAAGAGCTAAAGATGGGTTTGCTATGAATTTTCTATTTCATTCATCAGGGCCTGAGTCAAGTCAGTCATTGTGCTGTCAACACATGAGCTGCTGGTCAAATGTGAGGAAGTGGTCTTGCTTTATGAAAACACCACCCTGATTCAGTGAGCCAGAGGCAGCCTGCAGTCCCTGTTTTCCTGTAAAGGCAGATTGCTGTGGATGGCCTCTGGCCTCGTCATGCAGCCCTGCTCAGAGTAGGGGATTGAGGGACCAGGCAGATCCCTAGTTCCTTTTGACCTTTATTGCCATTGGGCCACCCCAGGGTCCTTGGACTCTACCTGGTCTTCTGGCCTGGGTCAGGGGATGTGAGGTTTGGAATCCCCCTCTGTGGCAGGATCCCAGCCCCCCAGCCACTTGAGGTCAGCACATCCTTCCCTAATTGTGTTAGAGTTGGAGACTTCTCCCACCCATCCTCATCCATGCTCATCCCACATTTTGTAGCTTGGCACCTGAGGACCTTTATTCATTGACTTAGTTGTTAGTGATGATGGTTACTAAGACTAAGTGACTCTTTCAAGTCACATCACTTGCATGGTAGGGCTAGAGCATGGATCTTCCTAATTGATTTCATGGGACTCTCTCATGGAAACTGTGACTGCTTCCTAAACACACACTCTACATTTGGAGTGTCAAAATTCTTGCCACTGCCTCCTTGGCAAGTGTATCTTGTCTTCTACGTGGGAATTTCACAAATATTTTCCTTTGGTTTGTGGAGGTCATGCAGAAGGGATTTCATTTGAAATAGCCCAAACAAGAAATACCAGTTGTCTTTTTCGCACATGGATGTGTGTAGTGAACACCCCTTTCTGTGTGCTTGCATGAGTTACTCCTTTGAATTTGTTGAAGAATGGTTGGCTGGGGAGCAAGTTAACGAGAGATGGATATCAATGGTTGTCAAGTATTCTGACGTGAAGAATGTATTGAGGATGTGAAGGCTTTTCTAGCCAGTTCCTATGGCTCAGTCAGGGATCAGTCAGAGGATTCTGTCTGGTAGACTCTTTGGCACAGATGTCAAAGTGGCCTGGTCTTACCCTGTCCAGGACTGAATGCTGAGCTTGAGTGGGAGCTTCTTGTCATTTCAAGCATTTCCATGAGTCTGTCCTCTGTTCTCTTGTATCCAAGTGGTTTCTAATAGGAAAGCAGAACAAAAATTGAAAGTATGGTGATTGATTATTTTTACCAATGTTATTTCAATCCACTTTGTTTAATACGAAATTACCTTTATGCTAGTAAGATTTCATATGTGAGGAAATAATGAAAATATTGGGGTTAGGGGATGAGAATATGCAAATCAAACATTTTTGAGCACCAAGACCCGTTTTTTGTTTTTTGTTTTTTTTTTTTTTTAACTTAAATAATATTAAGTGCCAGAGTACCACCGCTGCCATACAGCCTCAACAACCTCCAGGTCCAGCCTCCAGGTGGCCCATTTCACCAGGGTGTGTGGGACCACACTGTCCTGGGATGAGAGAACAGTACCCACGGATGTTGACATCTCACAGAGTAGATATTGCCAGTGACTGTAGGGAGCTATTGGCACATGAGGAAGGGAAGAGCTCTCAGGATGGGAAGAGGGGGCCGCTTCGAGACTCATTGAGTATGGCACGAGGCTGCTGGGTGTGGTGTTGGCCTGGGCCCACTGAGTGGGGCAGATCCGTGGTCTGTGTTTCTGTACGCTCCTCTGTAGCCTGTGTTGGCAGCAGATCAGGGAATTGCGATCAGAAGTGCTCCCAGTAACACAGGCACCAGCCCCCAGAGTGTGTGCCTATCCGTTTCCCCACCTGGCCTGACTTAGTGCCTGTCTTGCCTCAGGGCTGAGACCCTACAATCTCTGATGAGGGTGTCTGTGGTCCAGATCCAACCTGCATGGCCAACATGCTCAGACCTTCAGCTGGGTCCTAGGCTGCTGCAACCAAACTCTGTTAACTGGGTGGCCGACAACAGAGGAAGTGTCTTCCGTTGAGCTCCAGAGACTCAACACAGTAGGTGTTGGGCTGTCCCAGTGCCATAACCCCTCCCAGGTTTCAAGAGGACTGTCTCCCCAACTCTCCCAGCCCTTGCCCACTCTCCTATTGCTGCCCACGATCTGTGGTTCCCATATGGGCATCCCGCCCTGGCTCCAACCTCACATATCCGGTATCCCCCAGTCTCCCGGGTATCTGGGTCCAGACTCTCCTCTTCCTACAAGAATATCAGATATTGGATTTTTTCCCAGTTGATGCTGTGTTCCATCATGTGAGCTCTTAGCTTCATCACTGTGCAAAGACTCTTTTCCCACACAAGTTCGCACGACTTTTGGCTGGCTAAGAATTTTCAGGCGACACTTTTCTAATGAGTACACTTTCCTTCCTTCCGATCTCCCACCAGTGAGCATTCCTCGCACCCTTGTCCTAGTTCCTTTATGGCAGTTTCCCTCCTTATGGCTGAGAGGACCTAGTGACCCCTGAATTCACACGTTCTCCTTAATCACCAACACACTGCAGAATTCTCCAGGGGGCCATATATGCTCCTGGAAGTTGGTGTTGGAAATAGTTCTCCATCCATTAATCACTCCCTCACTCACTAATGTCCTTGTGTCCTTGAGAAAGGCTCTCCCTTTCCTGGTTTTCCTGAATAGAAATCCTCTTGCCTCTTGGGTGAATAGGGTTATGGGTTGTGCAGAGGGTGTTGGTCCACTGAGCATCTTAGAGACTGTCCTTTATGGAGCCTAATGATCCTCACTGGGGAATGAGGCCAGGGTCCTAACTGTGGTTAGTTAGAGAGGGAAAGAAGGACGAGGGAAACTCAGATGTCCCTTCATGGCCCCTGGAGTTAGAGGACTTACCCCTTTGCACCTGGGATCAGGAGACCTCATTTCCTCGAGGACACGCACACTCAGACGTTAATCTTGAGTGTGGGTTCCTTTCTGGGGTCCAGGGCTGTTGTTAGCCACCAGGAATGACAGTGCTCTCCATGCTGAGTGGAGCCATTTTTGCCAGGAAAGAGAGCCCATGGTCACGCCTTGTGCAAAGCATCCCACGCCAGGGGCTCCCATGCCTACATTCCTGTCCTGAAAGGAAGCCACTCAGAGGCAAGGTGGGTCCAACCACCTCCCATGTGTTCACTCATCACTGTGTTCCAGCAGTCACCCCAGTGAACAGTCCTGATGGGATTGGATGTGGCTCAGAATGTCACCCTCATGAGCTCTACCCTGCCACAGCTGCAGTTCTGCAGTGGGAGAAACTCAAAACCTCAAAACACATGCACATGAAAGAAAAGAGCAAGAGCCAGAGCCCAAACAGGCCAGGTGTGGCAAAGACAGCTGGAGTGCCTAGGTTGGGACTCAGAATTATGTCAGTGGGGTGGCATTGCTGCTGGCACCAGCATGATAACCGAGAGCCAGCCCTGCTCATTTTGGGGAGCAGTGTGTTGGGGAAGGCAGCAGAAATTGAGAGGCAGGATTGAGTTTGGCCCTAGGAGGAGGTTGGGTAAGAGGCCAGTGTGGGTTGGAGAGCCTGGGCAGATAGACAGAGGCCAGGGCACACCCCAAAGCCTGGAGACTGCACTTGATGTCCAGGGTTGTGAAACACCACTTCCCCTCTTACTCACAACTGAGAGCAAGGGGCATTGATGAGTTCAGTTTGTGTGCAGCTGCATCCAAGGTGGCTCGGCTAGGAACCTCTGTTTCCTTGACTCAGGAGGCTGGGAGTCCAGGCTCCACTGAGGCTCGGCTGGGAGGATTGGAGTCTGAGTTTATGCCTGTGTTCCCTGTAGGATCCATGTTGGCTGAGCCTCAGTGTTTTTGTAATGAGAGGATGGGTGACCGTCATGTCTTTATCACAGGACACACTTGCTAAATGGATTTGTTTGCTCTGAGGAGGAAAGAGAGAGGGGGGAGTGGTGCTGGAGACAGGGATGCAGACAGGGGTCATGGACTTGGCATAACTCAGTCTTGGAGGTGATATCCCATCACCTGTACCCACTTCAATTCCCATGAATCCAGAGGCTGAGCCCCCTTGAGGTGAGGGGTGAACCGGTTCTGGGCAGCAGGATGCTGTGGTACCTCGGAGTCTCTGTGAGACCCCAACACTAGACACACTTGGCCCTTTTGAAATCTTAGGAGAAGCCTTGGGAAGTTGTATGGCAGAGGGGAGCAGCCTCTGCATCTCAGTCCCCTCCAACTTGCCATGGTGTAGAGAGGGAACTGCAGCCACGATGGGACGGACATTGGCCATGTCCCTGTGTGGGACACAGGCCTGATTGAGTTAGGGTGCATTCTTTGTCTCTCCCTTTCTTGTGATTATCCCATCTCTACATTTGTGCTTTAGCCACCTGTGAGTCCCATCTCTGGTTTCAGAGAGAACAGAGGGTGTTATGGGCCAATAGACACAATAAACCCTAGAGATTAGATGCTACCCTACTTTCCAGAAAAGACTGGGCACACCATGAGTTGCACAATGATGGGACCAGGGTCCAAAAGCTGCTGAGAGGGAAGGACTGGTTGTGAATGCATTTTTGAAGGCTCCAAGCTGGAACTCTAGTGGCACCAAGCAGGGCAGATGCTGGTGGGGATGTTTGGGTAGTTGTTGGTGAACACCTGCGCACCTGAGATGGGTAGGCATGGAGGAGAAATCGGCAGCCCATAGGGCTGTTGAAAGTGGTCTTATGTGAAAAGAGGCTCAGGTATGGGCACAGGAAATGACATCATTGCCTTGACAATGGATCAAACAGAACATGGAACCCTGGTATCCAGGCACCCACTTCACTGACCAAGCCATCCGAGCTCACTTGGTTGGAGCCACTGGAGGGAGAAGGATGTTCTCCTGTGGTTGCAGACAATGCCGAGCCTCAGGCTCCCAGGAATCTCAGGGGGGCCAACTAGCCCTTTTGTGGATACACTGTGTGAGGCTTCATCTTAGACGCCAGAGCCTCTGGTGATTGTCGCAGAGGAGCTCAAGAGTAACAGTGAGTAGCACAGGGCAGGTGAGCCCAGCAGGCCCTCTAGTCTGATCCCTGATGAATGGCCCAGGACTCCTATTCTGACTCTGTGTGTGTGTGTGTGTGTGTGTGTGTGTGTGTGTGTGTGTGTGTGTTTGTACTGATGGGAACTGTCCCATTGTGCTTTGACTCTAGTGTATTGGCACAAGTCATTTTTCTGTTTGTCACCATTTCCATTTTGAACCCACCATTCTTGGTCCCAACCCAGGGTGAAAATGATCAGAACACGGAGGAGCCCTTCAGGGTTCAGAGCCTTGAACCTTACAGGCAGGACCAGCTTAGGAATGAGCTCCTGCCTGTCATTTGTGGGAGGAACCTACATTTCAGCAGCAACATGGGGTTAATCTCCTGGGATTTCATCCCCACCCAGCAGGTGCTGGATCTCTTGTTCCCAAAACAGCCACCTTCTTCAGTCTTTACTCCTGGTGCCACTCCACATCCTCCAAGGGGACAAGAACCTCAGGTTCTGGATGGATGTTGTAGAATGCCCACAGAGCCAACTGCCAGGCTGGGTGGGGTGCAGTTGCTGGGCTTTGCTGATGTTGTCATCCCCCACAGTTCTTGGAACCTTCTGTGGCAGTGGCATCCAGGACCCCAGCAGCTGTGAGTAGCAGCTCCTCACTGCTTCACTCCAGCGAGCAGGTGGAAGACAGCCGCGTTGTTCACGTCCTCCTAGAGGGACAGAGCCTGAGGGAGACAAAGCGCATCCCGGTAAGCCCGACAGCAGGGCTGCCTCCTGGGTGTCCACACAGTGGAAGGCAGGAGACACAGCCAACCCCAGGGCTATGGTGGGAAATAAAGAAGAGAGAGGTCCGTCTTAAGGGCTTGACCTGAGGAGGGAGAGCATCAGCATGCCCAGCTTCAGTGGTGAGTGGGCCTGTGTATTGTGGGTTTTGCAGGCCAGAAGTGCAGACGGAAGTGCTGTGGACAGATGAAGGCAGAGATATGTCCAGGGTGCAGGCTGCAGTGCCTAGAACTTGGTATTCTCAATGAGTGAAGTTGGAGCAGAGGAGGTGGCAGTGACTTGTCACATGTGTAATAGGGGATGTGTTCCTGGTGGCAGGGAAGAGAACCTCCTTAGCATGACTAGGTGTAGGAATTTGGGGTCGGGATCACCTGGGGGGTCATGCCAAAGCTTCGGAATGTTAGGCTTTGCATGTATGTAAATACGGAGCTAAAGGGGTTCTTGGCAGAATTTCTATGGATGTGCAGTAGACACGCTAATGCTGCAGGTGTCCAGCTGCAGAGGAGACATGTTCAGTGACTGCCAGTGCTGAGTCAAGTACATCATGACAACCAGACCCGCACCGAGCTTCCAGAGGCCAGGGCCTCTCAAAGCTATCATGAAGCACTCAAGTGCACACTCTTGTATCTGAGTCTGTTTTGTGTCGTGGCAGTCAGGACCCAAATTTTCAGTGCATCTGCCTCTTCCACCCACAAAGGCAGCCTGCATCCCAGATCACACTTGGTGAGCAGATCTCTGGCCCATTGCTCTCATCTCAGTGAGATGAGAGTGTGTCTGTGCATAGGCAGTTTGGTCCTTTGACATGAGTGGAATGTGGCTCCCCAGGGGGAGGGGAGATGGCAGGTACAGGCAGATATTTGTACCAGGATTGTTCTAGTAGCACATTGCAAGAACCCAGGTGGTATATGGAGGACACACTCAGGTAGCAGGATAACAAGATTGTGCCCTTGTATATGTAGCTGAGATTTCTCCTGAATGTTTGACCACAGTCTTCTGGGTAGCTCTTCTAAAAGCCATTCTCTGATGACATTTGTCCCACCCTGATCCAGGTGACCTTTCAGGAGACGGTGACAAGCCTCATCCGCAGGGCCTTGGACCAAAATTTGTTGCAGCATGAGGATGTGGACATCTTTGAGCTGCTGTATATGATGTCTGAGCATGAGAGTAAGTAGGACAATCAGACAGTGGGGAGACATGATCCACTGTGGGCTCAGGATAACTGACAGCCAAGAGAAAGTGGGCCTTGGCCCCAAAATACCAAAGTGTGATGGGCCTGGCGGAGACTCTCAGGGGTTGTGGGTGTTTTGTGGTATAATCCTTGAGTGCCACCTAACAATTCTCTCCACTTCGCTCTGCAGAAATCAAGGTCTCTGACCACTCACTCGTGTGTCTGTCCATGAATCTGGGAATACAATATTTCATGGTGAGGAAACGCCCCCAGGTCAAGGGAAAGGAGGTAAACACCTACCTTATTCAAGCTGTGCATGTGCTGCCATTCCACTCCGACCTGAGGAAATAAGAAGCCTCAGCACCTGGACATATTTGCTGGAAGCCCATAGAGCCAACTGACAGTCTGGGGTGGCTTTCTGTTTCTGGGTTTGCTGATGTTCCATCCCCCACAGTTCTCAGAATCAACCTGCAAGTCCTCCAGGCCGCTTTCCCACAAGCAGGTGGGAGACACCTGCTTAATTCGTGTCCACTTAGAAACACAAAGTCCAGAGATGGCCAAGAGTGTTCTGGTAAGCCTGGGAGCAGGGGTGTCCCGTGGTGCTTACACCTGGGTGGGGAGCAGACACTGGTCCAATACCATGGACTACTCATGCCCTCTTGAATTTGGAGCTTCTGGATGATCAGGAGGATAGATGGGAATCAAGAAGGGAGAGGTCAGTGTGAAGGGCTGGAGCTGAGATGAGCGAGTGCAGCAGCTTGTCCACTGCCATGTCTGAGGGAGTCTGTGTGTCAGGTGGCAGCATGCAGTCCAGAAGGGCAGGGACAGGTATGGGTGACAGATGAGAATAGGACAGGAACTAGGTTGCAGGTTCCCTTGTATGGGATGCTGACGTCTATGGAGGAGGACAGCAGTGTGAGGTTCTCCATGTTCCTTGAACAAGGAGCTGAGAGAGTCTCTCTGCAGAGTCGATATGGATGTGGAGCAAGCACACTAAATGTCCAGGTAACCCAATGACCACCCTTGCCGGATGAGGTGCCCTCCTACATCCCAGCCAGCACTGAGCCTCTGGAGGCCAGGAGCTCTCGTGGCTATCTTTCAGCTCTCCTGTGTGTGGTCATGTTCCTGGGTCTGTTTTTGGCCCTGGCAATCCAGACCAAAGCCTCTAGGTTTTGTGCCTAGGCCATTCCCAATGCCGCCTGCATCCTCGGGCAGACCTGGGATCTTGGAGGCTATTGTCCCATTCCTCCCAACTTGTGGGATGAGATTGCATCTGTATGCAGGTAGTGGGGTCCTTTCACTCCGAGAGGAGTGCAGCTCCACAAAGAGCAATGGCAGGCCCAGGAAGTCCTATGTACAAGGATTGGGCTAGTAGCCTGTGGGAAGAGCCCACACGATGAGCAGGAGGTCAGCCTCGGGTAGTAGGGGCATGGATGTTGCCCTTGTATTTAGAGTGGAGGTGCCTCCAGAATGCCCCTGCCCACTGTCCTTGAGTAGTCACTTCAAGGCCCATTTCCTGAAGGCCTGTCTCCCATGCTGCTCCAGGTGACCTGCCACGATAGGGCTCCTGTCGTCATCCGCAGCGCCCTCGACCTACACTTCCTTACTGAGGAGAATCCAGAGGATTATGAGCTGGGCCAAATCATCTCTCGCCGTCAGAGTAAGTGAGACAATCAGATAGCAGAGAGCAAGGGTCAGGATGTGGACTCAGGTCAACTCTTAGCAACAAAGAGTAGTCTCTGACCCCCAAGAACACTCCAACAGGTGTGTTGGGTTCGTGCACAAAGCCAACTGCACTTCTGCTGGTGGAAGGTCTTGAGGTCCAATGGTATACCCCGGTGGATATTGCGGCTCCCCACCAGGTGCCCTCCCCTGGACATGAACAGGCATCCAAAGCTGACATCTTTGAGGAGTGAGGAGGAAAGCCTCTCTCCAGGAGCAGTGTGTTTTCATGGTCTGGGATAGGAGTGGTTTCAAAGGAACATGGGAATGCATGGGCTAAAGAGGGAACTGGCATTTTGTGGACTGAAGCAGTACTATTGAAAGCCTTCTGTGTGACCAAAAAACCACTGCCTGGGCAGAGCATTGCCAGGATTCTAGCAAGCAGTAACAGGATGAAATTGGGAAGAAAACACAGCCTGGGAGACAGCCTGAATCATCTGTTTTTGCATAAATTCCATGGTCTTACGCACCTGAGTCCACTAGGCAAGGAGTGATCACAATAGCCAGGTTGTGATCCCTAACTAAAGTCAGATGAGGGCTTCCTGAGCACGTAGCCACAGAGCTCATCTGATAATAATGCCAGCGCTTTTTCGTTGGTTGGTTGGTTGGTTTTTGTGAGCCAAACACCACAGCAGCCATTATCCCAGCCTATGTACCCTGAAGACCACCATCCCTATGAGTTCTAGGATCACTTGTCTCCTATCTTAACCTACTGTTAGGTTAGTAGAGTCTATGGAAGAGGAAGTCTGTCTGGGGCCTTGGTAGCCTAAGAAATTCATAGCAGAGATCTCCACATCCAACCCAGAAGGGATGGAGAACAGGCTCTAGGTTAGAGGAGGGCGACAGGAAACACATGTTCAGAGGAAGGAGAAGCGGCTGTTGTATTCCCCCACTCGGGGTCATGGCACCACTGGGCCATACACCATGTTGGAGGGAAGCAGTCCCTTTGCTGGTCTTTGGAACCATTGTTCTCAGTAGGGCAGTATTTGGAATGTGGCCTCCATTCTCAGAAGCCTGGTTCACATGGAGGCGGGCTCCACCAATGCAGAAGCATGGCTCTAACGTGGTATCCGTGCTGGTCAGCCTGTCCTCACTGTGGCCATACTTGAGGAAAATAACTCAGAGGAGGAATCCTAGGCCTTTTTTCTCTGGGTTTCATAGCTTTCTCTTTGGTTGTGCACTGAGGCTGTCCATAAAGCTCTAGTGTGTGGCAGTGGAGAGCTCCTCAGCCCTTGCCACAAAGGCATAGACTGGGAGAGAGAGAACGAGGCTGGCAGAGAGGGAGAGAGAGAAAGATGGAGAGGGAGGACCTCTCCTTGGAGAATGAGGATTCAGTGGAGCCAACAGGAACAAGGTACTGTTGCCCAGGGCACAACCCTGTTTAGGTCTTACTCCAACCATGCTCAACCTTTCTTCCAGTCCCTCCCACCCCCCAGTAGTGTATTCATCTTGAATGAGAATTTCATGTTGACATCAGAGCACTCACCATCCAATGCTTCCCTCCAAACCCACCTATGAAGATGGCTCATGTGGGGACTGAATCTTCGGCACAGGAGCCTTTTGTGGGAGATTTCAGATGCAAACCCTAGTGGTGTGCTTTGGCAGATGCAAGAGGACCTGAGATATTCTGGAGTCCAAAGCCTTCGGTAGGAACAGACATTAGGTCTGTTGAAGTGCTCTGCCTAGTTCTTCCTCAGGGAGGACTGTGGAGGCTGTCTTTGTTGGTATTGGTGCTGAATTGGAGAGCTCTCAGGTGTGTGGCTCTGGCCTTTTCTGGCACAGGCTCTCAGATGTTGGCGTGTCCTAGGGAGCACCTCCTGAGTGCCACCTTCTTTTTGTACACCCCTCTCTCCCCAGAGCTGAGGATTCCAGCAGAGGCCAACGTATTTGATGCCAAGAATCCTCACAAAAAATCCAACTTTGTGCTGAGGAAAAGGAGCCTCTCCCAAAAGAATGATGGGTGGATCGAGCCTCAACCTCCCTCTCGTCCTGCAAAGAAGGCTCCAGCCCTCCTGAGGATGCTTGCAAAACCATTCTGGGGCTGTGTGCCTGGGCGGGGCTGAGGCAGCCCAGGAATATTTACATTGATTACTATTTTCTTCAAAGTTTGAATCTATAGTTTGCCATTGTCCTTGACCTTGTTTAGTAACACAGTTGTTACTCTATCCTGTATTTGTTGTTTCCATTAATATATTATTATTATTTTAAAATATATATGTTTTTGTTACCTGATCTACTGTGATGATTTGAGTATACTAAATGTAGCAGTGATTCCTAAAGGACACATCCAAACCAACAGGAAGGTATGTTTCATTCTATCAGCAAGAACTTTGGTTTTTAGGAGTTTGGCAGATGGCATTATCTGAGTCAGTTTTCCAATGGGGGCAATGAAGTATCAGCTGTGATGGTACAAACACAAACAAAGACACACAAACACACACAAGAGCACACACACTCACTGAGAGATAGATAGACAGATGGAGTTGGTCTCTGCTGAAATACTTTGGAGACATGGTTCTGATTTCTCCCCTTTTGGAGTATTTTCAATTGCACAAGGTGTCTTGCAAATGAACCCATGTCTGAGGAAGACATGCATGTGTACTTCACATGCCACTTTTCACATAGCAGGAAGGTCATGTAATCTTTTTCATGCAGCTGTCTTTTGACTGTGAACCATCCCATGAGGTCAGCTGTGGAATTTTCAAATTGTAGCATCACAATGGGGATCCACTCTTTGGATTTGGGGATATTTCCGATTTTCTTGATTCAGATTGGAATGATATATATATTAGTTTTTGATGAAAATTCTGCATTTGATGGTAATGAATGTCGTGCATCTAGGAATCTGTAGAGTGCAGACAATGAATGGATGCCTACTGTTGTCTGGACTGGTCTGAAAAGTCCTGTAGCATCTGAGCATGTGTGAGGGCTGTACAGGTCTTGCCAAAAGTCCAGGTCAGATGATCCTGCACAAAGCTGAACTCCTAGTGGTCTCCACAACAGTGTAAGGGCCAAGGAGAAACACACTTCCACACAGAAGTTGGGAAGCTACCTTATGAAGGTGATCATAGATACGGGATTATTAATATATCCAGGTTGGCATCTATTATTTTTTTAGCTTTTGACTTTCGCAGCTGTGGGCATCTTGACAACCATCAACTCCCTGTAAGCACAGACAACTCTATAAGAACCTGAGGATAAATTTCCCTGTGCATGTCCCCTTGTGAAACTGCTTAAGCACCGCCTGGTTTACACACAGGTGGAATTTCTAGGTCAAAGTGTGCATGTTTACTTCTTTGACTAAGCACTGCCAGGTGGCTCTTCTGCATAGCTCTACCTGTGGCCAGGATTGTATTATCTAGCTTTCTAACTTTTGCATGTTGAGTAGATACATAGTGGGAGCACACTGTTTTTGTTGGTATTTTTCTTGGTATCTATTCTGATGCTTTTCACTGGGGGATTTTTTCCTGTGAAAATGGGCTTCCTCTACTTGACCTTATTTTCTTCTTTTTAAAATTTTTTCAATGTGACTTTTTAATTTTAGTTTTATTAAAGACATTGCCCCTTGCTTGCATAGTCTATATCTAAAGCACTAGTCCTTGCTCCAAGGCCCAGCTTGCTCTCAGCTGCCCCAGGAGGGGAACAGTCTTTGGCGGTAGACAAGAGACGCCCCTGCAGGGGGCACAAGTGCTTTGGCCCTCTGGTGTCTTGCCAGCAGTGCTTCCCATGCTCACAGAGGGTTTCAGACACTGAGTCAATGGTCCAGGTGGTCTTTTGTTCAGTCTGATCTCAAATTGAGCTCCTCTGAGAGGTCATATTGAAGTCCTTGTGTGTACCTGATCCATCATTCTAAACAATATTCCAAGTTCACTTTTTGTGTGTACGTGGGTTCTGGGGATTGAACCCAGGGCCTTGAGCCTGTGAGGCAAGTGACCTACCTGAGCTACACCCTCAGAGACCCCTGTAAAAGTATTTCCCCTTTGCCTCGGGGTCTAAGTTGCCAAGGCTGACCTCAAACGTTCCTCTTGCCTCAGCCACCCTGGTGGCTGGCATGACAGGCATGCACCTGGGACTGTCACACTCGAGCCTGTGATGGGAACTCATGTGCATCTGTCCAGGGCTGAGCATGGTTAGGCAGAGCTGTGCTCCAGGCTCCCTGCAGGGCTGTGGAGGCTTCTGCTGCCCAGCAGCCCTGGTGCCATGGCCAGGGCTCCTCCCAGCCGAGGGCAGGCAGCTGCCCATTGCTGTAGGCTGACCTTATTTTCTTCTTATGGCACTCGTCCGTTCTCTGGAGTATGTTGTATGGTTTGTCCATTAGGAGTCTAACAGGTCCTCTAGAACCTTCAAACAATTAGTAAAATTCCTGAACAGTAAGTGAGCACGCACAGAAATTGGGCTAATATTTTGGGAAGAACAATGTTGGATGATATATTCATGGCTTGAATATATCATCCAACATGAAGTTATATTTTATTACTTACAAAATAATAAAATAATGAAGCAATACCATGGGCTGAGCTAAAATAGATCCTTAGGATCTTAGGCATTCTGTAATAAATCTGTGTCACTTGAAGTATAGAGTTGATCGACTCTGAGTAATGAAACAGAAGTAAAGGTATCAAAGCCAATGATCATCTGTTTCCAATTTTCTGTGATTTGGTTCAAGTGGTAAAGTGGTGATATTTATTAATAATGGATCGAATAGGTTCATAATTGTTTTAGAGTACAATTAGATGCCTTCAAACTTTAGGCTACATGGGCACATTTGAGAACGGTTCCAGCCATTCTCTCATCCTTTGGGTCATTCCCCTCCTATGTCCTGTGAGACATTTTCTATGTGAGGCTTTAAGAAGAAGAAGAGAATATTCTGTAAAGAAAACCTTGTGATCTGTGCAGTATGAAGTTGAATGGATTCATTCAGAAATCAGAAATTCTATTGAAAGATATTTATTGGCATGAGCCAAATAAAACCTATTTTGAGGCATCCTGGTGAAGACAAGGTTTTATCTTTATGTCTCATTTTCTATGTTTTGTTGTTGTTGTTGTTGTTAGAATGAAATTCATATGTTGCCAGACCATTCTATCAGATGTGTAACTAGATGCCATTTAAATTACCCACTTTTACATGGTAGACAGTTTTTAATGAACACTGCCTGTCTGCACCTTTTTTAAAAACAGGACTGGGATCAGAAGCCCAAATACCAATGGTTAGCTGGAGCATATTTTTCATTTGGCCTATCTGTCAGTATTCCCTGAGGTCATCTGTGCAATCAGCTTCGTTACTCCTGCTCCCTCACTGGATTTCATAGAAACCATATGCTATGTATGAATCAGGGACACCAATCCCACAACATAGCATTCTTGCAATATCCAAAGTCCCACTTTTCACTTCGCCATGCCTGAGATCAGCAGTAATATTTATCAGCAAATGTGAGATTTTCAAAGATCCAATTCTATGTGCTCCTTTCTCATAGAGCCTTAGGCAGGGATATAGCATACATAAATATTAAGTAAAGTCCATAGTTTTTAAAATGTCATCCATTGAATAGTTGACACATGTCTGAGATACTTTTTATTTTGGAGGAGGTATTATTTAATAGGGAATTCCAACAGCTACCTAATAGTGAAATGAGAAGTCTTGCATCCATTTTATTTTGTTTCTGATGATTTTTATGAGTAAGGGTAAGATACTTCCTTGTTCTGATGCAGATGTTGCCCACTTTTGTGAATGGATGCGGGGTGTCACCTACTACTTGCATATCTGCATATTGGGCTTGACACTGCTATCGTACTTGGTAGTTGGCAAAAAGTCAATACTGAAGTTAAGCTCTTGTGTTCTAGCAGCAGAGCTGAAGATCCTTGATGTGCCACCTTCTGCAATCCATGCTGCTCTCTTCATGTTCCTTATTGACTTCCTGGTGATGAGCATCATGGTCTCCTGGTCTTGAGAATGGCCAAGCATTGCTCTGTGAATGTGGAAGATGGGCATGTGGAAGGCTCCAGGGAGGAGGGATCATTGAACATGTACTCGAATCCATGTGCCTGTTGAATGACCTGTTTTTTTATTTTTGGGTTTTAAGGGAGACACTGCCCTAAAACACTTCTGTGCAGCTGGGGATGCAGGCTTCTGCTTCACCTTGCAGGAAGCATTAACGAATCCTTTCCAGAAGACATGAGAAGAGAGAAGTGAGCCTCTGGTATCATGCAGGTTCCTTGCATTGCCCATGGGCTAGAAGAGAGAAGAGTTGCTTCATGAGATTTGATCCCCTTTTTCCTGAAAAGTTCCACACAGAGGTGAGTCCCCAGCATGTTTAGAAATCATTTCAGACACCTTTCTGGACGGAATTGAATCAGAGCCCCTGATGATGTGGAAGAGCTAAAGATGGGTTTGCTATGAATTTTCTATTTCATTCATCAGGGCCTGAGTCAAGTCAGTCATTGTGCTGTCAACACATGAGCTGCTGGTCAAATGTGAGGAAGTGGTCTTGCTTTATGAAAACACCACCCTGATTCAGTGAGCCAGAGGCAGCCTGCAGTCCCTGTTTTCCTGTAAAGGCAGATTGCTGTGGATGGCCTCTGGCCTCGTCATGCAGCCCTGCTCAGAGTAGGGGATTGAGGGACCAGGCAGATCCCTAGTTCCTTTTGACCTTTATTGCCATTGGGCCACCCCAGGGTCCTTGGACTCTACCTGGTCTTCTGGCCTGGGTCAGGGGATGTGAGGTTTGGAATCCCCCTCTGTGGCAGGATCCCAGCCCCCCAGCCACTTGAGGTCAGCACATCCTTCCCTAATTGTGTTAGAGTTGGAGACTTCTCCCACCCATCCTCATCCATGCTCATCCCACATTTTGTAGCTTGGCACCTGAGGACCTTTATTCATTGACTTAGTTGTTAGTGATGATGGTTACTAAGACTAAGTGACTCTTTCGAGTCACATCACTTGCATGGTAGGGCTAGAGCATGGATCTTCCTAATTGATTTCATGGGACTCTCTCATGGAAACTGTGACTGCTTCCTAAACACACACTCTACATTTGGAGTGTCAAAATTCTTGCCACTGCCTCCTTGGCAAGTGTATCTTGTCTTCTACGTGGGAATTTCACAAATATTTTCCTTTGGTTTGTGGAGGTCATGCAGAAGGGATTTCATTTGAAATAGCCCAAACAAGAAATACCAGTTGTCTTTTTCGCACATGGATGTGTGTAGTGAACACCCCTTTCTGTGTGCTTGCATGAGTTACTCCTTTGAATTTGTTGAAGAATGGTTGGCTGGGGAGCAAGTTAACGAGAGATGGATATCAATGGTTGTCAAGTATTCTGACGTGAAGAATGTATTGAGGATGTGAAGGCTTTTCTAGCCAGTTCCTATGGCTCAGTCAGGGATCAGTCAGAGGATTCTGTCTGGTAGACTCTTTGGCACAGATGTCAAAGTGGCCTGGTCTTACCCTGTCCAGGACTGAATGCTGAGCTTGAGTGGGAGCTTCTTGTCATTTCAAGCATTTCCATGAGTCTGTCCTCTGTTCTGTTGTATCCAAGTGGTTTCTAATAGGAAAGCAGAACAAAAATTGAAAGTATGGTGATTGATTATTTTTACCAATGTTATTTCAATCCACTTTGTTTAATACGAAATTACCTTTATGCTAGTAAGATTTCATATGTGAGGAAATAATGAAAATATTGGGGTTAAGGAATGAGAATATGCAAATCAAACATTTTTGAGCACCAAGACCCGTTTTTTGTTTTTGTTTTTGTTTTTTTTTTAACTTAAATAATATTAAGTGCCAGAGGACCACCGCTGCCATACAGCCTCAACAACCTCCAGGTCCAGCCTCCAGGTGGCCCATTTCACCAGGGTGTGTGGGACCACACTGTCCTGGGATGAGAGAACAGTACCCACGGATGTTGACATCTTACAGAGTAGATATTGCCAGTGACAATAGGGAGCTATTGGCACATGAGGAAGGGAAGAGCTCTCAGGATGGGAAGAGGGGGCCGCTTCGAGACTCATTGGGTATGGCACGAGGCTGCTGGGTGTGGTGTTGGCCTGGGCCCACTGAGTGGGGCAGATCCGTGGTCTGTGTTTCTGTACGCTCCTCTGTAGCCTGTGTTGGCAGCAGATCAGGGAATTGCGATCAGAAGTGCTCCCAGTAACACAGGCACCAGCCCCCAGAGTGTGTGCCTATCCGTTTCCCCACCTGGCCTGACTTAGTGCCTGTCTTGCCTCAGGGCTGAGACCCTACAATCTCTGATGAGGGTGTCTGTGGTCCAGATCCAACCTGCATGGCCAACATGCTCAGACCTTCAGCTGGGTCCTAGGCTGCTGCAACCAAACTCTGTTAACTGGGTGGCCGACAACAGAGGAAGTGTCTTCCGTTGAGCTCCAGAGGCTCAACACAGTAGGTGTTGGGCTGTCCCAGTGCCATAACCCCTCCCAGGTTTCAAGGGGACTGTCTCCCCAACTCTCCCAGCCCTTGCCCACTCTCCTATTGCTGCCCACGATCTGTGGTTCCCATATGGGCATCCCGCCCTGGCTCCAACCTCACATATCCGGTATCCCCCAGTCTCCCTGGTATCTGGGTCCAGACTCTCCTCTTCCTACAAGAATATCAGATATTGGATTTGGTCCCAGTTGATGCTGTGTTCCATCATGTGAGCTCTTAGCTTCATCACTGTGCAAAGACTCTTTTCCCACACAAGTTCGCACGACTTTTGGCTGGCTAAGAATTTTCAGGCGACACTTTTCTAATGAGTACACTTTCCTTCCTTCCGATCTCCCACCAGTGAGCATTCCTCGCACCCTTGTCCTAGTTCCTTTATGGCAGTTTCCCTCCTTATGGCTGAGAGGACCTAGTGACCCCTGAATTCACACGTTCTCCTTAATCACCAACACACTGCAGAATTCTCCAGGGGGCCATATATGCTCCTGCAAGTTGGTGTTGGAAATAGTTCTCCATCCATTAATCACTCCCTCACTCACTAATGTCCTTGTGTCCTTGAGAAAGGCTCTCCCTTTCCTGGTTTTCCTGAATAGAAATCCTCTTGCCTCTTGGGTGAATAGGGTTATGGGTTGTGCAGAAGGTGTTGGTCCACTGAGCATCTTAGAGACTGTCCTTTATGGAGCCTAATGATCCTCACTGGGGAATGAGGCCAGGGTCCTAACTGTGGTTAGTTAGAGAGGGAAAGAAGGACAAGGGAAACTCAGATGTCCCTTCATGGCCCCTGGAGTTAGAGGACTTACCCCTTTGCACCTGGGATCAGGAGACCTCATTTCCTCGAGGACACGCACACTCAGACGTTAATCTTGAGTGTGGGTTCCTTTCTGGGGTCCAGGGCTGTTGTTAGCCACCAGGAATGACAGTGCTCTCCATGCTGAGTGGAGCCATTTTTGCCAGGAAAGAGAGCCCATGGTCACGCCTTGTGCAAAGCATCCCACGCCAGGGGCTCCCATGCCTACATTCCTGTCCTGAAAGGAAGCCACTCAGAGGCAAGGTGGGTCCAACCACCTCCCATGTGTTCACTCATAACTGTGTTCCAGCAGTCACCCCAGTGAACAGTCCTGATGGGATTGGATGTGGCTCAGAATGTCACCCTCATGAGCTCTACCCTGCCACAGCTGCAGTTCTGCAGTGGGAGAAACTCAAAACCTCAAAACACATGCACATGAAAGAAAAGAGCAAGAGCCAGAGCCCAAACAGGCCAGGTGTGGCAAAGACAGCTGGAGTGCCTAGGTTGGGACTCAGAATTATGTCAGTGGGGTGGCATTGCTGCTGGCACCAGCATGATAACCGAGAGCCAGCCCTGCTCATTTTGGGGAGCAGTGTGTTGGGGAAGGCAGCAGAAATTGAGAGGCAGGATTGAGTTTGGCCCTAGGAGGAGGTTGGGTAAGAGGCCAGTGTGGGTTGGAGAGCCTGGGCAGATAGACAGAGGCCAGGGCACACCCCAAAGCCTGGAGACTGCACTTGATGTCCAGGGTTGTGAAACACCACTTCCCCTCTTACTCACAACTGAGAGCAAGGGGCATTGATGAGTTCAGTTTGTGTGCGGCTGCATCCAAGGTGGCTCGGCTAGGAACCTCTGTTTCCTTGACTCAGGAGGCTGGGAGTCCAGGCTCCACTGAGGCTCGGCTGGGAGGATCGGAGTCTGAGTTTATGCCTGTGTTCCCCGTAGGATCCATGTTGGCTGAGCCTCAGTGTTTTTGTAATGAGAGGATGGGTGACCGTCATGTCTTTATCACAGGACACACTTGCTAAATGGATTTGTTTGCTCTGAGGAGGAAAGAGAGAGGGGGGAGTGGTGCTGGAGACAGGGATGCAGACAGGGGTCATGGACTTGGCATAACTCAGTCTTGGAGGTGATATCCCATCACCTGTACCCACTTCAATTCCCATGAATCCAGAGGCTGAGCCCCCTTGAGGTGAGGGGTGAACCGGTTCTGGGCAGCAGGATGCTGTGGTACCTCGGAGTCTCTGTGAGACCCCAACACTAGACACACTTGGCCCTTTTGAAATCTTAGGAGAAGCCTTGGGAAGTTGTATGGCAGAGGGGAGCAGCCTCTGCATCTCAGTCCCCTCCAACTTGCCATGGTGTAGAGAGGGAACTGCAGCCACGATGGGACGGACATTGGCCATGTCCCTGTGTGGGACACAGGCCTGATTGAGTTAGGGTGCATTCTTTGTCTCTCCCTTTCTTGTGATTATCCCATCTCTACATTTGTGCTTTAGCCACCTGTGAGTCCCATCTCTGGTTTCAGAGAGAACAGAGGGTGTTATGGGCCAATAGACACAATAAACCCTAGAGATTAGATGCTACCCTACTTTCCAGAAAAGACTGGGCACACCATGAGTTGCACAATGATGGGACCAGGGTCCAAAAGCTGCTGAGAGGGAAGGACTGGTTGTGAATGCATTTTTGAAGGCTCCAAGCTGGAACTCTAGTGGCACCAAGCAGGGCAGATGCTGGTGGGGATGTTTGGGGAGTTGTTGGTGAACACCTGCGCACCTGAGATGGGTAGGCATGGAGGAGAAATCGGCAGCCCATAGGGCTGTTGAAAGTGGTCTTATGTGAAAAGAGGCTCAGGTATGGGCACAGGAAATGACATCATTGCCTTGACAATGGATCAAACAGAACATGGAACCCTGGTATCCAGGCACCCACTTCACTGACCAAGCCATCCGAGCTCACTTGGTTGGAGCCACTGGAGGGAGAAGGATGTTCTCCTGTGGTTGCAGACAATGCCGAGCCTCAGGCTCCCAGGAATCTCAGGGGGGCCAACTAGCCCTTTTGTGGATACACTGGGTGAGGCTTCATCTTAGACGCCAGAGCCTCTGGCGATTGTCGCAGAGGAGCTCAAGAGTAACAGTGAGTAGCACAGGGCAGGTGAGCCCAGCAGGCCCTCTAGTCTGATCCCTGATGAATGGCCCAGGACTCCTATTCTGACTCTGTGTGTGTGTGTGTGTGTGTGTGTGTGTTGTGTTTGTACTGATGGGAACTGTCCCATTGTGCTTTGACTCTAGTGTATTGGCACAAGTCATTTTTCTGTTTGTCACCATTTCCATTTTGAACCCACCATTCTTGGTCCCAACCCAGGGTGAAAATGATCAGAACACGGAGGAGCCCTTCAGGGTTCAGAGCCTTGAACCTTACAGGCAGGACCAGCTTAGGAATGAGCTCCTGCCTGTCATTTGTGGGAGGAACCTACATTTCAGCAGCAACATGGGGTTAATCTCCTGGGATTTCATCCCCACCCAGCAGGTGCTGGATCTCTTGTTCCCAAAACAGCCACCTTCTTCAGTCTTTACTCCTGGTGCCACTCCACATCCTCCAAGGGGACAAGAACCTCAGGTTCTGGATGGATGTTGTAGAATGCCCACAGAGCCAACTGCCAGGCTGGGTGGGGTGCAGTTGCTGGGCTTTGCTGATGTTGTCATCCCCCACAGTTCTTGGAACCTTCTGTGGCAGTGGCATCCAGGACCCCAGCAGCTGTGAGTAGCAGCTCCTCACGGCTTCACTCCAGCGAGCAGGTGGAAGACAGCCGCGTTGTTCACGTCCTCCTAGAGGGACAGAGCCTGAGGGAGACAAAGCGCATCCCGGTAAGCCCGACAGCAGGGCTGCCTCCTGGGTGTCCACACAGTGGAAGGCAGGAGACACAGCCAACCCCAGGGCTATGGTGGGAAATAAAGAAGAGAGAGGTCCGTCTTAAGGGCTTGACCTGAGGAGGGAGAGCATCAGCATGCCCAGCTTCAGTGGTGAGTGGGCCTGTGTATTGTGGGTTTTGCAGGCCAGAAGTGCAGACGGAAGTGCTGTGGACAGATGAAGGCAGAGATATGTCCAGGGTGCAGGCTGCAGTGCCTAGAACTTGGTATTCTCAATGAGTGAAGTTGGAGCAGAGGAGGTGGCAGTGACTTGTCACATGTGTAGGAGGGGATGTGTTCCTGGTGGCAGGGAAGAGATCCTCCTTAGCATGACTAGGTGTAGGAATTTGGGGTCGGGATCACCTGGGGGGGTCATGCCAAAGCTTCGGAATGTTAGGCTTTGCATGTATGTAAATACGGAGCTAAAGGGGTTCTTGGCAGAATTTCTATGGATGTGCAGTAGACACGCTAATGCTGCTGGTGTCCAGCTGCAGAGGAGACATGTTCAGTGACTGCCAGTGCTGAGTCAAGTACATCATTACAACCAGACCCGCACCGAGCTTCCAGAGGCCAGGGCCTCTCAAAGCTATCATGAAGCACTCAAGTGCACACTCTTGTATCTGAGTCTGTTTTGTGTCGTGGCAGTCAGGACCCAAATTTTCAGTGCATCTGCCTCTTCCACCCACAAAGGCAGCCTGCATCCCAGATCACACTTGGTGCGCAGATCCCTGGCCCATTGCTCTCATCTCAGTGAGATGAGAGTGTGTCTGTGCATAGGCAGTTTGGTCCTTTGACATGAGTGGAATGTGGCTCCCCAGGGGGAGGGGAGATGGCAGGTACAGGCAGATATTTGTACCAGGATTGTTCTAGTAGCACATTGCAAGAACCCAGGTGGTATATGGAGGACACACTCAGGTAGCAGGATAACAAGATTGTGCCCTTGTATATGTAGCTGAGATTTCTCCTGAATGTTTGACCACAGTCTTCTGGGTAGCTCTTCTAAAAGCCATTCTCTGATGACATTTGTCCCACCCTGATCCAGGTGACCTTTCAGGAGACGGTGACAAGCCTCATCCGCAGGGCCTTGGACCAAAATTTGTTGCAGCATGAGGATGTGGACAACTTTGAGCTGCTGTATATGATGTCTGAGGATGAGAGTAAGTAGGACAATCAGACAGTGGGGAGACATGATCCACAGTGGGCTCAGGATAACTGACAGCCAAGAGAAAGTGGGCCTTGGCCCCAAAATACCAAAGTGTGATGGGCCTGGCGGAGACTCTCAGGGGTTGTGGGTGTTTTGTGGTATAATCCTTGAGTGCCACCTAACAATTCTCTCCACTTCGCTCTGCAGAAATCAAGGTCTCTGACCACTCACTCGTGTGTCTGTCCATGAATCTGGGAATACAATATTTCATCGTGAGGAAACGCCCCCAGGTCAAGGGAAAGGAGGTAAACACCTACCTTATTCAAGCTGTGCATGTGCTGCCATTCCACTCCGACCTGAGGAAATAAGAAGCCTCAGCACCTGGACATATTTGCTGGAAGCCCATAGAGCCAACTGACAGTCTGGGGTGGCTTTCTGTTTCTGGGTTTGCTGATGTTCCATCCCCCACAGTTCTCAGAATCAACCTGCAAGTCCTCCAGGCCGCTTTCCCACAAGCAGGTGGGAGACACCTGCTTAACTCGTGTCCACTTAGAAACACAAAGTCCAGAGATGGCCAAGAGTGTTCTGGTAAGCCTGGGAGCAGGGGTGTCCCGTGGTGCTTACACCTGGGTGGGGAGCAGACACTGGTCCAATACCATGGACTACTCATGCCCTCTTGAATTTGGAGCTTCTGGATGATCAGGAGGATAGATGGGAATCAAGAAGGGAGAGGTCAGTGTGAAGGGCTGGAGCTGAGATGAGCGAGTGCAGCAGCTTGTCCACTGCCATGTCTGAGGGAGTCTGTGTGTCAGGTGGCAGCATGCAGTCCAGAAGGGCAGGGACAGGTATGGGTGACAGATGAGAATAGGACAGGAACTAGGTTGCAGGTTCCCTTGTATGGGATGCTGACGTCTATGGAGGAGGACAGCAGTGTGAGGTTCTCCATGTTCCTTGAACAAGGAGCTGAGAGAGTCTCTCTGCAGAGTCGATATGGATGTGGAGCAAGCACACTAAATGTCCAGGTAACCCAATGACCACCCTTGCCGGATGAGGTGCCCTCCTACATCCCAGCCAGCACTGAGCCTCTGGAGGCCAGGAGCTCTCGTGGCTATCTTTCAGCTCTCCTGTGTGTGGTCATGTTCCTGGGTCTGTTTTTGGCCCTGGCAATCCAGACCAAAGCCTCTAGGTTTTGTGCCTAGGCCATTCCCAATGCCGCCTGCATCCTCGGGCAGACCTGGGATCTTGGAGGCTATTGTCCCATTCCTCCCAACTTGTGGGATGAGATTGCATCTGTATGCAGGTAGTGGGGTCCTTTCACTCCGAGAGGAGTGCAGCTCCACAAAGAGCAATGGCAGGCCCAGGAAGTCCTATGTACAAGGATTGGGCTAGTAGCCTGTGGGAAGAGCCCACACGATGAGCAGGAGGTCAGCCTCGGGTAGTAGGGTCATGGATGTTGCCCTTGTATTTAGAGTGGAGGTGCCTCCAGAATGCCCCTGCCCACTGTCCTTGAGTAGTCACTTCAAGGCCCATTTCCTGAAGGCCTGTCTCCCATGCTGCTCCAGGTGACCTGCCACGATAGGGCTCCTGTCGTCATCCGCAGCGCCCTCGACCTACACTTCCTTACTGAGGAGAATCCAGAGGATTATGAGCTGGGCCAAATCATCTCTCGCCGTCAGAGTAAGTGAGACAATCAGATAGCAGAGAGCAAGGGTCAGGATGTGGACTCAGGTCAACTCTTAGCAACAAAGAGTAGTCTCTGACCCCCAAGAACACTCCAACAGGTGTGTTGGGTTCGTGCACAAAGCCAACTGCACTTCTGCTGGTGGAAGGTCTTGAGGTCCAATGGTATACCCCGGTGGATATTGCGGCTCCCCACCAGGTGCCCTCCCCTGGACATGAACAGGCATCCAAAGCTGACATCTTTGAGGAGTGAGGAGGAAAGCCTCTCTCCAGGAGCAGTATGTTTTCATGGTCTGGGATAGGAGTGGTTTCAAAGGAACATGGGAATGCATGGGCTAAAGAGGGAACTGGCATTTTGTGGACTGAAGCAGTACTATTGAAAGCCTTCTGTGTGACCAAAAAACCACTGCCTGGGCAGAGCATTGCCAGGATTCTAGCAAGCAGTAACAGGATGAAATTGGGAAGAAAACACAGCCTGGGAGACAGCCTGAAACATCTGTTTTTGCATAAATTCCATGGTCTTACGCACCTGAGTCCACTAGGCAAGGAGTGATCACAATAGCCAGGTTGTGATCCCTAACTAAAGTCAGATGAGGGCTTCCTGAGCACGTAGCCACAGAGCTC
This sequence comes from Urocitellus parryii, assembly GCF_045843805.1. NCBI lineage: Eukaryota > Metazoa > Chordata > Mammalia > Rodentia > Sciuridae > Urocitellus > Urocitellus parryii. The sequence continues at coordinate 68,766,609 of NC_135548.1, forward strand.
ATCTGATAATAATGCCAGCGCTTTTTCGTTGGTTGGTTGGTTGGTTTTTGTGAGCCAAACACCACAGCAGCCATTATCCCAGCCTATGTACCCTGAAGACCACCATCCCTATGAGTTCTAGGATCACTTGTCTCCTATCTTAACCTACTGTTAGGTTAGTAGAGTCTATGGAAGAGGAAGTCTGTCTGGGGCCTTGGTAGCCTAAGAAATTCATAGCAGAGATCTCCACATCCAACCCAGAAGGGATGGAGAACAGGCTCTAGGTTAGAGGAGGGCGACAGGAAACACATGTTCAGAGGAAGGAGAAGCGGCTGTTGTATTCCCCCACTCGGGGTCATGGCACCACTGGGCCATATACCATGTTGGAGGGAAGCAGTCCCTTTGCTGGTCTTTGGAACCATTGTTCTCAGTAGGGCAGTATTTGGAATGTGGCCTCCATTCTCAGAAGCCTGGTTCACATGGAGGCGGGCTCCACCAATGCAGAAGCATGGCTCTAACGTGGTATCCGTGCTGGTCAGCCTGTCCTCACTGTGGCCATACTTGAGGAAAATAACTCAGAGGAGGAATCCTAGGCCTTTTTTCTCTGGGTTTCATAGCTTTCTCTTTGGTTGTGCACTGAGGCTGTCCATAAAGCTCTAGTGTGTGGCAGTGGAGAGCTCCTCAGCCCTTGCCACAAAGGCATAGACTGGGAGAGAGAGAACGAGGCTGGCAGAGAGGGAGAGAGAGAAAGATGGAGAGGGAGGACCTCTCCTTGGAGAATGAGGATTCAGTGGAGCCAACAGGAACAAGGTACTGTTGCCCAGGGCACAACCCTGTTTAGGTCTTACTCCAACCATGCTCAACCTTTCTTCCAGTCCCTCCCACCCCCCAGTAGTGTATTCATCTTGAATGAGAATTTCATGTTGACATCAGAGCACTCACCATCCAATGCTTCCCTCCAAACCCACCTATGAAGATGGCTCATGTGGGGACTGAATCTTCGGCACAGGAGCCTTTTGTGGGAGATTTCAGATGCAAACCCTAGTGGTGTGCTTTGGCAGATGCAAGAGGACCTGAGATATTCTGGAGTCCAAAGCCTTCGGTAGGAACAGACATTAGGTCTGTTGAAGTGCTCTGCCTAGTTCTTCCTCAGGGAGGACTGTGGAGGCTGTCTTTGTTGGTATTGGTGCTGAATTGGAGAGCTCTCAGGTGTGTGGCTCTGGCCTTTTCTGGCACAGGCTCTCAGATGTTGGCGTGTCCTAGGGAGCACCTCCTGAGTGCCACCTTCTTTTTGTACACCCCTCTCTCCCCAGAGCTGAGGATTCCAGCAGAGGCCAACGTATTTGATGCCAAGAATCCTCACAAAAAATCCAACTTTGTGCTGAGGAAAAGGAGCCTCTCCCAAAAGAATGATGGGTGGATCGAGCCTCAACCTCCCTCTCGTCCTGCAAAGAAGGCTCCTGCCCTCCTGAGGATGCTTGCAAAACCATTCTGTTGCTGTGTGCCTGGGCGGGGCTGAGGCAGCCCAGGAATATTTACATTGATTACTATTTTCTTCAAAGTTTGAATCTATAGTTTGCCATTGTCCTTGACCTTGTTTAGTAACACAGTTGTTACTCTATCCTGTATTTGTTGTTTCCATTAATATATTATTATTATTTTAAAATATATATGTTTTTGTTACCTGATCTGCTGTGATGATTTGAGTATACTAAATGTAGCAGTGATTCCTAGAGGACACATCCAAACCAACAGGAAGGAATGTTTCATTCTATCAGCAAGAACTTTGGTTTTTAGGAGTTTGGCAGATGGCATTATCTGAGTCAGTTTTCCAATGGGGGCAATGAAGTATCAGCTGTGATGGTACAAACACAAACAAAGACACACAAACACACACAAGAGCACACACACTCACTGAGAGATAGATAGACAGATGGAGTTGGTCTCTGCTGAAATACTTTGGAGACATGGTTCTGATTTCTCCCCTTTTGGAGTATTTTCAATTGCACAAGGTGTCTTGCAAATGAACCCATGTCTGAGGAAGACATGCATGTGTACTTCACATGCCACTTTTCACATAGCAGGAAGGTCATGTAATATTTTCCATGCAGCTGTCTTTTGACTGTGAACCATCCCATGAGGTCAGCTGTGGAATTTTCAACTTGTAGCATCACAATGGGGATCCACTCTTTGGATTTGGGGATATTTCCGATTTTCTTGATTCAGATTGGAATGATATATATATTAGTTTTTGATGAAAATTCTGCATTTGATGGTAATGAATGTCGTGCATCTAGGAATCTGTAGAGTGCAGACAATGAATGGATGCCTACTGTTGTCTGGACTGGTCTGAAAAGTCCTGTAGCATCTGAGCATGTGTGAGGGCTGTACAGGTCTTGCCAAAAGCCCAGGTCAGATGATCCTGCACAAAGCTGAACTCCTAGTGGTCTCCACAACAGTGTAAGGGCCAAGGAGAAACACACTTCCACACAGAAGTTGGGAAGCTACCTTATGAAGGTGATCATAGATACGGGATTATTAATATATCCAGGTTGGCATCTATTATTTTTTTAGCTTTTGACTTTCGCAGCTGTGGGCATCTTGACAACCATCAACTCCCTGTAAGCACAGACAACTCTATAAGAACCTGAGGATAAATTTCCCTGTGCATGTCCCCTTGTGAAACTGCTTAAGCACCGCCTGGTTTACACACAGGTGGAATTTCTAGGTCAAAGTGTGCATGTTTACTTCTTTGACTAAGCACTGCCAGGTGGCTCTTCTGCATAGCTCTACCTGTGGCCAGGATTGTATTATCTAGCTTTCTAACTTTTGCATGTTGAGTAGATACATAGTGGGAGCACACTGTTTTTGTTGGTATTTTTCTTGGTATCTATTCTGATGCTTTTCACTGGGGGATTTTTTCCTGTGAAAATGGGCTTCCTCTACTTGACCTTATTTTCTTCTTTTTAAAATTTTTTCAATGTGACTTTTTAATTTTAGTTTTATTAAAGACATTGCCCCTTGCTTGCATAGTCTATATCTAAAGCACTAGTCCTTGCTCCAAGGCCCAGCTTGCTCTCAGCTGCCCCAGGAGGGGAACAGTCTTTGGCGGTAGACAAGAGACGCCCCTGCAGGGGGCACAAGTGCTTTTGCCCTCTGGTGTCTTGCCAGCAGTGCTTCCCATGCTCACAGAGGGTTTCAGACACTGAGTCAATGGTCCAGGTGGTCTTTTGTTCAGTCTGATCTCAAATTGAGCTCCTCTGAGAGGTCATATTGAAGTCCTTGTGTGTACCTGACCCATCATTTTAAACAATATTCCAAGTTCACTTTTTGTGTGTACGTGGGTTCTGGGGATTGAACCCAGGGCCTTGAGCCTGTGAGGCAAGTGACCTACCTGAGCTACACCCTCAGAGACCCCTGTAAAAGTATTTCCCGTTTGCCTCGGGGTCTAAGTTGCCAAGGCTGACCTCAAACGTTCCTCTTGCCTCAGCCTCCCTGGTGGCTGGCATGACAGGCATGCACCTGGGACTGTCACACTCGAGCCTGTGATGGGAACTCATGTGCATCTGTCCAGGGCTGAGCATGGTTAGGCAGAGCTGTGCTCCAGGCTCCCTGCAGGGCTGTGGAGGCTTCTGCTGCCCAGCAGCCCTGGTGCCATGGCCAGGGCTCCTCCCAGCCGAGGGCAGGCAGCTGCCCATTGCTGTAGGCTGACCTTATTTTCTTCTTATGGCACTCGTCCGTTCTCTGGAGTATGTTGTATGGTTTGTCCATTAGGAGTCTAACAGGTCCTCTAGAACCTTCAAACAATTAGTAAAATTCCTGAACAGTAAGTGAGCGCGCGCAGAAATTGGGCTAATATTTTGGGAAGAACAATGTTGGATGATGTATTCATGGCTTGAATATATCATCCAACATGAAGTTATATTTTATTACTTACAAAATAATAAAATAATGAAGCAATACCATGGGCTGAGCTAAAATAGATCCTTAGGATCTTAGGCATTCTGTAATAAATCTGTGTCACTTGAAGTATAGAGTTGATCGATTCTGAGTAATGAAACAGAAGTAAAGGTATCAAAGCCAATGATCATCTGTTTCCAATTTTCTGTGATTTGGTTCAAGTGGTAAAGTGGTGATATTTATTAATAATGGATCGAATAGGTTCATAATTGTTTTAGAGTACAATTAGATGCCTTCAAACTTTAGGCTACATGGGCACATTTGAGAACGGTTCCAGCCATTCTCTCATCCTTTGGGTCATTCCCCTCCTATGTCCTGTGAGACATTTTCTATGTGAGGCTTTAAGAAGAAGAAGAGAATATTCTGTAAAGAAAACCTTGTGATCTGTGCAGTATGAAGTTGAATGGATTCATTCAGAAATCAGAAATTCTATTGAAAGATATTTATTGGCATGAGCCAAATAAAACCTATTTTTAGGCATCCTGGTGAAGACAAGGTTTTATCTTTATGTCTCATTTTCTATGTTTTGTTGTTGTTGTTGTTGTTAGAATGAAATTCATATGTTGCCAGACCATTCTATCAGATGTGTAACTAGATGCCATTTAAATTACCCACTTTTACATGGTAGACAGTTTTTAATGAACACTGCCTGTCTGCACCTTTTTTAAAAACAGGACTGGGATCAGAAGCCCAAATACCAATGGTTAGCTGGAGCATATTTTTCATTTGGCCTATCTGTCAGTATTCCCTGAGGTCATCTGTGCAATCAGCTTCGTTACTCCTGCTCCCTCACTGGATTTCATAGAAACCATATGCTATGTATGAATCAGGGACACCAATCCCACAACATAGCATTCTTGGAATATCTAAAGTCCCACTTTTCACTTCGCCATGCCTGAGATCAGCAGTAATATTTATCAGCAAATGTGAGATTTTCAAAGATCCAATTCTATGTGCTCCTTTCTCATAGAGCCTTAGGCAGGGATATAGCATACATAAATATTAAGTAAAGTCCATAGTTTTTAAAATGTCATCCATTGAATAGTTGACACATGTCTGAGATACTTTTTATTTTGGAGGAGGTATTATTTAATAGGGAATTCCAACAGCTACCTAATAGTGAAATGAGAAGTCTTGCATCCATTTTATTTTGTTTCTGATGATTTTTATGAGTAAGGGTAAGATACTTCCTTGTTCTGATGCAGATGTTGCCCACTTTTGTGAATGGATGCGGGGTGTCACCTACTACTTGCATATCTGCATATTGGGCTTGACACTGCTATCGTACTTGGTAGTTGGCAAAAAGTCAATACTGAAGTTAAGCTCTTGTGTTCTAGCAGCAGAGCTGAAGATCCTTGATGTGCCACCTTCTGCAATCCATGCTGCTCTCTTCATGTTCCTTATTGACTTCCTGGTGATGAGCATCATGGTCTCCTGGTCTTGAGAATGGCCAAGCATTGCTCTGTGAATGTGGAAGATGGGCATGTGGAAGGCTCCAGGGAGGAGGGATCATTGAACATGTACTCGAATCCATGTGCCTGTTGAATGACCTGTTTTTTTATTTTTGGGTTTTAAGGGAGACACTGCCCTAAAACACTTCTGTGCAGCTGGGGATGCAGGCTTCTGCTTCACCTTGCAGGAAGCATTAACGAATCCTTTCCAGAAGACATGAGAAGAGAGAAGTGAGCCTCTGGTATCATGCAGGTTCCTTGCATTGCCCATGGGCTAGAAGAGAGAAGAGTTGCTTCATGAGATTTGATCCCCTTTTTCCTGAAAAGTTCCACACAGAGGTGAGTCCCCAGCATGTTTAGAAATCATTTCAGACACCTTTCTGGACGGAATTGAATCAGAGCCCCTGATGATGTGGAAGAGCTAAAGATGGGTTTGCTATGAATTTTCTATTTCATTCATCAGGGCCTGAGTCAAGTCAGTCATTGTGCTGTCAACACATGAGCTGCTGGTCAAATGTGAGGAAGTGGTCTTGCTTTATGAAAACACCACCCTGATTCAGTGAGCCAGAGGCAGCCTGCAGTCCCTGTTTTCCTGTAAAGGCAGATTGCTGTGGATGGCCTCTGGCCTCGTCATGCAGCCCTGCTCAGAGTAGGGGATTGAGGGACCAGGCAGATCCCTAGTTCCTTTTGACTTTTATTGCCATTGGGCCACCCCAGGGTCCTTGGACTCTACCTGGTCTTCTGGCTTGGGTCAGGGGATGTGAGGTTTGGAATCCCCCTCTGTGGCAGGATCCCAGCCCCCCAGCCACTTGAGGTCAGCACATCCTTCCCTAATTGTGTTAGAGTTGGAGACTTCTCCCACCCATCCTCATCCATGCTCATCCCACATTTTGTAGCTTGGCACCTGAGGACCTTTATTCATTGACTTAGTTGTTAGTGATGATGGTTACTAAGACTAAGTGACTCTTTCAAGTCACATCACTTGAATGGTAGGGCTAGAGCATGGATCTTCCTAATTGATTTCATGGGACTCTCTCATGGAAACTGTGACTGCTTCCTAAACACACACTCTACATTTGGAGTGTCAAAATTCTTGCCACTGCCTCCTTGGCAAGTGTATCTTGTCTTCTACGTGGGAATTTCACAAATATTTTCCTTTGGTTTGTGGAGGTCATGCAGAAGGGATTTCATTTGAAATAGCCCAAACAAGAAATACCAGTTGTCTTTTTCGCACATGGATGTGTGTAGTGAACACCCCTTTCTGTGTGCTTGCATGAGTTACTCCTTTGAATTTGTTGAAGAATGGTTGGCTGGGGAGCAAGTTAACGAGAGATGGATATCAATGGTTGTCAAGTATTCTGACGTGAAGAATGTATTGAGGATGTGAAGGCTTTTCTAGCCAGTTCCTATGGCTCAGTCAGGGATCAGTCAGAGGATTCTGTCTGGTAGACTCTTTGGCACAGATGTCAAAGTGGCCTGGTCTTACCCTGTCCAGGACTGAATGCTGAGCTTGAGTGGGAGCTTCTTGTCATTTCAAGCATTTCCATGAGTCTGTCCTCTGTTCTCTTGTATCCAAGTGGTTTCTAATAGGAAAGCAGAACAAAAATTGAAAGTATGGTGATTGATTATTTTTACCAATGTTATTTCAATCCACTTTGTTTAATACGAAATTACCTTTATGCTAGTAAGATTTCATATGTGAGGAAATAATGAAAATATTGGGGTTAGGGGATGAGAATATGCAAATCAAACATTTTTGAGCACCAAGACCCGTTTTTTTTTTTTTTTTTTTTTTTTTTTTTTTTTTTTTTTTTTTTTTTTTTAACTTAAATAATATTAAGTGCCAGAGGACCACCGCTGCCATTCAGCCTCAACAACCTCCAGGTCCAGCCTCCAGGTGGCCCATTTCACCAGGGTGTGTGGGACCACACTGTCCTGGGATGAGAGAACAGTACCCACGGATGTTGACATCTCACAGAGTAGATATTGCCAGTGACAGTAGGGAGCTATTGGCACATGAGGAAGGGAAGAGCTCTCGGGATGGGAAGAGGGGGCCGCTTCGAGACTCATTGGGTATGGCACGAGGCTGCTGGGTGTGGTGTTGGCCTGGGCCCACTGAGTGGGGCAGATCCGTGGTCTGTGTTTCTGTACCCTCCTCTGTAGCCTGTGTTGGCAGCAGATCAGGGAATTGCGATCAGAAGTGCTCCCAGTAACACAGGCACCAGCCCCCAGAGTGTGTGCCTATCCGTTTCCCCACCTGGCCTGACTTAGTGCCTGTCTTGCCTCAGGGCTGAGACCCTACAATCTCTGATGAGGGTGTCTGTGGTCCAGATCCAACCTCCATGGCCAACATGCTCAGACCTTCAGCTGGGTCCTAGGCTGCTGCAACCAAACTCTGTTAACTGGGTGGCCGACAACAGAGGAAGTGTCTTCCGTTGAGCTCCAGAGGCTCAACACAGTAGGTGTTGGGCTGTCCCAGTGCCATAACCCCTCCCAGGTTTCAAGGGGACTGTCTCCCCAACTCTCCCAGCCCTTGCCCACTCTCCTATTGCTGCCCACGATCTGTGGTTCCCATATGGGCATCCCGCCCTGGCTCCAACCTCACATATCTGGTATCCCCCAGTCTCCCTGGTATCTGGGTCCAGACTCTCCTCTTCCTACAAGAATATCAGATATTGGATTTGGTCCCAGTTGATGCTGTGTTCCATCATGTGAGCTCTTAGCTTCATCACTGTGCAAAGACTCTTTTCCCACACAAGTTCGCACGACTTTTGGCTGGCTAAGAATTTTCAGGCGACACTTTTCTAATGAGTACACTTTCCTTCCTTCCGATCTCCCACCAGTGAGCATTCCTCGCACCCTTGTCCTAGTTCCTTTATGGCAGTTTCCCTCCTTATGGCTGAGAGGACCTAGTGACCCCTGAATTCACACGTTCTCCTTAATCACCAACACACTGCAGAATTCTCCAGGGGGCCATATATGCTCCTGCAAGTTGGTGTTGGAAATAGTTCTCCATCCATTAATCACTCCCTCACTCACTAATGTCCTTGTGTCCTTGAGAAAGGCTCTCCCTTTCCTGGTTTTCCTGAATAGAAATCCTCTTGCCTCTTGGGTGAATAGGGTTATGGGTTGTGCAGAGGGTGTTGGTCCACTGAGCATCTTAGAGACTGTCCTTTATGGAGCCTAATGATCCTCACTGGGGAATGAGGCCAGGGTCCTAACTGTGGTTAGTTAGAGAGGGAAAGAAGGACAAGGGAAACTCAGATGTCCCTTCATGGCCCCTGGAGTTAGAGGACTTACCCCTTTGCACCTGGGATCAGGAGACCTCATTTCCTCGAGGACACGCACACTCAGACGTTAATCTTGAGTGTGGGTTCCTTTCTGGGGTCCAGGGCTGTTGTTAGCCACCAGGAATGACAGTGCTCTCCATGCTGAGTGGAGCCATTTTTGCCAGGAAAGAGAGCCCATGGTCACGCCTTGTGCAAAGCATCCCACGCCAGGGGCTCCCATGCCTACATTCCTGTCCTGAAAGGAAGCCACTCAGAGGCAAGGTGGGTCCAACCACCTCCCATGTGTTCACTCATCACTGTGTTCCAGCAGTCACCCCAGTGAACAGTCCTGATGGGATTGGATGTGGCTCAGAATGTCACCCTCATGAGCTCTACCCTGCCACAGCTGCAGTTCTGCAGTGGGAGAAACTCAAAACCTCAAAACACATGCACATGAAAGAAAAGAGCAAGAGCCAGAGCCCAAACAGGCCAGGTGTGGCAAAGACAGCTGGAGTGCCTAGGTTGGGACTCAGAATTATGTCAGTGGGGTGGCATTGCTGCTGGCACCAGCATGATAACCGAGAGCCAGCCCTGCTCATTTTGGGGAGCAGTGTGTTGGGGAAGGCAGCAGAAATTGAGAGGCAGGATTGAGTTTGGCCCTAGGAGGAGGTTGGGTAAGATGCAAGTGTGGGTTGGAGAGCCTGGGCAGATAGACAGAGGCCAGGGCACACCCCAAAGCCTGGAGACTGCACTTGATGTCCAGGGTTGTGAAACACCACTTCCCCTCTTACTCACAACTGAGAGCAAGGGGCATTGATGAGTTCAGTTTGTGTGCGGCTGCATCCAAGGTGGCTCGGCTAGGAACCTCTGTTTCCTTGACTCAGGAGGCTGGGAGTCCAGGCTCCACTGAGGCTCGGCTGGGAGGATCGGAGTCTGAGTTTATGCCTGTGTTCCCTGTAGGATCCATGTTGGCTGAGCCTCAGTGTTTTTGTAATGAGAGGATGGGTGACCGTCATGTCTTTATCACAGGACACACTTGCTAAATGGATTTGTTTGCTCTGAGGAGGAAAGAGAGAGGGGGGAGTGGTGCTGGAGACAGGGATGCAGACAGGGGTCATGGACTTGGCATAACTCAGTCTTGGAGGTGATATCCCATCACCTGTACCCACTTCAATTCCCATGAATCCAGAGGCTGAGCCCCCTTGAGGTGAGGGGTGAACCGGTTCTGGGCAGCAGGATGCTGTGGTACCTCGGAGTCTCTGTGAGACCCCAACACTAGACACACTTGGCCCTTTTGAAATCTTAGGAGAAGCCTTGGGAAGTTGTATGGCAGAGGGGAGCAGCCTCTGCATCTCAGTCCCCTCCAACTTGCCATGGTGTAGAGAGGGAACTGCAGCCACGATGGGACGGACATTGGCCATGTCCCTGTGTGGGACACAGGCCTGATTGAGTTAGGGTGCATTCTTTGTCTCTCCCTTTCTTGTGATTATCCCATCTCTACATTTGTGCTTTAGCCACCTGTGAGTCCCATCTCTGGTTTCAGAGAGAACAGAGGGTGTTATGGGCCAATAGACACAATAAACCCTAGAGATTAGATGCTACCCTACTTTCCAGAAAAGACTGGGCACACCATGAGTTGCACAATGATGGGACCAGGGTCCAAAAGCTGCTGAGAGGGAAGGACTGGTTGTGAATGCATTTTTGAAGGCTCCAAGCTGGAACTCTAGTGGCACCAAGCAGGGCAGATGCTGGTGGGGATGTTTGGGTAGTTGTTGGTGAACACCTGCGCACCTGAGATGGGTAGGCATGGAGGAGAAATCGGCAGCCCATAGGGCTGTTGAAAGTGGTCTTATGTGAAAAGAGGCTCAGGTATGGGCACAGGAAATGACATCATTGCCTTGACAATGGATCAAACAGAACATGGAACCCTGGTATCCAGGCACCCACTTCACTGACCAAGCCATCCGAGCTCACTTGGTTGGAGCCACTGGAGGGAGAAGGATGTTCTCCTGTGGTTGCAGACAATGCCGAGCCTCAGGCTCCCAGGAATCTCAGGGGGGCCAACTAGCCCTTTTGTGGATACACTGGGTGAGGCTTCATCTTAGACGCCAGAGCCTCTGGCGATTGTCGCAGAGGAGCTCAAGAGTAACAGTGAGTAGCACAGGGCAGGTGAGCCCAGCAGGCCCTCTAGTCTGATCCCTGATGAATGGCCCAGGACTCCTATTCTGACTCTGTGTGTGTGTGTGTGTGTGTGTGTGTGTGTGTTTGTACTGATGGGAACTGTCCCATTGTGCTTTGACTCTAGTGTATTGGCACAAGTCATTTTTCTGTTTGTCACCATTTCCATTTTGAACCCACCATTCTTGGTCCCAACCCAGGGTGAAAATGATCAGAACACGGAGGAGCCCTTCAGGGTTCAGAGCCTTGAACCTTACAGGCAGGGCCAGCTTAGGAATGAGCTCCTGCCTGTCATTTGTGGGAGGAACCTACATTTCAGCAGCAACATGGGGTTAATCTCCTGGGATTTCATCCCCACCCAGCAGGTGCTGGATCTCTTGTTCCCAAAACAGCCACCTTCTTCAGTCTTTACTCCTGGTGCCACTCCACATCCTCCAAGGGGACAAGAACCTCAGGTTCTGGATGGATGTTGTAGAATGCCCACAGAGCCAACTGCCAGGCTGGGTGGGGTGCAGTTGCTGGGCTTTGCTGATGTTGTCATCCCCCACAGTTCTTGGAACCTTCTGTGGCAGTGGCATCCAGGACCCCAGCAGCTGTGAGTAGCAGCTCCTCACTGCTTCACTCCAGCGAGCAGGTGGAAGACAGCCGCGTTGTTCACGTCCTCCTAGAGGGACAGAGCCTGAGGGAGACAAAGCGCATCCCGGTAAGCCCGACAGCAGGGCTGCCTCCTGGGTGTCCACACAGTGGAAGGCAGGAGACACAGCCAACCCCAGGGCTATGGTGGGAAATAAAGAAGAGAGAGGTCCGTCTTAAGGGCTTGACCTGAGGAGGGAGAGCATCAGCATGCCCAGCTTCAGTGGTGAGTGGGCCTGTGTATTGTGGGTTTTGCAGGCCAGAAGTGCAGACGGAAGTGCTGTGGACAGATGAAGGCAGAGATATGTCCAGGGTGCAGGCTGCAGTGCCTAGAACTTGGTATTCTCAATGAGTGAAGTTGGAGCAGAGGAGGTGGCAGTGACTTGTCACATGTGTAGGAGGGGATGTGTTCCTGGTGGCAGGGAAGAGATCCTCCTTAGCATGACTAGGTGTAGGAATTTGGGGTCGGGATCACCTGGGGGGTCATGCCAAAGCTTCGGAATGTTAGGCTTTGCATGTATGTAAATACGGAGCTAAAGGGGTTCTTGGCAGAATTTCTATGGATGTGCAGTAGACACGCTAATGCTGCAGGTGTCCAGCTGCAGAGGAGACATGTTCAGTGACTGCCAGTGCTGAGTCAAGTACATCATTACAACCAGACCCGCACCGAGCTTCCAGAGGCCAGGGCCTCTCAAAGCTATCATGAAGCACTCAAGTGCACACTCTTGTATCTGAGTCTGTTTTGTGTCGTGGCAGTCAGGACCCAAATTTTCAGTGCATCTGCCTCTTCCACCCACAAAGGCAGCCTGCATCCCAGATCACACTTGGTGCGCAGATCCCTGGCCCATTGCTCTCATCTCAGTGAGATGAGAGTGTGTCTGTGCATAGGCAGTTTGGTCCTTTGACATGAGTGGAATGTGGCTCCCCAGGGGGAGGGGAGATGGCAGGTACAGGCAGATATTTGTACCAGGATTGTTCTAGTAGCACATTGCAAGAACCCAGGTGGTATATGGAGGACACACTCAGGTAGCAGGATAACAAGATTGTGCCCTTGTATATGTAGCTGAGATTTCTCCTGAATGTTTGACCACAGTCTTCTGGGTAGCTCTTCTAAAAGCCATTCTCTGATGACATTTGTCCCACCCTGATCCAGGTGACCTTTCAGGAGACGGTGACAAGCCTCATCTGCAGGGCCTTGGACCAAAATTTGTTGCAGCATGAGGATGTGGACAACTTTGAGCTGCTGTATATGATGTCTGAGGATGAGAGTAAGTAGGACAATCAGACAGTGGGGAGACATGATCCACAGTGGGCTCAGGATAACTGACAGCCAAGAGAAAGTGGGCCTTGGCCCCAAAATACCAAAGTGTGATGGGCCTGGCGGAGACTCTCAGGGGTTGTGGGTGTTTTGTGGTATAATTCTTGAGTGCCACCTAACAATTCTCTCCACTTCGCTCTGCAGAAATCAAGGTCTCTGACCACTCACTCGTGTGTCTGTCCATGAATCTGGGAATACAATATTTCATCGTGAGGAAACGCCCCCAGGTCAAGGGAAAGGAGGTAAACACCTACCTTATTCAAGCTGTGCATGTGCTGCCATTCCACTCCGACCTGAGGAAATAAGAAGCCTCAGCACCTGGACATATTTGCTGGAAGCCCATAGAGCCAACTGACAGTCTGGGGTGGCTTTCTGTTTCTGGGTTTGCTGATGTTCCATCCCCCACAGTTCTCAGAATCAACCTGCAAGTCCTCCAGGCCGCTTTCCCACAAGCAGGTGGGAGACACCTGCTTAATTCGTGTCCACTTAGAAACACAAAGTCCAGAGATGGCCAAGAGTGTTCTGGTAAGCCTGGGAGCAGGGGTGTCCCGTGGTGCTTACACCTGGGTGGGGAGCAGACACTGGTCCAATAACATGGACTACTCATGCCCTCTTGAATTTGGAGCTTCTGGATGATCAGGAGGATAGATGGGAATCAAGAAGGGAGAGGTCAGTGTGAAGGGCTGGAGCTGAGATGAGCGAGTGCAGCAGCTTGTCCACTGCCATGTCTGAGGGAGTCTGTGTGTCAGGTGGCAGCATGCAGTCCAGAAGGGCAGGGACAGGTATGGGTGACAGATGAGAATAGGACAGGAACTAGGTTGCAGGTTCCCTTGTATGGGATGCTGACGTCTATGGAGGAGGACAGCAGTGTGAGGTTCTCCATGTTCCTTGAACAAGGAGCTGAGAGAGTCTCTCTGCAGAGTCGATATGAATGTGGAGCAAGCACACTAAATGTCCAGGTAACCCAATGACCACCCTTTCCGGATGAGGTGGCCTTCTATATCCCAGCCAGCACTGAGCCTCTGGAGGCCAGGAGCTCTCGTGGCTATCTTTCAGCTCTCCTGTGTGTGGTCATGTTCCTGGGTCTGTTTTTGGCCCTGGCAATCCAGACCAAAGCCTCTAGGTTTTGTGCCTAGGCCATTCCCAATGCCGCCTGCATCCTCGGGCAGACCTGGGATCTTGGAGGCTATTGTCCCATTCCTCCCAACTTGTGGGATGAGATTGCATCTGTATGCAGGTAGTGGGGTCCTTTCACTCCGAGAGGAGTGCAGCTCCACAAAGAGCAATGGCAGGCCCAGGAAGTCCTATGTACAAGGATTGGGCTAGTAGCCTGTGGGAAGAGCCCACACGATGAGCAGGAGGTCAGCCTCGGGTAGTAGGGTCATGGATGTTGCCCTTGTATTTAGAGTGGAGGTGCCTCCAGAATGCCCCTGCCCACTGTCCTTGAGTAGTCACTTCAAGGCCCATTTCCTGAAGGCCTGTCTCCCATGCTGCTCCAGGTGACCTGCCACGATAGGGCTCCTGTCTTCATCCGTAGTGCCCTCGACCTACACTTCCTTACTGAGGAGAATCCAGAGGATTATGAGCTGGGCCAAATCATCTCTCGCCGTCAGAGTAAGTGAGACAATCAGATAGCAGAGAGCAAGGGTCAGGATGTGGACTCAGGTCAACTCTTAGCAACAAAGAGTAGTCTCTGACCCCCAAGAACACTCCAACAGGTGTGTTGGGTTCGTGCACAAAGCCAACTGCACTTCTGCTGGTGGAAGGTCTTGAGGTCCAATGGTATACCCCGGTGGATATTGCGGCTCCCCACCAGGTGCCCTCCCCTGGACATGAACAGGCATCCAAAGCTGACATCTTTGAGGAGTGAGGAGGAAAGCCTCTCTCCAGGAGCAGTATGTTTTCATGGTCTGGGATAGGAGTGGTTTCAAAGGAACATGGGAATGCATGGGCTAAAGAGGGAACTGGCATTTTGTGGACTGAAGCAGTACTATTGAAAGCCTTCTGTGTGACCAAAAAACCACTGCCTGGGCAGAGCATTGCCAGGATTCTAGCAAGCAGTAACAGGATGAAATTGGGAAGAAAACACAGCCTGGGAGACAGCCTGAATCATCTGTTTTTGCATAAATTCCATGGTCTTACGCACCTGAGTCCACTAGGCAAGGAGTGATCACAATAGCCAGGTTGTGATCCCTAACTAAAGTCAGATGAGGGCTTCCTGAGCACGTAGCCACAGAGCTCATCTGATAATAATGCCAGCGCTTTTTCGTTGGTTGGTTGGTTGGTTTTTGTGAGCCAAACACCACAGCAGCCATTATCCCAGCCTATGTACCCTGAAGACCACCATCCCTATGAGTTCTAGGATCACTTGTCTCCTATCTTAACCTACTGTTAGGTTAGTAGAGTCTATGGAAGAGGAAGTCTGTCTGGGGCCTTGGTAGCCTAAGAAATTCATAGCAGAGATCTCCACATCCAACCCAGAAGGGATGGAGAACAGGCTCTAGGTTAGAGGAGGGCGACAGGAAACACATGTTCAGAGGAAGGAGAAGCGGCTGTTGTATTCCCCCACTCGGGGTCATGGCACCACTGGGCCATACACCATGTTGGAGGGAAGCAGTCCCTTTGCTGGTGTTTGGAACCATTGTTCCCAGTAGGGCAGTATTTGGAATGTGGCCTCCATTCTCAGAAGCCTGGTTCACATGGAGGCGGGCTCCACCAACGCAGAAGCATGGCTCTAACGTGGTATCCGTGCTGGTCAGCCTGTCCTCACTGTGGCCATACTTGAGGAAAATAACTCAGAGGAGGAATCCTAGGCCTTTTTTCTCTGGGTTTCATAGCTTTCTCTTTGGTTGTGCACTGAGGCTGTCCATAAAGCTGTAGTGTGTGGCAGTGGAGAGCTCCTCAGCCCTTGCCACAAAGGCATAGACTGGGAGAGAGAGAACGAGGCTGGCAGAGAGGGAGAGAGAGAAAGATGGAGAGGGAGGACCTCTCCTTGGAGAATGAGGATTCAGTGGAGCCAACAGGAACAAGGTACTGTTGCCCAGGGCACAACCCTGTTTAGGTCTTACTCCAACCATGCTCAACCTTTCTTCCAGTCCCTCCCACCCCCCAGTAGTGTATTCATCTTGAATGAGAATTTCATGTTGACATCAGAGCACTCACCATCCAATGCTTCCCTCCAAACCCACCTATGAAGATGGCTCATGTGGGGACTGAATCTTCGGCACAGGAGCCTTTTGTGGGAGATTTCAGATGCAAACCCTAGTGGTGTGCTTTGGCAGATGCAAGAGGACCTGAGATATTCTGGAGTCCAAAGCCTTCGGTAGGAACAGACATTAGGTCTGTTGAAGTGCTCTGCCTAGTTCTTCCTCAGGGAGGACTGTGGAGGCTGTCTTTGTTGGTATTGGTGCTGAATTGGAGAGCTCTCAGGTGTGTGGCTCTGGCCTTTTCTGGCACAGGCTCTCAGATGTTGGCATGTCCTAGGGAGCACCTCCTGAGTGCCACCTTCTTTTTGTACACCCCTCTCTCCCCAGAGCTGAGGATTCCAGCAGAGGCCAACGTATTTTATGCCAAGAATCCTCACAAAAAATCCAACTTTGTGCTGAGGAAAAGGAGCCTCTCCCAAAAGAATGATGGGTGGATCGAGCCTCAACCTCCCTCTCGTCCTGCAAAGAAGGCTCCTGCCCTCCTGAGGATGCTTGCAAAACCATTCTGTTGCTGTGTGCCTGGGCGGGGCTGAGGCAGCCCAGGAATATTTACATTGATTACTATTTTCTTCAAAGTTTGAATCTATAGTTTGCCATTGTCCTTGACCTTGTTTAGTAACACAGATGTTACTCTATCCTGTATTTGTTGTTTCCATTAATATATTATTATTATTTTAAAATATATATGTTTTTGTTACCTGATCTACTGTGATGATTTGAGTATACTAAATGTAGCAGTGATTCCTAAAGGACACATCCAAACCAACAGGAAGGAATGTTTCATTCTATCAGCAAGAACTTTGGTTTTTAGGAGTTTGGCAGATGGCATTATCTGAGTCAGTTTTCCAATGGGGGCAATGAAGTATCAGCTATGATGGTACAAACACAAACAAAGACACACAAACACACACAAGAGCACACACACTCACTGAGAGATAGATAGACAGATGGAGTTGGTCTCTGCTGAAATACTTTGGAGACATGGTTCTGATTTCTCCCCTTTTGGAGTATTTTCAATTGCACAAGGTGTCTTGCAAATGAACCCATGTCTGAGGAAGACATGCATGTGTACTTCACATGCCACTTTTCACATAGCAGGAAGGTCATGTAATATTTTTCATGCAGCTGTCTTTTGACTGTGAACCATCCCATGAGGTCAGCTGTGGAATTTTCAACTTATAGCATCACAATGGGGATCCACTCTTTGGATTTGGGGATATTTCCGATTTTCTTGATTCAGATTGGAATGATATATATATTAGTTTTTGATGAAAATTCTGCATTTGATGGTAATGAATGTCATGCATCTAGGAATCTGTAGAGTGCAGACAATGAATGGATGCCTACTGTTGTCTGGACTGGTCTGAAAAGTCCTGTAGCATCTGAGCATGTGTGAGGGCTGTACAGGTCTTGCCAAAAGCCCAGGTCAGATGATCCTGCACAAAGCTGAACTCCTAGTGGTCTCCACAACAGTGTAAGGGCCAAGGAGAAACACACTTCCACACAGAAGTTGGGAAGCTACCTTATGAAGGTGATCATAGATACGGGATTATTAATATATCCAGGTTGGCATCTATTATTTTTTTAGCTTTTGACTTTCGCAGCTGTGGGCATCTTGACAACCATCAACTCCCTGTAAGCACAGACAACTCTATAAGAACCTGAGGATAAATTTCCCTGTGCATGTCCCCTTGTGAAACTGCTTAAGCACCGCCTGGTTTACACACAGGTGGAATTTCTAGGTCAAAGTGTGCATGTTTACTTCTTTGACTAAGCACTGCCAGGTGGCTCTTCTGCATAGCTCTACCTGTGGCCAGGATTGTATTATCTAGCTTTCTAACTTTTGCATGTTGAGTAGATACATAGTGGGAGCACACTGTTTTTGTTGGAATTTTTCTTGGTATCTATTCTGATGCTTTTCACTGGGGGATTTTTTCCTGTGAAAATGGGCTTCCTCTACTTGACCTTATTTTCTTCTTTTTAAAATTTTTTCAATGTGACTTTTTAATTTTAGTTTTATTAAAGACATTGCCCCTTGCTTGCATAGTCTATATCTAAAGCACTAGTCCTTGCTCCAAGGCCCAGCTTGCTCTCAGCTGCCCCAGGAGGGGAACAGTCTTTGGCGGTAGACAAGAGACGCCCCTGCAGGGGGCACAAGTGCTTTGGCCCTCTGGTGTCTTGCCAGCAGTGCTTCCCATGCTCACAGAGGGTTTCAGACACTGAGTCAATGGTCCAGGTGGTCTTTTGTTCAGTCTGATCTCAAATTGAGCTCCTCTGAGAGGTCATATTGAAGTCCTTGTGTGTACCTGATCCATCATTTTAAACAATATTCCAAGTTCACTTTTTGTGTGTACGTGGGTTCTGGGGATTGAACCCAGGGCCTTGAGCCTGTGAGGCAAGTGACCTACCTGAGCTACACCCTCAGAGACCCCTGTAAAAGTATTTCCCCTTTGCCTCGGGGTCTAAGTTGCCAAGGCTGACCTCAAACGTTCCTCTTGCCTCAGCCTCCCTGGTGGCTGGCATGACAGGCATGCACCTGGGACTGTCACACTCGAGCCTGTGATGGGAACTCATGTGCATCTGTCCAGGGCTGAGCATGGTTAGGCAGAGCTGTGCTCCAGGCTCCCTGCAGGGCTGTGGAGGCTTCTGCTGCCCAGCAGCCCTGGTGCCATGGCCAGGGCTCCTCCCAGCCGAGGGCAGGCAGCTGCCCATTGCTGTAGGCTGACCTTATTTTCTTCTTATGGCACTCGTCCGTTCTCTGGAGTATGTTGTATGGTTTGTCCATTAGGAGTCTAACAGGTCCTCTAGAACCTTCAAACAATTAGTAAAATTCCTGAACAGTAAGTGAGCGCGCGCAGAAATTGGGCTAATATTTTGGGAAGAACAATGTTGGATGATATATTCATGGCTTGAATATATCATCCAACATGAAGTTATATTTTATTACTTACAAAATAATAAAATAATGAAGCAATACCATGGGCTGAGCTAAAATAGATCCTTAGGATCTTAGGCATTCTGTAATAAATCTGTGTCACTTGAAGTATAGAGTTGATCGACTCTGAGTAATGAAACAGAAGTAAAGGTATCAAAGCCAATGATCATCTGTTTCCGATTTTCTGTGATTTGGTTCAAGTGGTAAAGTGGTGATATTTATTAATAATGGATCGAATAGGTTCATAATTGTTTTAGAGTACAATTAGATGCCTTCAAACTTTAGGCTACATGGGCACATTTGAGAACGGTTCCAGCCATTCTCTCATCCTTTGGGTCATTCCCCTCCTATGTCCTGTGAGACATTTTCTATGTGAGGCTTTAAGAAGAAGAAGAGAATATTCTGTAAAGAAAACCTTGTGATCTGTGCAGTATGAAGTTGAATGGATTCATTCAGAAATTCTATTGAAAGATATTTATTGGCATGAGCCAAATAAAACCTATTTTTAGGCATCCTGGTGAAGACAAGGTTTTATCTTTATGTCTCATTTTCTATGTTTTGTTGTTGTTGTTGTTGTTAGAATGAAATTCATATGTTGCCAGACCATTCTATCAGATGTGTAACTAGATGCCATTTAAATTACCCACTTTTACATGGTAGACAGTTTTTAATGAACACTGCCTGTCTGCACCTTTTTTAAAAACAGGACTGGGATCAGAAGCCCAAATACCAATGGTTAGCTGGAGCATATTTTTCATTTGGCCTATCTGTCAGTATTCCCTGAGGTCATCTGTGCAATCAGCTTCGTTACTCCTGCTCCCTCACTGGATTTCATAGAAACCATATGCTATGTATGAATCAGGGACACCAATCCCACAACATAGCATTCTTGGAATATCCAAAGTCCCACTTTTCACTTCGCCATGCCTGAGATCAGCAGTAATATTTATCAGCAAATGTGAGATTTTCAAAGATCCAATTCTATGTGCTCCTTTCTCATAGAGCCTTAGGCAGGGATATAGCATACATAAATATTAAGTAAAGTCCATAGTTTTTAAAATGTCATCCATTGAATAGTTGACACATGTCTGAGATACTTTTTATTTTGGAGGAGGTATTATTTAATAGGGAATTCCAACAGCTACCTAATAGTGAAATGAGAAGTCTTGCATCCATTTTATTTTGTTTCTGATGATTTTTATGAGTAAGGGTAAGATACTTCCTTGTTCTGATGCAGATGTTGCCCACTTTTGTGAATGGATGCGGGGTGTCACCTACTACTTGCATATCTGCATATTGGGCTTGACACTGCTATCGTACTTGGTAGTTGGCAAAAAGTCAATACTGAAGTTAAGCTCTTGTGTTCTAGCAGCAGAGCTGAAGATCCTTGATGTGCCACCTTCTGCAATCCATGCTGCTCTCTTCATGTTCCTTATTGACTTCCTGGTGATGAGCATCATGGTCTCCTGGTCTTGAGAATGGCCAAGCATTGCTCTGTGAATGTGGAAGATGGGCATGTGGAAGGCTCCAGGGAGGAGGGATCATTGAACATGTACTCGAATCCATGTGCCTGTTGAATGACCTGTTTTTTTATTTTTGGGTTTTAAGGGAGACACTGCCCTAAAACACTTCTGTGCAGCTGGGGATGCAGGCTTCTGCTTCACCTTGCAGGAAGCATTAACGAATCCTTTCCAGAAGACATGAGAAGAGAGAAGTGAGCCTCTGGTATCATGCAGGTTCCTTGCATTGCCCATGGGCTAGAAGAGAGAAGAGTTGCTTCATGAGATTTGATCCCCTTTTTCCTGAAAAGTTCCACACAGAGGTGAGTCCCCAGCATGTTTAGAAATCATTTCAGACACCTTTCTGGACGGAATTGAATCAGAGCCCCTGATGATGTGGAAGAGCTAAAGATGGGTTTGCTATGAATTTTCTATTTCATTCATCAGGGCCTGAGTCAAGTCAGTCATTGTGCTGTCAACACATGAGCTGCTGGTCAAATGTGAGGAAGTGGTCTTGCTTTATGAAAACACCACCCTGATTCAGTGAGCCAGAGGCAGCCTGCAGTCCCTGTTTTCCTGTAAAGGCAGATTGCTGTGGATGGCCTCTGGCCTCGTCATGCAGCCCTGCTCAGAGTAGGGGATTGAGGGACCAGGCAGATCCCTAGTTCCTTTTGACCTTTATTGCCATTGGGCCACCCCAGGGTCCTTGGACTCTACCTGGTATTCTGGCCTGGGTCAGGGGATGTGAGGTTTGGAATCCCCCTCTGTGGCAGGATCCCAGCCCCCCAGCCACTTGAGGTCAGCACATCCTTCCCTAATTGTGTTAGAGTTGGAGACTTCTCCCACCCATCCTCATCCATGCTCATCCCACATTTTGTAGCTTGGCACCTGAGGACCTTTATTCATTGACTTAGTTGTTAGTGATGATGGTTACTAAGACTAAGTGACTCTTTCAAGTCACATCACTTGCATGGTAGGGCTAGAGCATGGATCTTCCTAATTGATTTCATGGGACTCTCTCATGGAAACTGTGACTGCTTCCTAAACACACACTCTACATTTGGAGTGTCAAAATTCTTGCCACTGCCTCCTTGGCAAGTGTATCTTGTCTTCTACGTGGGAATTTCACAAATATTTTCCTTTGGTTTGTGGAGGTCATGCAGAAGGGATTTCATTTGAAATAGCCCAAACAAGAAATACCAGTTGTCTTTTTCGCACATGGATGTGTGTAGTGAACACCCCTTTCTGTGTGCTTGCATGAGTTACTCCTTTGAATTTGTTGAAGAATGGTTGGCTGGGGAGCAAGTTAACGAGAGATGGATATCAATGGTTGTCAAGTATTCTGACGTGAAGAATGTATTGAGGATGTGAAGGCTTTTCTAGCCAGTTCCTATGGCTCAGTCAGGGATCAGTCAGAGGATTCTGTCTGGTAGACTCTTTGGCACAGATGTCAAAGTGGCCTGGTCTTACCCTGTCCAGGACTGAATGCTGAGCTTGAGTGGGAGCTTCTTGTCATTTCAAGCATTTCCATGAGTCTGTCCTCTGTTCTCTTGTATCCAAGTGGTTTCTAATAGGAAAGCAGAACAAATATTGAAAGTATGGTGATTGATTATTTTTACCAATGTTATTTCAATCCACTTTGTTTAATACGAAATTACCTTTATGCTAGTAAGATTTCATATGTGAGGAAATAATGAAAATATTGGGGTTAGGGGATGAGAATATGCAAATCAAACATTTTTGAGCACCAAGACCCGTTTTTTGTTTTTGTTTTTGTTTTTTTTTTTAACTTAAATAATATTAAGTGCCAGAGGACCACCGCTGCCATTCAGCCTCAACAACCTCCATGTCCAGCCTCCAGGTGGCCCATTTCACCAGGGTGTGTGGGACCACACTGTCCTGGGATGAGAGAACAGTACCCACGGATGTTGACATCTCACAGAGTAGATATTGCCAGTGACAGTAGGGAGCTATTGGCACATGAGGAAGGGAAGAGCTCTCAGGATGAGAAGAGGGGGCCGCTTCGAGACTCATTGGGTATGGCACGAGGCTGCTGGGTGTGGTGTTGGCCTGGGCCCACTGAGTGGGGCAGATCCGTGGTCTGTGTTTCTGTACCCTCCTCTGTAGCCTGTGTTGGCAGCAGATCAGGGAATTGCGATCAGAAGTGCTCCCAGTAACACAGGCACCAGCCCCCAGAGTGTGTGCCTATCCGTTTCCCCACCTGGCCTGACTTAGTGCCTGTCTTGCCTCAGGGCTGAGACCCTACAATCTCTGATGAGGGTGTCTGTGGTCCAGATCCAACCTGCATGGCCAACATGCTCAGACCTTCAGCTGGGTCCTAGGCTGCTGCAACCAAACTCTGTTAACTGGGTGGCCGACAACAGAGGAAGTGTCTTCCGTTGAGCTCCAGAGGCTCAACACAGTAGGTGTTGGGCTGTCCCAGTGCCATAACCCCTCCCAGGTTTCAAGGGGACTGTCTCCCCAACTCTCCCAGCCCTTGCCCACTCTCCTATTGCTGCCCACGATCTGTGGTTCCCATATGGGCATCCCGCCCTGGCTCCAACCTCACATATCCGGTATCCCCCAGTCTCCCTGGTATCTGGGTCCAGACTCTCCTCTTCCTACAAGAATATCAGATATTGGATTTGGTCCCAGTTGATGCTGTGTTCCATCATGTGAGCTCTTAGCTTCATCACTGTGCAAAGACTCTTTTCCCACACAAGTTCGCACGGCTTTTGGCTGGCTAAGAATTTTCAGGCGACACTTTTCTAATGAGTACACTTTCCTTCCTTCCGATCTCCCACCAGTGAGCATTCCTCGCACCCTTGTCCTAGTTCCTTTATGGCAGTTTCCCTCCTTATGGCTGAGAGGACCTAGTGACCCCTGAATTCACACGTTCTCCTTAATCACCAACACACTGCAGAATTCTCCAGGGGGCCATATATGCTCCTGGAAGTTGGTGTTGGAAATAGTTCTCCATCCATTAATCACTCCCTCACTCACTAATGTCCTTGTGTCCTTGAGAAAGGCTCTCCCTTTCCTGGTTTTCCTGAATAGAAATCCTCTTGCCTCTTGGGTGAATAGGGTTATGGGTTGTGCAGAGGGTGTTGGTCCACTGAGCATCTTAGAGACTGTCCTTTATGGAGCCTAATGATCCTCACTGGGGAATGAGGCCAGGGTCCTAACTGTGGTTAGTTAGAGAGGGAAAGAAGGACAAGGGAAACTCAGATGTCCCTTCATGGCCCCTGGAGTTAGAGGACTTACCCCTTTGCACCTGGGATCAGGAGACCTCATTTCCTCGAGGACACGCACACTCAGACGTTAATCTTGAGTGTGGGTTCCTTTCTGGGGTCCAGGGCTGTTGTTAGCCACCAGGAATGACAGTGCTCTCCATGCTGAGTGGAGCCATTTTTGCCAGGAAAGAGAGCCCATGGTCACGCCTTGTGCAAAGCATCCCACGCCAGGGGCTCCCATGCCTACATTCCTGTCCTGAAAGGAAGCCACTCAGAGGCAAGGTGGGTCCAACCACCTCCCATGTGTTCACTCATCACTGTGTTCCAGCAGTCACCCCAGTGAACAGTCCTGATGGGATTGGATGTGGCTCAGAATGTCACCCTCATGAGCTCTACCCTGCCACAGCTGCAGTTCTGCAGTGGGAGAAACTCAAAACCTCAAAACACATGCACATGAAAGAAAAGAGCAAGAGCCAGAGCCCAAACAGGCCAGGTGTGGCAAAGACAGCTGGAGTGCCTAGGTTGGGACTCAGAATTATGTCAGTGGGGTGGCATTGCTGCTGGCACCAGCATGATAACCGAGAGCCAGCCCTGCTCATTTTGGGGAGCAGTGTGTTGGGGAAGGCAGCAGAAATTGAGAGGCAGGATTGAGTTTGGCCCTAGGAGGAGGTTGGGTAAGAGGCCAGTGTGGGTTGGAGAGCCTGGGCAGATAGACAGAGGCCAGGGCACACCCCAAAGCCTGGAGACTGCACTTGATGTCCAGGGTTGTGAAACACCACTTCCCCTCTTACTCACAACTGAGAGCAAGGGGCATTGATGAGTTCAGTTTGTGTGCGGCTGCATCCAAGGTGGCTCGGCTAGGAACCTCTGTTTCCTTGACTCAGGAGGCTGGGAGTCCAGGCTCCACTGAGGCTCGGCTGGGAGGATCGGAGTCTGAGTTTATGCCTGTGTTCCCTGTAGGATCCATGTTGGCTGAGCCTCAGTGTTTTTGTAATGAGAGGATGGGTGACCGTCATGTCTTTATCACAGGACACACTTGCTAAATGGATTTGTTTGCTCTGAGGAGGAAAGAGAGAGGGGGGAGTGGTGCTGGAGACAGGGATGCAGACAGGGGTCATGGACTTGGCATAACTCAGTCTTGGAGGTGATATCCCATCACCTGTACCCACTTCAATTCCCATGAATCCAGAGGCTGAGCCCCCTTGAGGTGAGGGGTGAACCGGTTCTGGGCAGCAGGATGCTGTGGTACCTCGGAGTCTCTGTGAGACCCCAACACTAGACACACTTGGCCCTTTTGAAATCTTAGGAGAAGCCTTGGGAAGTTGTATGGCAGAGGGGAGCAGCCTCTGCATCTCAGTCCCCTCCAACTTGCCATGGTGTAGAGAGGGAACTGCAGCCACGATGGGACGGACATTGGCCATGTCCCTGTGTGGGACACAGGCCTGATTGAGTTAGGGTGCATTCTTTGTCTCTCCCTTTCTTGTGATTATCCCATCTCTACATTTGTGCTTTAGCCACCTGTGAGTCCCATCTCTGGTTTCAGAGAGAACAGAGGGTGTTATGGGCCAATAGACACAATAAACCCTAGAGATTAGATGCTACCCTACTTTCCAGAAAAGACTGGGCACACCATGAGTTGCACAATGATGGGACCAGGGTCCAAAAGCTGCTGAGAGGGAAGGACTGGTTGTGAATGCATTTTTGAAGGCTCCAAGCTGGAACTCTAGTGGCACCAAGCAGGGCAGATGCTGGTGGGGATGTTTGGGTAGTTGTTGGTGAACACCTGCGCACCTGAGATGGGTAGGCATGGAGGAGAAATCGGCAGCCCATAGGGCTGTTGAAAGTGGTCTTATGTGAAAAGAGGCTCAGGTATGGGCACAGGAAATGACATCATTGCCTTGACAATGGATCAAACAGAACATGGAACCCTGGTATCCAGGCACCCACTTCACTGACCAAGCCATCCGAGCTCACTTGGTTGGAGCCACTGGAGGGAGAAGGATGTTCTCCTGTGGTTGCAGACAATGCCGAGCCTCAGGCTCCCAGGAATCTCAGGGGGGCCAACTAGCCCTTTTGTGGATACACTGGGTGAGGCTTCATCTTAGACGCCAGAGCCTCTGGCGATTGTCGCAGAGGAGCTCAAGAGTAACAGTGAGTAGCACAGGGCAGGTGAGCCCAGCAGGCCCTCTAGTCTGATCCCTGATGAATGGCCCAGGACTCCTATTCTGACTCTGTGTGTGTGTGTGTGTGTGTGTGTGTGTGTGTGTGTGTGTTTGTACTGATGGGAACTGTCCCATTGTGCTTTGACTCTAGTGTATTGGCACAAGTCATTTTTCTGTTTGTCACCATTTCCATTTTGAACCCACCATTCTTGGTCCCAACCCAGGGTGAAAATGATCAGAACACGGAGGAGCCCTTCAGGGTTCAGAGCCTTGAACCTTACAGGCAGGACCAGCTTAGGAATGAGCTCCTGCCTGTCATTTGTGGGAGGAACCTACATTTCAGCAGCAACATGGGGTTAATCTCCTGGGATTTCATCCCCACCCAGCAGGTGCTGGATCTCTTGTTCCCAAAACAGCCACCTTCTTCAGTCTTTACTCCTGGTGCCACTCCACATCCTCCAAGGGGACAAGAACCTCAGGTTCTGGATGGATGTTGTAGAATGCCCACAGAGCCAACTGCCAGGCTGGGTGGGGTGCAGTTGCTGGGCTTTGCTGATGTTGTCATCCCCCACAGTTCTTGGAACCTTCTGTGGCAGTGGCATCCAGGACCCCAGCAGCTGTGAGTAGCAGCTCCTCACTGCTTCACTCCAGCGAGCAGGTGGAAGACAGCCGCGTTGTTCACGTCCTCCTAGAGGGACAGAGCCTGAGGGAGACAAAGCGCATCCCGGTAAGCCCGACAGCAGGGCTGCCTCCTGGGTGTCCACACAGTGGAAGGCAGGAGACACAGCCAACCCCAGGGCTATGGTGGGAAATAAAGAAGAGAGAGGTCCGTCTTAAGGGCTTGACCTGAGGAGGGAGAGCATCAGCATGCCCAGCTTCAGTGGTGAGTGGGCCTGTGTATTGTGGGTTTTGCAGGCCAGAAGTGCAGACGGAAGTGCTGTGGACAGATGAAGGCAGAGATATGTCCAGGGTGCAGGCTGCAGTGCCTAGAACTTGGTATTCTCAATGAGTGAAGTTGGAGCAGAGGAGGTGGCAGTGACTTGTCACATGTGTAATAGGGGATGTGTTCCTGGTGGCAGGGAAGAGAACCTCCTTAGCATGACTAGGTGTAGGAATTTGGGGTCGGGATCACCTGGGGGGTCATGCCAAAGCTTCGGAATGTTAGGCTTTGCATGTATGTAAATACGGAGCTAAAGGGGTTCTTGGCAGAATTTCTATGGATGTGCAGTAGACACGCTAATGCTGCAGGTGTCCAGCTGCAGAGGAGACATGTTAAGTGACTGCCAGTGCTGAGTCAAGTACATCATGACAACCAGACCCGCACCGAGCTTCCAGAGGCCAGGGCCTCTCAAAGCTATCATGAAGCACTCAAGTGCACACTCTTGTATCTGAGTCTGTTTTGTGTCGTGGCAGTCAGGACCCAAATTTTCAGTGCATCTGCCTCTTGCACCCACAAAGGCAGCCTGCATCCCAGATCACACTTGGTGCGCAGATCCCTGGCCCATTGCTCTCATCTCAGTGAGATGAGAGTGTGTCTGTGCATAGGCAGTTTGGTCCTTTGACATGAGTGGAATGTGGCTCCCCAGGGGGAGGGGAGATGGCAGGTACAGGCAGATATTTGTACCAGGATTGTTCTAGTAGCACATTGCAAGAACCCAGGTGGTATATGGAGGACACACTCAGGTAGCAGGATAACAAGATTGTGCCCTTGTATATGTAGCTGAGATTTCTCCTGAATGTTTGACCACAGTCTTCTGGGTAGCTCTTCTAAAAGCCATTCTCTGATGACATTTGTCCCACCCTGATCCAGGTGACCTTTCAGGAGACGGTGACAAGCCTCATCCGCAGGGCCTTGGACCAAAATTTGTTGCAGCATGAGGATGTGGACAACTTTGAGCTGCTGTATATGATGTCTGAGGATGAGAGTAAGTAGGACAATCAGACAGTGGGGAGACATGATCCACAGTGGGCTCAGGATAACTGACAGCCAAGAGAAAGTGGGCCTTGGCCCCAAAATACCAAAGTGTGATGGGCCTGGCGGAGACTCTCAGGGGTTGTGGGTGTTTTGTGGTATAATCCTTGAGTGCCACCTAACAATTCTCTCCACTTCGCTCTGCAGAAATCAAGGTCTCTGACCACTCACTCGTGTGTCTGTCCATGAATCTGGGAATACAATATTTCATGGTGAGGAAACGCCCCCAGGTCAAGGGAAAGGAGGTAAACACCTACCTTATTCAAGCTGTGCATGTGCTGCCATTCCACTCCGACCTGAGGAAATAAGAAGCCTCAGCACCTGGACATATTTGCTGGAAGCCCATAGAGCCAACTGACAGTCTGGGGTGGCTTTCTGTTTCTGGGTTTGCTGATGTTCCATCCCCCACAGTTCTCAGAATCAACCTGCAAGTCCTCCAGGCCGCTTTCCCACAAGCAGGTGGGAGACACCTGCTTAATTCGTGTCCACTTAGAAACACAAAGTCCAGAGATGGCCAAGAGTGTTCTGGTAAGCCTGGGAGCAGGGGTGTCCCGTGGTGCTTACACCTGGGTGGGGAGCAGACACTGGTCCAATACCATGGACTACTCATGCCCTCTTGAATTTGGAGCTTCTGGATGATCAGGAGGATAGATGGGAATCAAGAAGGGAGAGGTCAGTGTGAAGGGCTGGAGCTGAGATGAGCGAGTGCAGCAGCTTGTCCACTGCCATGTCTGAGGGAGTCTGTGTGTCAGGTGGCAGCATGCAGTCCAGAAGGGCAGGGACAGGTATGGGTGACAGATGAGAATAGGACAGGAACTAGGTTGCAGGTTCCCTTGTATGGGATGCTGACGTCTATGGAGGAGGACAGCAGTGTGAGGTTCTCCATGTTCCTTGAACAAGGAGCTGAGAGAGTCTCTCTGCAGAGTCGATATGGATGTGGAGCAAGCACACTAAATGTCCAGGTAACCCAATGACCACCCTTGCCGGATGAGGTGGCCTCCTACATCCCAGCCAGCACTGAGCCTCTGGAGGCCAGGAGCTCTCGTGGCTATCTTTCAGCTCTCCTGTGTGTGGTCATGTTCCTGGGTCTGTTTTTGGCCCTGGCAATCCAGACCAAAGCCTCTAGGTTTTGTGCCTAGGCCATTCCCAATGCCGCCTGCATCCTCGGGCAGACCTGGGATCTTGGAGGCTATTGTCCCATTCCTCCCAACTTGTGGGATGAGATTGCATCTGTATGCAGGTAGTGGGGTCCTTTCACTCCGAGAGGAGTGCAGCTTCACAAAGAGCAATGGCAGGCCCAGGAAGTCCTATGTACAAGGATTGGGCTAGTAGCCTGTGGGAAGAGCCCACACGATGAGCAGGAGGTCAGCCTCGGATAGTAGGGTCATGGATGTTGCCCTTGTATTTAGAGTGGAGGTGCCTCCAGAATGCCCCTGCCCACTGTCCTTGAGTAGTCACTTCAAGGCCCATTTCCTGAAGGCCTGTCTCCCATGCTGCTCCAGGTGACCTGCCACGATAGGGCTCCTGTCGTCATCCGCAGCGCCCTCGACCTACACTTCCTTACTGAGGAGAATCCAGAGGATTATGAGCTGGGCCAAATCATCTCTCGCCGTCAGAGTAAGTGAGACAATCAGATAGCAGAGAGCAAGGGTCAGGATGTGGACTCAGGTCAACTCTTAGCAACAAAGAGTAGTCTCTGACCCCCAAGAACACTCCAACAGGTGTGTTGGGTTCGTGCACAAAGCCAACTGCACTTCTGCTGGTGGAAGGTCTTGAGGTCCAATGGTATACCCCGGTGGATATTGCGGCTCCCCACCAGGTGCCCTCCCCTGGACATGAACAGGCATCCAAAGCTGACATCTTTGAGGAGTGAGGAGGAAAGCCTCTCTCCAGGAGCAGTATGTTTTCATGGTCTGGGATAGGAGTGGTTTCAAAGGAACATGGGAATGCATGGGCTAAAGAGGGAACTGGCATTTTGTGGACTGAAGCAGTACTATTGAAAGCCTTCTGTGTGACCAAAAAATCACTGCCTGGGCAGAGCATTGCCAGGATTCTAGCAAGCAGTAACAGGATGAAATTGGGAAGAAAACACACCCTGGGAGACAGCCTGAAACATCTGTTTTTGCATAAATTCCATGGTCTTACGCACCTGAGTCCACTAGGCAAGGAGTGATCACAATAGCCAGGTTGTGATCCCTAACTAAAGTCAGATGAGGGCTTCCTGAGCACGTAGCCACAGAGCTCATCTGATAATAATGCCAGCGCTTTTTCGTTGGTTGGTTGGTTGGTTTTTGTGAGCCAAACACCACAGCAGCCATTATCCCAGCCTATGTACCCTGAAGACCACCATCCCTATGAGTTCTAGGATCACTTGTCTCCTATCTTAACCTACTGTTAGGTTAGTAGAGTCTATGGAAGAGGAAGTCTGTCTGGGGCCTTGGTAGCCTAAGAAATTCATAGCAGAGATCTCCACATCCAACCCAGAAGGGATGGAGAACAGGCTCTAGGTTAGAGGAGGGCGACAGGAAACACATGTTCAGAGGAAGGAGAAGCGGCTGTTGTATTCCCCCACTCGGGGTCATGGCACCACTGGGCCATACACCATGTTGGAGGGAAGCAGTCCCTTTGCTGGTCTTTGGAACCATTGTTCTCAGTAGGGCAGTATTTGGAATGTGGCCTCCATTCTCAGAAGCCTGGTTCACATGGAGGCGGGCTCCACCAATGCAGAAGCATGGCTCTAACGTGGTATCCGTGCTGGTCAGCCTGTCCTCACTGTGGCCATACTTGAGGAAAATAACTCAGAGGAGGAATCCTAGGCCTTTTTTCTCTGGGTTTCATAGCTTTCTCTTTGGTTGTGCACTGAGGCTGTCCATAAAGCTCTAGTGTGTGGCAGTGGAGAGCTCCTCAGCCCTTGCCACAAAGGCATAGACTGGGAGAGAGAGAACGAGGCTGGCAGAGAGGGAGAGAGAGAAAGATGGAGAGGGAGGACCTCTCCTTGGAGAATGAGGATTCAGTGGAGCCAACAGGAACAAGGTACTGTTGCCCAGGGCACAACCCTGTTTAGGTCTTACTCCAACCATGCTCAACCTTTCTTCCAGTCCCTCCCACCCCCCAGTAGTGTATTCATCTTGAATGAGAATTTCATGTTGACATCAGAGCACTCACCATCCAATGCTTCCCTCCAAACCCACCTATGAAGATGGCTCATGTGGGGACTGAATCTTCGGCACAGGAGCCTTTTGTGGGAGATTTCAGATGCAAACCCTAGTGGTGTGCTTTGGCAGATGCAAGAGGACCTGAGATATTCTGGAGTCCAAAGCCTTCGGTAGGAACAGACATTAGGTCTGTTGAAGTGCTCTGCCTAGTTCTTCCTCAGGGAGGACTGTGGAGGCTGTCTTTGTTGGTATTGGTGCTGAATTGGAGAGCTCTCAGGTGTGTGGCTCTGGCCTTTTCTGGCACAGGCTCTCAGATGTTGGCGTGTCCTAGGGAGCACCTCCTGAGTGCCACCTTCTTTTTGTACACCCCTCTCTCCCCAGAGCTGAGGATTCCAGCAGAGGCCAACGTATTTTATGCCAAGAATCCTCACAAAAAATCCAACTTTGTGCTGAGGAAAAGGAGCCTCTCCCAAAAGAATGATGGGTGGATCGAGCCTCAACCTCCCTCTCGTCCTGCAAAGAAGGCTCCTGCCCTCCTGAGGATGCTTGCAAAACCATTCTGTTGCTGTGTGCCTGGGCGGGGCTGAGGCAGCCCAGGAATATTTACATTGATTACTATTTTCTTCAAAGTTTGAATCTATAGTTTGCCATTGTCCTTGACCTTGTTTAGTAACACAGTTGTTACTCTATCCTGTATTTGTTGTTTCCATTAATATATTATTATTATTTTAAAATATATATGTTTTTGTTACCTGATCTACTGTGATGATTTGAGTATACTAAATGTAGCAGTGATTCCTAAAGGACACATCCAAACCAACAGGAAGGAATGTTTCATTCTATCAGCAAGAACTTTGGTTTTTAGGAGTTTGGCAGATGGCATTATCTGAGTCAGTTTTCCAATGGGGGCCATGAAGTATCAGCTGTGATGGTACAAACACAAACAAAGACACACAAACACACACAAGAGCACACACACTCACTGAGAGATAGATAGACAGATGGAGTTGGTCTCTGCTGAAATACTTTGGAGACATGGTTCTGATTTCTCCCCTTTTGGAGTATTTTCAATTGCACAAGGTGTCTTGCAAATGAACCCATGTCTGAGGAAGACATGCATGTGTACTTCACATGCCACTTTTCACATAGCAGGAAGGTCATGTAATATTTTTCATGCAGCTGTCTTTTGACTGTGAACCATCCCATGAGGTCAGCTGTGGAATTTTCAACTTGTAGCATCACAATGGGGATCCACTCTTTGGATTTGGGGATATTTCCGATTTTCTTGATTCAGATTGGAATGATATATATATTAGTTTTTGATGAAAATTCTGCATTTGATGGTAATGAATGTCGTGCATCTAGGAATCTGTAGAGTGCAGACAATGAATGGATGCCTACTGTTGTCTGGACTGGTCTGAAAAGTCCTGTAGCATCTGAGCATGTGTGAGGGCTGTACAGGTCTTGCCAAAAGTCCAGGTCAGATGATCCTGCACAAAGCTGAACTCCTAGTGGTCTCCACAACAGTGTAAGGGCCAAGGAGAAACTCACTTCCACACAGAAGTTGGGAAGCTACCTTATGAAGGTGATCATAGATACGGGATTATTAATATATCCAGGTTGGCATCTATTATTTTTTTAGCTTTTGACTTTCGCAGCTGTGGGCATCTTGACAACCATGAACTCCCTGTAAGCCCAGACAACTCTATAAGAACCTGAGGATAAATTTCCCTGTGCATGTCCCCTTGTGAAACTGCTTAAGCACCACCTGGTTTACACACAGGTGGAATTTCTAGGTCAAAGTATGCATGTTTACTTCTTTGACTAAGCACTGCCAGGTGGCTCTTCTGCATAGCTCTACCTGTGGCCAGGATTGTATTATCTAGCTATCTAACTTTTGCAGGTTGAGTAGATACATAGTGGGAGCACACTGTTTTGTTGGTATTTTTCTTGGTATCTATTCTGATGCTTTTCACTGGGGGATTTTTTCCTGTGAAAATGGGCTTCCTCTACTTGACCTTATTTTCTTCTTTTTAAAATTTTTTCAATGTGACTTTTTAATTTTAGTTTTATTAAAGACATTGCCCCTTGCTTGCATAGTCTATATCTAAAGCACTAGTCCTTGCTCCAAGGCCCAGCTTGCTCTCAGCTGCCCCAGGAGGGGAAAAGTCTTTGGCGGTAGACAAGAGACGCCCCTGCAGGGGGCACAAGTGCTTTGGCCCTCTGGTGTCTTGCCAGCAGTGCTTCCCATGCTCACAGAGGGTTGCAGACACTGAGTCAATGGTCCAGGTGGTCTTTTTTTCAGTCTGATCTCAAATTGAGCTCCTCTGAGAGGTCATATTGAAGTCCTTGTGTGTACCTGACCCATCATTTTAAACAATATTCCAAGTTCACTTTTTGTGTGTACGTGGGTTCTGGGGATTGAACCCAGGGCCTTGAGCCTGTGAGGCAAGTGACCTACCTGAGCTACACCCTCAGAGACCCCTGTAAAAGTATTTCCCCTTTGCCTCGGGGTCTAAGTTGCCAAGGCTGACCTCAAACGTTCCTCTTGCCTCAGCCTCCCTGGTGGCTGGCATGACAGGCATGCACCTGGGACTGTCACACTCGAGCCTGTGATGGGAACTCATGTGCATCTGTCCAGGGCTGAGCATGGTTAGGCAGAGCTGTCCTCCAGGCTCCCTGCAGGGCTGTGGAGGCTTCTGCTGCCCAGCAGCCCTGGTGCCATGGCCAGGGCTCCTCCCAGCCGAGGGCAGGCAGCTGCCCATTGCTGTAGGCTGACCTTATTTTCTTCTTATGGCACTCGTCCGTTCTCTGGAGTATGTTGTATGGTTTGTCCATTAGGAGTCTAACAGGTCCTCTAGAACCTTCAAACAATTAGTAAAATTCCTGAACAGTAAGTGAGCGCGCGCAGAAATTGGGCTAATATTTTGGGAAGAACAATGTTGGATGATATATTCATGGCTTGAATATATCATCCAACATGAAGTTATATTTTATTACTTACAAAATAATAAAATAATGAAGCAATACCATGGGCTGAGCTAAAATAGATCCTTAGGATCTTAGGCATTCTGTAATAAATCTGTGTCACTTGAAGTATAGAGTTGATCGACTCTGAGTAATGAAACAGAAGTAAAGGTATCAAAGCCAATGATCATCTGTTTCCAATTTTCTGTGATTTGGTTCAAGAGGTAAAGTGTTGATATTTATTAATAATGGATCGAATAGGTTCATAATTGTTTTAGAGTACAATTAGATGCCTTCAAACTTTAGCCCTCCTATGTCCTGTGAGACATTTTCTATGTGAGGCTTTAAGAAGAAGAAGAGAATATTCTGTAAAGAAAACCTTGTGATCTGTGCAGTATGAAGTTGAATGGATTCATTCAGAAATCAGAAATTCTTTTGAAAGATATTTATTTGCATGAGCCAAATAAAACCTATTTTTAGGCATCCTGGTGAAGACAAGGTTTTATCTTTATGTCTCATTTTCTATGTTTTGTTGTTGTTGTTGTTGTTAGAATGAAATTCATATGTTGCCAGACCATTCTATCAGATGTGTAACTAGATGCCATTTAAATTACCCACTTTTACATGGTAGACAGTTTTTAATGAACACTGCCTGTCTGCACCTTTTTTAAAAACAGGACTGGGATCAGAAGCCCAAATACCAATGGTTAGCTGGAGCATATTTTTCATTTGGCCTATCTGTCAGTATTCCCTGAGGTCATCTGTGCAATCAGCTTCGTTACTCCTGCTCCCTCACTGGATTTCATAGAAACCATATGCTATGTATGAATCAGGGACACCAATCCCACAACATAGCATTCTTGCAATATCCAAAGTCCCACTTTTCACTTCGCCATGCCTGAGATCAGCAGTAATATTTATCAGCAAATGTGAGATTTTCAAAGATCCAATTCTATGTGCTCCTTTCTCATAGAGCCTTAGGCAGGGATATAGCATACATAAATATTAAGTAAAGTCCATAGTTTTTAAAATGTCATCCATTGAATAGTTGACACATGTCTGAGATACTTTTTATTTTGGAGGAGGTATTATTTAATAGGGAATTCCAACAGCTACCTAATAGTGAAATGAGAAGTCTTGCATCCATTTTATTTTGTTTCTGATGATTTTTATGAGTAAGGGTAAGATACTTCCTTGTTCTGATGCAGATGTTGCCCACTTTTGTGAATGGATGCGGGGTGTCACCTACTACTTGCATATCTGCATATTGGGCTTGACACTGCTATCGTACTTTGTAGTTGGCAAAAAGTCAATACTGAAGTTAAGCTCTTGTGTTCTAGCAGCAGAGCTGAAGATCCTTGATGTGCCACCTTCTGCAATCCATGCTGCTCTCTTCATGTTCCTTATTGACTTCCTGGTGAGGAGCATCATGGTCTCCTGGTCTTGAGAATGGCCAAGCATTGCTCTGTGAATGTGGAAGATGGGCATGTGGAAGGCTCCAGGGAGGAGGGATCATTGAACCTGTACTCGAATCCATGTGCCTGTTGAATGACCTGTTTTTTTTATTTTTGGGTTTTAAGGGAGACACTGCCCTAAAACACTTCTGTGCAGCTGGGGATGCAGGCTTCTGCTTCACCTTGCAGGAAGCATTAACGAATCCTTTCCAGAAGACATGAGAAGAGAGAAGTGAGCCTCTGGTATCATGCAGGTTCCTTGCATTGCCCATGGGCTAGAAGAGAGAAGAGTTGCTTCATGAGATTTGATCCCCTTTTTCCTGAAAAGTTCCACACAGAGGTGAGTCCCCAGCATGTTTAGAAATCATTTCAGACACCTTTCTGGACGGAATTGAATCAGAGCCCCTGATGATGTGGAAGAGCTAAAGATGGGTTTGCTATGAATTTTCTATTTCATTCATCAGGGCCTGAGTCAAGTCAGTCATTGTGCTGTCAACACATGAGCTGCTGGTCAAATGTGAGGAAGTGGTCTTGCTTTATGAAAACACCACCCTGATTCAGTGAGCCAGAGGCAGCCTGCAGTCCCTGTTTTCCTGTAAAGGCAGATTGCTGTGGATGGCCTCTGGCCTCGTCATGCAGCCCTGCTCAGAGTAGGGGATTGAGGGACCAGGCAGATCCCTAGTTCCTTTTGACCTTTATTGCCACTGGGCCACCCCAGGGTCCTTGGACTCTACCTGGTCTTCTGGCCTGGGTCAAGGGATGTGAGGTTTGGAATCCCCCTCTGTGACAGGATCCCAGCCCCCCAGCCACTTGAGGTCAGCACATCCTTCCCTAATTGTGTTAGAGTTGGAGACTTCTCCCACCCATCCTCATCCATGCTCATCCCACATTTTGTAGCTTGGCACCTGAGGACCTTTATTCATTGACTTAGTTGTTAGTGATGATGGTTACTAAGACTAAGTGACTCTTTCAAGTCACATCACTTGCATGGTAGGGCTAGAGCATGGATCTTCCTAATTGATTTCATGGGACTCTCTCATGGAAACTGTGACTGCTTCCTAAACACACACTCTACATTTGGAGTGTCAAAATTCTTGCCACTGCCTCCTTGGCAAGTGTATCTTGTCTTCTACGTGGGAATTTCACAAATATTTTCCTTTGGTTTGTGGAGGTCATGCAGAAGGGATTTCATTTGAAATAGCCCAAACAAGAAATACCAGTTGTCTTTTTCGCACATGGATGTGTGTAGTGAACACCCCTTTCTGTGTGCTTGCATGAGTTACTCCTTTGAATTTGTTGAAGAATGGTTGGCTGGGGAGCAAGTTAACGAGAGATGGATATCAATGGTTGTCAAGTATTCTGACGTGAAGAATGTATTGAGGATGTGAAGGCTTTTCTAGCCAGTTCCTATGGCTCAGTCAGGGATCAGTCAGAGGATTCTGTCTGGTAGACTCTTTGGCACAGATGTCAAAGTGGCCTGGTCTTACCCTGTCCAGGACTGAATGCTGAGCTTGAGTGGGAGCTTCTTGTCATTTCAAGCATTTCCATGAGTCTGTCCTCTGTTCTCTTGTATCCAAGTGGTTTCTAATAGGAAAGCAGAACAAAAATTGAAAGTATGGTGATTGATTATTTTTACCAATGTTATTTCAATCCACTTTGTTTAATACGAAATTACCTTTATGCTAGTAAGATTTCATATGTGAGGAAATAATGAAAATATTGGGGTTAGGGGATGAGAATATGCAAATCAAACATTTTTGAGCACCAAGACCCGTTTTTTGTTTTTGTTTTTGTTTTTTTTTTTAACTTAAATAATATTAAGTGCCAGAGGACCACCGCTGCCATTCAGCCTCAACAACCTCCAGGTCCAGCCTCCAGGTGGCCCATTTCACCAGGGTGTGTGGGACCACACTGTCCTGGGATGAGAGAACAGTACCCACGGATGTTGACATCTCACAGAGTAGATATTGCCAGTGACAGTAGGGAGCTATTGGCACATGAGGAAGGGAAGAGCTCTCAGGATGGGAAGAGGGGGCCGCTTCGAGACTCATTGAGTATGGCACGAGGCTGCTGGGTGTGGTGTTGGCCTGGGCCCACTGAGTGGGGCAGATCCGTGGTCTGTGTTTCTGTACCCTCCTCTGTAGCCTGTGTTGGCAGCAGATCAGGGAATTGCGATCAGAAGTGCTCCCAGTAACACAGGCACCAGCCCCCAGAGTGTGTGCCTATCCGTTTCCCCACCTGGCCTGACTTAGTGCCTGTCTTGCCTCAGGGCTGAGACCCTACAATCTCTGATGAGGGTGTCTGTGGTCCAGATCCAACCTGCATGGCCAACATGCTCAGACCTTCAGCTGGGTCCTAGGCTGCTGCAACCAAACTCTGTTAACTGGGTGGCCGACAACAGAGGAAGTGTCTTCCGTTGAGCTCCAGAGGCTCAACACAGTAGGTGTTGGGCTGTCCCAGTGCCATAACCCCTCCCAGGTTTCAAGGGGACTGTCTCCCCAACTCTCCCAGCCCTTGCCCACTCTCCTATTGCTGCCCACGATCTGTGGTTCCCATATGGGCATCCCGCCCTGGCTCCAACCTCACATATCCGGTATCCCCCAGTCTCCCTGGTATCTGGGTCCAGACTCTCCTCTTCCTACAAGAATATCAGATATTGGATTTGGTCCCAGTTGATGCTGTGTTCCATCATGTGAGCTCTTAGCTTCATCACTGTGCAAAGACTCTTTTCCCACACAAGTTCGCATGGCTTTTGGCTGGCTAAGAATTTTCAGGCGACACTTTTCTAATGAGTACACTTTCCTTCCTTCCGATCTCCCACCAGTGAGCATTCCTCGCACCCTTGTCCTAGTTCCTTTATGGCAGTTTCCCTCCTTATGGCTGAGAGGACCTAGTGACCCCTGAATTCACACGTTCTCCTTAATCACCAACACACTGCAGAATTCTCCAGGGGGCCATATATGCTCCTGGAAGTTGGTGTTGGAAATAGTTCTCCATCCATTAATCACTCCCTCACTCACTAATGTCCTTGTGTCCTTGAGAAAGGCTCTCCCTTTCCTGGTTTTCCTGAATAGAAATCCTCTTGCCTCTTGGGTGAATAGGGTTATGGGTTGTGCAGAGGGTGTTGGTCCACTGAGCATCTTAGAGACTGTCCTTTATGGAGCCTAATGATCCTCACTGGGGAATGAGGCCAGGGTCCTAACTGTGGTTAGTTAGAGAGGGAAAGAAGGACAAGGGAAACTCAGATGTCCCTTCATGGCCCCTGGAGTTAGAGGACTTACCCCTTTGCACCTGGGATCAGGAGACCTCATTTCCTCGAGGACACGCACACTCAGACGTTAATCTTGAGTGTGGGTTCCTTTCTGGGGTCCAGGGCTGTTGTTAGCCACCAGGAATGACAGTGCTCTCCATGCTGAGTGGAGCCATTTTTGCCAGGAAAGAGAGCCCATGGTCACACCTTGTGCAAAGCATCCCACGCCAGGGGCTCCCATGCCTACATTCCTGTCCTGAAAGGAAGCCACTCAGAGGCAAGGTGGGTCCAACCACATCCCATGTGTTCACTCATCACTGTGTTCCAGCAGTCACCCCAGTGAACAGTCCTGATGGGATTGGATGTGGCTCAGAATGTCACCCTCATGAGCTCTACCCTGCCACAGCTGCAGTTCTGCAGTGGGAGAAACTCAAAACCTCAAAACACATGCACATGAAAGAAAAGAGCAAGAGCCAGAGCCCAAACAGGCCAGGTGTGGCAAAGACAGCTGGAGTGCCTAGGTTGGGACTCAGAATTATGTCAGTGGGGTGGCATTGCTGCTGGCACCAGCATGATAACCGAGAGCCAGCCCTGCTCATTTTGGGGAGCAGTGTGTTGGGGAAGGCAGCAGAAATTGAGAGGCAGGATTGAGTTTGGCCCTAGGAGGAGGTTGGGTAAGAGGCCAGTGTGGGTTGGAGAGCCTGGGCAGATAGACAGAGGCCAGGGCACACCCCAAAGCCTGGAGACTGCACTTGATGTCCAGGGTTGTGAAACACCACTTCCCCTCTTACTCACAACTGAGAGCAAGGGGCATTGATGAGTTCAGTTTGTGTGCGGCTGCATCCAAGGTGGCTCGGCTAGGAACCTCTGTTTCCTTGACTCAGGAGGCTGGGAGTCCAGGCTCCACTGAGGCTCGGCTGGGAGGATCGGAGTCTGAGTTTATGCCTGTGTTCCCTGTAGGATCCATGTTGGCTGAGCCTCAGTGTTTTTGTAATGAGAGGATGGGTGACCGTCATGTCTTTATCACAGGACACACTTGCTAAATGGATTTGTTTGCTCTGAGGAGGAAAGAGAGAGGGGGGAGTGGTGCTGGAGACAGGGATGCAGACAGGGGTCATGGACTTGGCATAACTCAGTCTTGGAGGTGATATCCCATCACCTGTACCCACTTCAATTCCCATGAATCCAGAGGCTGAGCCCCCTTGAGGTGAGGGGTGAACCGGTTCTGGGCAGCAGGATGCTGTGGTACCTCGGAGTCTCTGTGAGACCCCAACACTAGACACACTTGGCCCTTTTGAAATCTTAGGAGAAGCCTTGGGAAGTTGTATGGCAGAGGGGAGCAGCCTCTGCATCTCAGTCCCCTCCAACTTGCCATGGTGTAGAGAGGGAACTGCAGCCACGATGGGACGGACATTGGCCATGTCCCTGTGTGGGACACAGGCCTGATTGAGTTAGGGTGCATTCTTTGTCTCTCCCTTTCTTGTGATTATCCCATCTCTACATTTGTGCTTTAGCCACCTGTGAGTCCCATCTCTGGTTTCAGAGAGAACAGAGGGTGTTATGGGCCAATAGACACAATAAACCCTAGAGTTTAGATGCTACCCTACTTCCCAGAAAACACTGGGCACACCATGAGTTGCACAATGATGGGACCAGGGTCCAAAAGCTGCTGAGAGGGAAGGACTGGTTGTGAATGCATTTTTGAAGGCTCCAAGCTGGAACTCTAGTGGCACCAAGCAGGGCAGATGCTGGTGGGGATGTTTGGGGAGTTGTTGGTGAACACCTGCGCACCTGAGATGGGTAGGCATGGAGGAGAAATCGGCAGCCCATAGGGCTGTTGAAAGTGGTCTTATGTGAAAAGAGGCTCAGGTATGGGCACAGGAAATGACATCATTGCCTTGACAATGGATCAAACAGAACGTGGAACCCTGGTATCCAGGCACCCACTTCACTGACCAAGCCATCCGAGCTCACTTGGTTGGAGCCACTGGAGGGAGAAGGATGTTCTCCTGTGGTTGCAGACAATGCCGAGCCTCAGGCTCCCAGGAATCTCAGGGGGGCCAACTAGCCCTTTTGTGGATACACTGGGTGAGGCTTCATCTTAGACACCAGAGCCTCTGGCGATTGTCGCAGAGGAGCTCAAGAGTAACAGTGAGTAGCACAGGGCAGGTGAGCCCAGCAGGCCCTCTAGTCTGATCCCTGATGAATGGCCCAGGACTCCTATTCTGACTCTGTGTGTGTGTGTGTGTGTGTGTGTGTGTGTGTGTGTGTGTGTGTGTACTGATGGGAACTGTCCCATTGTGCTTTGACTCTAGTGTATTGGCACAAGTCATTTTTCTGTTTGTCACCATTTCCATTTTGAACCCACCATTCTTGGTCCCAACCCAGGGTGAAAATGATCAGAACACGGAGGAGCCCTTCAGGGTTCAGAGCCTTGAACCTTACAGGCAGGACCAGCTTAGGAATGAGCTCCTGCCTGTCATTTGTGGGAGGAACCTACATTTCAGCAGCAACATGGGGTTAATCTCCTGGGATTTCATCCCCACCCAGCAGGTGCTGGATCTCTTGTTCCCAAAACAGCCACCTTCTTCAGTCTTTACTCCTGGTGCCACTCCACATCCTCCAAGGGGACAAGAACCTCAGGTTCTGGATGGATGTTGTAGAATGCCCACAGAGCCAACTGCCAGGCTGGGTGGGGTGCAGTTGCTGGGCTTTGCTGATGTTGTCATCCCCCACAGTTCTTGGAACATTCTGTGGCAGTGGCATCCAGGACCCCAGCAGCTGTGAGTAGCAGCTCCTCACGGCTTCACTCCAGCGAGCAGGTGGAAGACAGCCGCGTTGTTCACGTCCTCCTAGAGGGACAGAGCCTGAGGGAGACAAAGCGCATCCCGGTAAGCCCGACAGCAGGGCTGCCTCCTGGGTGTCCACACAGTGGAAGGCAGGAGACACAGCCAACCCCAGGGCTATGGTGGGAAATAAAGAAGAGAGAGGTCCGTCTTAAGGGCTTGACCTGAGGAGGGAGAGCATCAGCATGCCCAGCTTCAGTGGTGAGTGGGCCTGTGTATTGTGGGTTTTGCAGGCCAGAAGTGCAGACGGAAGTGCTGTGGACAGATGAAGGCAGAGATATGTCCAGGGTGCAGGCTGCAGTGCCTAGAACTTGGTATTCTCAATGAGTGAAGTTGGAGCAGAGGAGGTGGCAGTGACTTGTCACATGTGTAGGAGGGGATGTGTTCCTGGTGGCAGGGAAGAGAACCTCCTTAGCATGACTAGGTGTAGGAATTTGGGGTCGGGATCACCTGGGGGGTCATGCCAAAGCTTCGGAATGTTAGGCTTTGCATGTAGGTAAATACGGAGCTAAAGGGGTTCTTGGCAGAATTTCTATGGATGTGCAGTAGACACGCTAATGCTGCAGGTGTCCAGCTGCAGAGGAGACATGTTCAGTGACTGCCAGTGCTGAGTCAAGTACATCATGACAACCAGACCCGCACCGAGCTTCCAGAGGCCAGGGCCTCTCAAAGCTATCATGAAGCACTCAAGTGCACACTCTTGTATCTGAGTCTGTTTTGTGTCGTGGCAGTCAGGACCCAAATTTTCAGTGCATCTGCCTCTTCCACCCACAAAGGCAGCCTGCATCCCAGATCACACTTGGTGCGCAGATCCCTGGCCCATTGCTCTCATCTCAGTGAGATGAGAGTGTGTCTGTGCATAGGCAGTTTGGTCCTTTGACATGAGTGGAATGTGGCTCCCCAGGGGGAGGGGAGATGGCAGGTACAGGCAGATATTTGTACCAGGATTGTTCTAGTAGCACATTGCAAGAACCCAGGTGGTATATGGAGGACACACTCAGGTAGCAGGATAACAAGATTGTGCCCTTGTATATGTAGCTGAGATTTCTCCTGAATGTTTGACCACAGTCTTCTGGGTAGCTCTTCTAAAAGCCATTCTCTGATGACATTTGTCCCACCCTGATCCAGGTGACCTTTCAGGAGATGGTGACAAGCCTCATCCGCAGGGCCTTGGACCAAAATTTGTTGCAGCATGAGGATGTGGACAACTTTGAGCTGCTGTATATGATGTCTGAGGATGAGAGTAAGTAGGACAATCAGACAGTGGGGAGACATGATCCACAGTGGGCTCAGGATAACTGACAGCCAAGAGAAAGTGGGCCTTGGCCCCAAAATACCAAAGTGTGATGGGCCTGGTGGAGACTCTCAGGGGTTGTGGGTGTTTTGTGGTATAATCCTTGAGTGCCACCTAACAATTCTCTCCACTTCGCTCTGCAGAAATCAAGGTCTCTGACCACTCACTCGTGTGTCTGTCCATGAATCTGGGAATACAATATTTCATGGTGAGGAAACGCCCCCAGGTCAAGGGAAAGGAGGTAAACACCTACCTTATTCAAGCTGTGCATGTGCTGCCATTCCACTCCGACCTGAGGAAATAAGAAGCCTCAGCACCTGGACATATTTGCTGGAAGCCCATAGAGCCAACTGAC
This sequence comes from Urocitellus parryii, assembly GCF_045843805.1. Classification (NCBI taxonomy): domain Eukaryota; kingdom Metazoa; phylum Chordata; class Mammalia; order Rodentia; family Sciuridae; genus Urocitellus; species Urocitellus parryii. The sequence goes on from NC_135548.1 coordinate 68,809,725, forward strand.
AGTCTGGGGTGGCTTTCTGTTTCTGGGTTTGCTGATGTTCCATCCCCCACAGTTCTCAGAATCAACCTGCAAGTCCTCCAGGCCGCTTTCCCACAAGCAGGTGGGAGACACCTGCTTAATTCGTGTCCACTTAGAAACACAAAGTCCAGAGATGGCCAAGAGTGTTCTGGTAAGCCTGGGAGCAGGGGTGTCCCGTGGTGCTTACACCTGGGTGGGGAGCAGACACTGGTCCAATACCATGGACTACTCATGCCCTCTTGAATTTGGAGCTTCTGGATGATCAGGAGGATAGATGGGAATCAAGAAGGGAGAGGTCAGTGTGAAGGGCTGGAGCTGAGATGAGCGAGTGCAGCAGCTTGTCCACTGCCATGTCTGAGGGAGTCTGTGTGTCAGGTGGCAGCATGCAGTCCAGAAGGGCAGGGACAGGTATGGGTGACAGATGAGAATAGGACAGGAACTAGGTTGCAGGTTCCCTTGTATGGGATGCTGACGTCTATGGAGGAGGACAGCAGTGTGAGGTTCTCCATGTTCCTTGAACAAGGAGCTGAGAGAGTCTCTCTGCAGAGTCGATATGGATGTGGAGCAAGCACACTAAATGTCCAGGTAACCCAATGACCACCCTTGCTGGATGAGGTGCCCTCCTACATCCCAGCCAGCACTGAGCCTCTGGAGGCCAGGAGCTCTCGTGGCTATCTTTCAGCTCTCCTGTGTGTGGTCATGTTCCTGGGTCTGTTTTTGGCCCTGGCAATCCAGACCAAAGCCTCTAGGTTTTGTGCCTAGGCCATTCCCAATGCCGCCTGCATCCTCGGGCAGACCTGGGATCTTGGAGGCTATTGTCCCATTCCTCCCATCTTGTGGGATGAGATTGCATCTTTATGCAGGTAGTGGGGTCCTTTCACTCTGAGAGGAGTGCAGCTCCACAAAGAGCAATGGCAGGCCCAGGAAGTCCTATGTACAAGGATTGGGCTAGTAGCCTGTGGGAAGAGCCCACACGATGAGCAGGAGGTCAGCCTCGGGTAGTAGGGTCATGGATGTTGCCCTTGTATTTAGAGTGGAGGTGCCTCCAGAATGCCCCTGCCCACTGTCCTTGAGTAGTCACTTCAAGGCCCATTTCCTGAAGGCCTGTCTCCCATGCTGCTCCAGGTGACCTGCCACGATAGGGCTCCTGTCGTCATCCGCAGCGCCCTCGACCTACACTTCCTTACTGAGGAGAATCCAGAGGATTATGAGCTGGGCCAAATCATCTCTCGCCGTCAGAGTAAGTGAGACAATCAGATAGCAGAGAGCAAGGGTCAGGATGTGGACTCAGGTCAACTCTTAGCAGCAAAGAGTAGTCTCTGACCCCCAAGAACACTCCAACAGGTGTGTTGGGTTCGTGCACAAAGCCAACTGCACTTCTGCTGGTGGAAGGTCTTGAGGTCCAATGGTATACCCCGGTGGATATTGCGGCTCCCCACCAGGTGCCCTCCCCTGGACATGAACAGGCATCCAAAGCTGACATCTTTGAGGAGTGAGGAGGAAAGCCTCTCTCCAGGAGCAGTGTGTTTTCATGGTCTGGGATAGGAGTGGTTTCAAAGGAACATGGGAATGCATGGGCTAAAGAGGGAACTGGCATTTTGTGGACTGAAGCAGTACTATTGAAAGCCTTCTGTGTGACCAAAAAACCACTGCCTGGGCAGAGCATTGCCAGGATTCTAGCAAGCAGTAACAGGATGAAATTGGGAAGAAAACACAGCCTGGGAGACAGCCTGAATCATCTGTTTTTGCATAAATTCCATGGTCTTACGCACCTGAGTCCACTAGGCAAGGAGTGATCACAATAGCCAGGTTGTGATCCCTAACTAAAGTCAGATGAGGGCTTCCTGAGCACGTAGCCACAGAGCTCATCTGATAATAATGCCAGCGCTTTTTCGTTGGTTGGTTGGTTGGTTTTTGTGAGCCAAACACCACAGCAGCCATTATCCCAGCCTATGTACCCTGAAGACCACCATCCCTATGAGTTCTAGGATCACTTGTCTCCTATCTTAACCTACTGTTAGGTTAGTAGAGTCTATGGAAGAGGAAGTCTGTCTGGGGCCTTGGTAGCCTAAGAAATTCATAGCAGAGATCTCCACATCCAACCCAGAAGGGATGGAGAACAGGCTCTAGGTTAGAGGAGGGCGACAGGAAACACATGTTCAGAGGAAGGAGAAGCGGCTGTTGTATTCCCCCACTCGGGGTCATGGCACCACTGGGCCATACACCATGTTGGAGGGAAGCAGTCCCTTTGCTGGTCTTTGGAACCATTGTTCTCAGTAGGGCAGTATTTGGAATGTGGCCTCCATTCTCAGAAGCCTGGTTCACATGGAGGCGGGCTCCACCAATGCAGAAGCATGGCTCTAACGTGGTATCCGTGCTGGTCAGCCTGTCCTCACTGTGGCCATACTTGAGGAAAATAACTCAGAGGAGGAATCCTAGGCCTTTTTTCTCTGGGTTTCATAGCTTTCTCTTTGGTTGTGCACTGAGGCTGTCCATAAAGCTCTAGTGTGTGGCAGTGGAGAGCTCCTCAGCCCTTGCCACAAAGGCATAGACTGGGAGAGAGAGAACGAGGCTGGCAGAGAGGGAGAGAGAGAAAGATGGAGAGGGAGGACCTCTCCTTGGAGAATGAGGATTCAGTGGAGCCAACAGGAACAAGGTACTGTTGCCCAGGGCACAACCCTGTTTAGGTCTTACTCCAACCATGCTCAACCTTTCTTCCAGTCCCTCCCACCCCCCAGTAGTGTATTCATCTTGAATGAGAATTTCATGTTGACATCAGAGCACTCACCATCCAATGCTTCCCTCCAAACCCACCTATGAAGATGGCTCATGTGGGGACTGAATCTTCGGCACAGGAGCCTTTTGTGGGAGATTTCAGATGCAAACCCTAGTGGTGTGCTTTGGCAGATGCAAGAGGACCTGAGATATTCTGGAGTCCAAAGCCTTCGGTAGGAACAGACATTAGGTCTGTTGAAGTGCTCTGCCTAGTTCTTCCTCAGGGAGGACTGTGGAGGCTGTCTTTGTTGGTATTGGTGCTGAATTGGAGAGCTCACAGGTGTGTGGCTCTGGCCTTTTCTGGCACAGGCTCTCAGATGTTGGCGTGTCCTAGGGAGCACCTCCTGAGTGCCACCTTCTTTTTGTACACCCCTCTCTCCCCAGAGCTGAGGATTCCAGCAGAGGCCAACGTATTTTATGCCAAGAATCCTCACAAAAAATCCAACTTTGTGCTGAGGAAAAGGAGCCTCTCCCAAAAGAATGATGGGTGGATCGAGCCTCAACCTCCCTCTCGTCCTGCAAAGAAGGCTCCTGCCCTCCTGAGGATGCTTGCAAAACCATTCTGTTGCTGTGTGCCTGGGCGGGGCTGAGGCAGCCCAGGAATATTTACATTGATTACTATTTTCTTCAAAGTTTGAATCTATAGTTTGCCATTGTCCTTGACCTTGTTTAGTAACACAGTTGTTACTCTATCCTGTATTTGTTGTTTCCATTAATATATTTTTATTATTATTTTAAAATATATATGTTTTTGTTACCTGATCTACTGTGATGATTTGAGTATACTAAATGTAGCAGTGATTCCTAAAGGACACATCCAAACCAACAGGAAGGAATGCTTCATTCTATCAGCAAGAACTTTGGTTTTTAGGAGTTTGGCAGATGGCATTATCTGAGTCAGTTTTCCAATGGGGGCAATGAAGTATCAGCTATGATGGTACAAACACAAACAAAGACACACAAACACACACAAGAGCACACACACTCACTGAGAGATAGATAGACAGATGGAGTTGGTCTCTGCTGAAATACTTTGGAGACATGGTTCTGATTTCTCCCCTTTTGGAGTATTTTCAACTGCACAAGGTGTCTTGCAAATGAACCCATGTCTGAGGAAGACATGCATGTGTACTTCACATGCCACTTTTCACATAGCAGGAAGGTCATGTAATATTTTTCATGCAGCTGTCTTTTGACTGTGAACCATCCCATGAGGTCAGCTGTGGAATTTTCAACTTGTAGCATCACAATGGGGATCCACTCTTTGGATTTGGGGATATTTCCGATTTTCTTGATTCAGATTGGAATGATATATATATTAGTTTTTGATGAAAATTCTGCATTTGATGGTAATGAATGTCGTGCATCTAGGAATCTGTAGAGTGCAGACAATGAATGGATGCCTACTGTTGTCTGGACTGGTCTGAAAAGTCCTGTAGCATCTGAGCATGTGTGAGGGCTGTACAGGTCTTGCCAAAAGTCCAGGTCAGATGATCCTGCACAAAGCTGAACTCCTAGTGGTCTCCACAACAGTGTAAGGGCCAAGGAGAAACACACTTCCACACAGAAGTTGGGAAGCTACCTTATGAAGGTGATCATAGATACGGGATTATTAATATATCCAGGTTGGCATCTATTATTTTTTTAGCTTTTGACTTTCGCAGCTGTGGGCATCTTGACAACCATCAACTCCCTGTAAGCACAGACAACTCTATAAGAACCTGAGGATAAATTTCCCTGTGCATGTCCCCTTGTGAAACTGCTTAAGCACCGCCTGGTTTACACACAGGTGGAATTTCTAGGTCAAAGTGTGCATGTTTACTTCTTTGACTAAGCACTGCCAGGTGGCTCTTCTGCATAGCTCTACCTGTGGCCAGGATTGTATTATCTAGCTTTCTAACTTTTGCAGGTTGAGTAGATACATAGTGGGAGCACACTGTTTTTGTTGGTATTTTTCTTGGTATCTATTCTGATGCTTTTCACTGGGGGATTTTTTCCTGTGAAAATGGGCTTCCTCTACTTGACCTTATTTTCTTCTTTTTAAAATTTTTTCAATGTGACTTTTTAATTTTAGTTTTATTAAAGACATTGCCCCTTGCTTGCATAGTCTATATCTAAAGCACTAGTCCTTGCTCCAAGGCCCAGCTTGCTCTCAGCTGCCCCAGGAGGGGAACAGTCTTTGGCGGTAGACAAGAGACGCCCCTGCAGGGGGCACAAGTGCTTTGGCCCTCTGGTGTCTTGCCAGCAGTGCTTCCCATGCTCACAGAGGGTTGCAGACACTAAGTCAATGGTCCAGGTGGTCTTTTGTTCAGTCTGATCTCAAATTGAGCTCCTCTGAGAGGTCATATTGAAGTCCTTGTGTGTACCTGACCCATCATTTTAAACAATATTCCAAGTTCACTTTTTGTGTGTACGTGGGTTCTGGGGATTGAACCCAGGGCCTTGAGCCTGTGAGGCAAGTGACCTACCTGAGCTACACCCTCAGAGACCCCTGTAAAAGTATTTCCCCTTTGCCTCGGGGTCTAAGTTGCCAAGGCTGACCTCAAACGTTCCTCTTGCCTCAGCCTCCCTGGTGGCTGGCATGACAGGCATGCACCTGGGACTGTCACACTCGAGCCTGTGATGGGAACTCATGTGCATCTGTCCAGGACTGAGCATGGTTAGGCAGAGCTGTGCTCCAGGCTCCCTGCAGGGCTGTGGAGGCTTCTGCTGCCCAGCAGCCCTGGTGCCATGGCCAGGGCTCCTCCCAGCCGAGGGCAGGCAGCTGCCCATTGCTGTAGGCTGACCTTATTTTCTTCTTATGGCACTCGTCCATTCTCTGGAGTATGTTGTATGGTTTGTCCATTAGGAGTCTAACAGGTCCTCTAGAACCTTCAAACAATTAGTAAAATTCCTGAACAGTAAGTGAGCGCGCGCAGAAATTGGGCTAATATTTTGGGAAGAACAATGTTGGATGATATATTCATGGCTTGAATATATCATCCAACATGAAGTTATATTTTATTACTTACAAAATAATAAAATAATGAAGCAATACCATGGGCTGAGCTAAAATAGATCCTTAGGATCTTAGGCATTCTGTAATAAATCTGTGTCACTTGAAGTATAGAGTTGATCGACTCTGAGTAATGAAACAGAAGTAAAGGTATCAAAGCCAATGATCATCTGTTTCCAATTTTCTGTGATTTGGTTCAAGTGGTAAAGTGGTGATATTTATTAATAATGGATCGAATAGGTTCATAATTGTTTTAGAGTACAATTAGATGCCTTCAAACTTTAGGCTACATGGGCACATTTGAGAACGGTTCCAGCCATTCTCTCATCCTTTGGGTCATTCCCCTCCTATGTCCTGTGAGACATTTTCTATGTGAGGCTTTAAGAAGAAGAAGAGAATATTCTGTAAAGAAAACCTTGTGATCTGTGCAGTATGAAGTTGAATGGATTCATTCAGAAATCAGAAATTCTATTGAAAGATATTTATTGGCATGAGCCAAATAAAACCTATTTTTAGGCATCCTGGTGAAGACAAGGTTTTATCTTTATGTCTCATTTTCTATGTTTTGTTGTTGTTGTTGTTGTTAGAATGAAATTCATATGTTGCCAGACCATTCTATCAGATGTGTAACTAGATGCCATTTAAATTACCCACTTTTACATGGTAGACAGTTTTTAATGAACACTGCCTGTCTGCACCTTTTTTAAAAACAGGACTGGGATCAGAAGCCCAAATACCAATGGTTAGCTGGAGCATATTTTTCATTTGGCCTATCTGTCAGTATTCCCTGAGGTCATCTGTGCAATCAGCTTCGTTACTCCTGCTCCCTCACTGGATTTCATAGAAACCATATGCTATGTATGAATCAGGGACACCAATCCCACAACATAGCATTCTTGCAATATCCAAAGTCCCACTTTTCACTTCGCCATGCCTGAGATCAGCAGTAATATTTATCAGCAAATGTGAGATTTTCAAAGATCCAATTCTATGTGCTCCTTTCTCATAGAGCCTTAGGCAGGGATATAGCATACATAAATATTAAGTAAAGTCCATAGTTTTTAAAATGTCATCCATTGAATAGTTGACACATGTCTGAGATACTTTTTATTTTGGAGGAGGTATTATTTAATAGGGAATTCCAACAGCTACCTAATAGTGAAATGAGAAGTCTTGCATCCATTTTATTTTGTTTCTGATGATTTTTTATGAGTAAGGGTAAGATACTTCCTTGTTCTGATGCAGATGTTGCCCACTTTTGTGAATGGATGCGGGGTGTCACCTACTACTTGCATATCTGCATATTGGGCTTGACACTGCTATCGTACTTGGTAGTTGGCAAAAAGTCAATACTGAAGTTAAGCTCTTGTGTTCTAGCAGCAGAGCTGAAGATCCTTGATGTGCCACCTTCTGCAATCCATGCTGCTCTCTTCATGTTCCTTATTGACTTCCTGGTGATGAGCATCATGGTCTCCTGGTCTTGAGAATGGCCAAGCATTGCTCTGTGAATGTGGAAGATGGGCATGTGGAAGGCTCCAGGGAGGAGGGATCATTGAACATGTACTCGAATCCATGTGCCTGTTGAATGACCTGTTTTTTTATTTTTGGGTTTTAAGGGAGACACTGCCCTAAAACACTTCTGTGCAGCTGGGGATGCAGGCTTCTGCTTCACCTTGCAGGAAGCATTAACGAATCCTTTCCAGAAGACATGAGAAGAGAGAAGTGAGCCTCTGGTATCATGCAGGTTCCTTGCATTGCCCATGGGCTAGAAGAGAGAAGAGTTGCTTCATGAGATTTGATCCCCTTTTTCCTGAAAAGTTCCACACAGAGGTGAGTCCCCAGCATGTTTAGAAATCATTTCAGACACCTTTCTGGACGGAATTGAATCAGAGCCCCTGATGATGTGGAAGAGCTAAAGATGGGTTTGCTATGAATTTTCTATTTCATTCATCAGGGCCTGAGTCAAGTCAGTCATTGTGCTGTCAACACATGAGCTGCTGGTCAAATGTGAGGAAGTGGTCTTGCTTTATGAAAACACCACCCTGATTCAGTGAGCCAGAGGCAGCCTGCAGTCCCTGTTTTCCTGTAAAGGCAGATTGCTGTGGATGGCCTCTGGCCTCGTCATGCAGCCCTGCTCAGAGTAGGGGATTGAGGGACCAGGCAGATCCCTAGTTCCTTTTGACCTTTATTGCCACTGGGCCACCCCAGGGTCCTTGGACTCTACCTGGTCTTCTGGCCTGGGTCAGGGGATGTGAGGTTTGGAATCCCCCTCTGTGACAGGATCCCAGCCCCCCAGCCACTTGAGGTCAGCACATCCTTCCCTAATTGTGTTAGAGTTGGAGACTTCTCCCACCCATCCTCATCCATGCTCATCCCACATTTTGTAGCTTGGCACCTGAGGACCTTTATTCATTGACTTAGTTGTTAGTGATGATGGTTACTAAGACTAAGTGACTCTTTCAAGTCACATCACTTGCATGGTAGGGCTAGAGCATGGATCTTCCTAATTGATTTCATGGGACTCTCTCATGGAAACTGTGACTGCTTCCTAAACACACACTCTACATTTGGAGTGTCAAAATTCTTGCCACTGCCTCCTTGGCAAGTGTATCTTGTCTTCTACGTGGGAATTTCACAAATATTTTCCTTTGGTTTGTGGAGGTCATGCAGAAGGGATTTCATTTGAAATAGCCCAAACAAGAAATACCAGTTGTCTTTTTCGCACATGGATGTGTGTAGTGAACACCCCTTTCTGTGTGCTTGCATGAGTTACTCCTTTGAATTTGTTGAAGAATGGTTGGCTGGGGAGCAAGTTAACGAGAGATGGATATCAATGGTTGTCAAGTATTCTGACGTGAAGAATGTATTGAGGATGTGAAGGCTTTTCTAGCCAGTTCCTATGGCTCAGTCAGGGATCAGTCAGAGGATTCTGTCTGGTAGACTCTTTGGCACAGATGTCAAAGTGGCCTGGTCTTACCCTGTCCAGGACTGAATGCTGAGCTTGAGTGGGAGCTTCTTGTCATTTCAAGCATTTCCATGAGTCTGTCCTCTGTTCTCTTGTATCCAAGTGGTTTCTAATAGGAAAGCAGAACAAAAATTGAAAGTATGGTGATTGATTATTTTTACCAATGTTATTTCAATCCACTTTGTTTAATACGAAATTACCTTTATGCTAGTAAGATTTCATATGTGAGGAAATAATGAAAATATTGGGGTTAGGGGATGAGAATATGCAAATCAAACATTTTTGAGCACCAAGACCCGTTTTTTGTTTTTGTTTTTGTTTTTTTTTTTAACTTAAATAATATTAAGTGCCAGAGGACCACCGCTGCCATTCAGCCTCAACAACCTCCATGTCCAGCCTCCAGGTGGCCCATTTCACCAGGGTGTGTGCGACCACACTGTCCTGGGATGAGAGAACAGTACCCACGGATGTTGACATCTCACAGAGTAGATATTGCCAGTGACAGTAGGGAGCTATTGGCACACGAGGAAGGGAAGAGCTCTCAGGATGGAAGAGGGGGCCGCTTCGAGACTCATTGGGTATGGCACGAGGCTGCTGGGTGTGGTGTTGGCCTGGGCCCACTGAGTGGGGCAGATCCGTGGTCTGTGTTTCTGTACCCTCCTCTGTAGCCTGTGTTGGCAGCAGATCAGGGAATTGCGATCAGAAGTGCTCCCAGTAACACAGGCACCAGCCCCCAGAGTGTGTGCCTATCCGTTTCCCCACCTGGCCTGACTTAGTGCCTGTCTTGCCTCAGGGCTGAGACCCTACAATCTCTGATGAGGGTGTCTGTGGTCCAGATCCAACCTGCATGGCCAACATGCTCAGACCTTCAGCTGGGTCCTAGGCTGCTGCAACCAAACTCTGTTAACTGGGTGGCCGACAACAGAGGAAGTGTCTTCCGTTGAGCTCCAGAGGCTCAACACAGTAGGTGTTGGGCTGTCCCAGTGCCATAACCCCTCCCAGGTTTCAAGGGGACTGTCTCCCCAACTCTCCCAGCCCTTGCCCACTCTCCTATTGCTGCCCACGATCTGTGGTTCCCATATGGGCATCCCGCCCTGGCTCCAACCTCACATATCCGGTATCCCCCAGTCTCCCTGGTATCTGGGTCCAGACTCTCCTCTTCCTACAAGAATATCAGATATTGGATTTGGTCCCAGTTGATGCTGTGTTCCATCATGTGAGCTCTTAGCTTCATCACTGTGCAAAGACTCTTTTCCCACACAAGTTCGCACGGCTTTTGGCTGGCTAAGAATTTTCAGGCGACACTTTTCTAATGAGTACACTTTCCTTCCTTCCGATCTCCCACCAGTGAGCATTCCTCGCACCCTTGTCCTAGTTCCTTTATGGCAGTTTCCCTCCTTATGGCTGAGAGGACCTAGTGACCCCTGAATTCACACGTTCTCCTTAATCACCAACACACTGCAGAATTCTCCAGGGGGCCATATATGCTCCTGGAAGTTGGTGTTTGAAATAGTTCTCCATCCATTAATCACTCCCTCACTCACTAATGTCCTTGTGTCCTTGAGAAAGGCTCTCCCTTTCCTGGTTTTCCTGAATAGAAATCCTCTTGCCTCTTGGGTGAATAGGGTTATGGGTTGTGCAGAGGGTGTTGGTCCACTGAGCATCTTAGAGACTCTCCTTTATGGAGCCTAATTATCCTCACTGGGGAATGAGGCCAGGGTCCTAACTGTGGTTAGTTAGAGAGGGAAAGAAGGACAAGGGAAACTCAGATGTCCCTTCATGGCCCCTGGAGTTAGAGGACTTACCCCTTTGCACCTGGGATCAGGAGACCTCATTTCCTCGAGGACACGCACACTCAGACGTTAATCTTGAGTGTGGGTTCCTTTCTGGGGTCCAGGGCTGTTGTTAGCCACCAGGAATGACAGTGCTCTCCATGCTGAGTGGAGCCATTTTTGCCAGGAATGAGAGCCCATGGTCACGCCTTGTGCAAAGCATCCCACGCCAGGGGCTCCCATGCCTACATTCCTGTCCTGAAAGGAAGCCACTCAGAGGCAAGGTGGGTCCAACCACCTCCCATGTGTTCACTCATCACTGTGTTCCAGCAGTCACCCCAGTGAACAGTCCTGATGGGATTGGATGTGGCTCAGAATGTCACCCTCATGAGCTCTACCCTGCCACAGCTGCAGTTCTGCAGTGGGAGAAACTCAAAACCTCAAAACACATGCACATGAAAGAAAAGAGCAAGAGCCAGAGCCCAAACAGGCCAGGTGTGGCAAAGACAGCTGGAGTGCCTAGGTTGGGACTCAGAATTATGTCAGTGGGGTGGCATTGCTGCTGGCACCAGCATGATAACCGAGAGCCAGCCCTGCTCATTTTGGGGAGCAGTGTGTTGGGGAAGGCAGCAGAAATTGAGAGGCAGGATTGAGTTTGGCCCTAGGAGGAGGTTGGGTAAGAGGCCAGTGTGGGTAGGAGAGCCTGGGCAGATAGACAGAGGCCAGGGCACACCCCAAAGCCTGGAGACTGCACTTGATGTCCAGGGTTGTGAAACACCACTTCCCCTCTTACTCACAACTGAGAGCAAGGGGCATTGATGAGTTCAGTTTGTGTGCGGCTGCATCCAAGGTGGCTCGGCTAGGAACCTCTGTTTCCTTGACTCAGGAGGCTGGGAGTCCAGGCTCCACTGAGGCTCGGCTGGGAGGATCGGAGTCTGAGTTTATGCCTGTGTTCCCTGTAGGATCCATGTTGGCTGAGCCTCAGTGTTTTTGTAATGAGAGGATGGGTGACCGTCATGTCTTTATCACAGGACACACTTGCTAAATGGATTTGTTTGCTCTGAGGAGGAAAGAGAGAGGGGGGAGTGGTGCTGGAGACAGGGATGCAGACAGGGGTCATGGACTTGGCATAACTCAGTCTTGGAGGTGATATCCCATCACCTGTACCCACTTCAATTCCCATGAATCCAGAGGCTGAGCCCCCTTGAGGTGAGGGGTGAACCGGTTCTGGGCAGCAGGATGCTGTGGTACCTCGGAGTCTCTGTGAGACCCCAACACTAGACACACTTGGCCCTTTTGAAATCTTAGGAGAAGCCTTGGGAAGTTGTATGGCAGAGGGGAGCAGCCTCTGCATCTCAGTCCCCTCCAACTTGCCATGGTGTAGAGAGGGAACTGCAGCCACGATGGGACGGACATTGGCCATGTCCCTGTGTGGGACACAGGCCTGATTGAGTTAGGGTGCATTCTTTGTCTCTCCCTTTCTTGTGATTATCCCATCTCTACATTTGTGCTTTAGCCACCTGTGAGTCCCATCTCTGGTTTCAGAGAGAACAGAGGGTGTTATGGGCCAATAGACACAATAAACCCTAGAGATTAGATGCTACCCTACTTTCCAGAAAAGACTGGGCACACCATGAGTTGCACAATGATGGGACCAGGGTCCAAAAGCTGCTGAGAGGGAAGGACTGGTTGTGAATGCATTTTTGAAGGCTCCAAGCTGGAACTCTAGTGGCACCAAGCAGGGCAGATGCTGGTGGGGATGTTTGGGTAGTTGTTGGTGAACACCTGCGCACCTGAGATGGGTAGGCATGGAGGAGAAATCGGCAGCCCATAGGGCTGTTGAAAGTGGTCTTATGTGAAAAGAGGCTCAGGTATGGGCACAGGAAATGACATCATTGCCTTGACAATGGATCAAACAGAACATGGAACCCTGGTATCCAGGCACCCACTTCACTGACCAAGCCATCCGAGCTCACTTGGTTGGAGCCACTGGAGGGAGAAGGATGTTCTCCTGTGGTTGCAGACAATGCCGAGCCTCAGGCTCCCAGGAATCTCAGGGGGGCCAACTAGCCCTTTTGTGGATACACTGGGTGAGGCTTCATCTTAGACGCCAGAGCCTCTGGCGATTGTCGCAGAGGAGCTCAAGAGTAACAGTGAGTAGCACAGGGCAGGTGAGCCCAGCAGGCCCTCTAGTCTGATCCCTGATGAATGGCCCAGGACTCCTATTCTGACTCTGTGTGTGTGTGTGTGTGTGTGTGTGTGTGTGTGTGTGTGTGTGTGTTTGTACTGATGGGAACTGTCCCATTGTGCTTTGACTCTAGTGTATTGGCACAAGTCATTTTTCTGTTTGTCACCATTTCCATTTTGAACCCACCATTCTTGGTCCCAACCCAGGGTGAAAATGATCAGAACACGGAGGAGCCCTTCAGGGTTCAGAGCCTTGAACCTTACAGGCAGGACCAGCTTAGGAATGAGCTCCTGCCTGTCATTTGTGGGAGGAACCTACATTTCAGCAGCAACATGGGGTTAATCTCCTGGGATTTCATCCCCACCCAGCAGGTGCTGGATCTCTTGTTCCCAAAACAGCCACCTTCTTCAGTCTTTACTCCTGGTGCCACTCCACATCCTCCAAGGGGACAAGAACCTCAGGTTCTGGATGGATGTTGTAGAATGCCCACAGAGCCAACTGCCAGGCTGGGTGGGGTGCAGTTGCTGGGCTTTGCTGATGTTGTCATCCCCCACAGTTCTTGGAACCTTCTGTGGCAGTGGCATCCAGGACCCCAGCAGCTGTGAGTAGCAGCTCCTCACTGCTTCACTCCAGCGAGCAGGTGGAAGACAGCCGCGTTGTTCACGTCCTCCTAGAGGGACAGAGCCTGAGGGAGACAAAGCGCATCCCGGTAAGCCCGACAGCAGGGCTGCCTCCTGGGTGTCCACACAGTGGAAGGCAGGAGACACAGCCAACCCCAGGGCTATGGTGGGAAATAAAGAAGAGAGAGGTCCGTCTTAAGGGCTTGACCTGAGGAGGGAGAGCATCAGCATGCCCAGCTTCAGTGGTGAGTGGGCCTGTGTATTGTGGGTTTTGCAGGCCAGAAGTGCAGACGGAAGTGCTGTGGACAGATGAAGGCAGAGATATGTCCAGGGTGCAGGCTGCAGTGCCTAGAACTTGGTATTCTCAATGAGTGAAGTTGGAGCAGAGGAGGTGGCAGTGACTTGTCACATGTGTAGGAGGGGATGTGTTCCTGGTGGCAGGGAAGAGAACCTCCTTAGCATGACTAGGTGTAGGAATTTGGGGTCGGGATCACCTGGGGGGTCATGCCAAAGCTTCGGAATGTTAGGCTTTGAATGTATGTAAATACGGAGCTAAAGGGGTTCTTGGCAGAATTTCTATGGATGTGCAGTAGACACGCTAATGCTGCAGGTGTCCAGCTGCAGAGGAGACATGTTCAGTGACTGCCAGTGCTGAGTCAAGTACATCATTACAACCAGACCCGCACCGAGCTTCCAGAGGCCAGGGCCTCTCAAAGCTATCATGAAGCACTCAAGTGCACACTCTTGTATCTGAGTCTGTTTTGTGTCGTGGCAGTCAGGACCCAAATTTTCAGTGCATCTGCCTCTTCCACCCACAAAGGCAGCCTGCATCCCAGATCACACTTGGTGCGCAGATCCCTGGCCCATTGCTCTCATCTCAGTGAGATGAGAGTGTGTCTGTGCATAGGCAGTTTGGTCCTTTGACATGAGTGGAATGTGGCTCCCCAGGGGGAGGGGAGATGGCAGGTACAGGCAGATATTTGTACCAGGATTGTTCTAGTAGCACATTGCAAGAACCCAGGTGGTATATGGAGGACACACTCAGGTAGCAGGATAACAAGATTGTGCCCTTGTATATGTAGCTGAGATTTCTCCTGAATGTTTGACCACAGTCTTCTGGGTAGCTCTTCTAAAAGCCATTCTCTGATGACATTTGTCCCACCCTGATCCAGGTGACCTTTCAGGAGATGGTGACAAGCCTCATCTGCAGGGCTTTGGACCAAAATTTGTTGCAGCATGAGCATGTGGACAACTTTGAGCTGCTGTATATGATGTCTGAGGATGAGAGTAAGTAGGACAATCAGACAGTGGGGAGACATGATCCACAGTGGGCTCAGGATAACTGACAGCCAAGAGAAAGTGGGCCTTGGCCCCAAAATACCAAAGTGTGATGGGCCTGTCGGAGACTCTCAGGGGTTGTGGGTGTTTTGTGGTATAATCCTTGAGTGCCACCTAACAATTCTCTCCACTTCGCTCTGCAGAAATCAAGGTCTCTGACCACTCACTCGTGTGTCTGTCCATGAATCTGGGAATACAATATTTCATGGTGAGGAAACGCCCCCAGGTCAAGGGAAAGGAGGTAAACACCTACCTTATTCAAGCTGTGCATGTGCTGCCATTCCACTCCGACCTGAGGAAATAAGAAGCCTCAGCACCTGGACATATTTGCTGGAAGCCCATAGAGCCAACTGACAGTCTGGGGTGGCTTTCTGTTTCTGGGTTTGCTGATGTTCCATCCCCCACAGTTCTCAGAATCAACCTGCAAGTCCTCCAGGCCGCTTTCCCACAAGCAGGTGGGAGACACCTGCTTAATTCATGTCCACTTAGAAACCCAAAGTCCAGAGATGGCCAAGAGTGTTCTGGTAAGCCTGGGAGCAGGGGTGTCCCGTGGTGCTTACACCTGGGTGGGGAGCAGACACTGGTCCAATACCATGGACTACTCATGCCCTCTTGAATTTGGAGCTTCTGGATGATCAGGAGGATAGATGGGAATCAAGAAGGGAGAGGTCAGTGTGAAGGGCTGGAGCTGAGATGAGCGAGTGCAGCAGCTTGTCCACTGCCATGTCTGAGGGAGTCTGTGTGTCAGGTGGCAGCATGCAGTCCAGAAGGGCAGGGACAGGTATGGGTGACAGATAAGAATAGGACAGGAACTAGGTTGCAGGTTCCCTTGTATGGGATGCTGACGTCTATGGAGGAGGACAGCAGTGTGAGGTTCTCCATGTTCCTTGAACAAGGAGCTGAGAGAGTCTCTCTGCAGAGTCGATATGGATGTGGAGCAAGCACACTAAATGTCCAGGTAACCCAATGACCACCCTTGCCGGATGAGGTGCCCTCCTACATCCCAGCCAGCACTGAGCCTCTGGAGGCCAGGAGCTCTCGTGGCTATCTTTCAGCTCTCCTGTGTGTGGTCATGTTCCTGGGTCTGTTTTTGGCCCTGGCAATCCAGACCAAAGCCTCTAGGTTTTGTGCCTAGGCCATTCCCAATGCCGCCTGCATCCTCGGGCAGACCTGGGATCTTGGAGGCTATTGTCCCATTCCTCCCAACTTGTGGGATGAGATTGCATCTGTATGCAGGTAGTGGGGTCCTTTCACTCCGAGAGGAGTGCAGCTCCACAAAGAGCAATGGCAGGCCCAGGAAGTCCTATGTACAAGGATTGGGCTAGTAGCCTGTGGGAAGAGCCCACACGATGAGCAGGAGGTCAGCCTCGGGTAGTAGGGTCATGGATGTTGCCCTTGTATTTAGAGTGGAGGTGCCTCCAGAATGCCCCTGCCCACTGTCCTTGAGTAGTCACTTCAAGGCCCATTTCCTGAAGGCCTGTCTCCCATGCTGCTCCAGGTGACCTGCCACGATAGGGCTCCTGTCTTCATCCGTAGCGCCCTCGACCTACACTTCCTTACTGAGGAGACTCCAGAGGATTATGAGCTGGGCCAAATCATCTCTCGCCGTCAGAGTAAGTGAGACAATCAGATAGCAGAGAGCAAGGGTCAGGATGTGGACTCAGGTCAACTCTTAGCAACAAAGAGTAGTCTCTGACCCCCAAGAACACTCCAACAGGTGTGTTGGGTTCGTGCACAAAGCCAACTGCACTTCTGCTGGTGGAAGGTCTTGAGGTCCAATGGTATACCCTGGTGGATATTGCGGCTCCCCACCAGGTGCCCTCCCCTGGACATGAACAGGCATCCAAAGCTGACATCTTTGAGGAGTGAGGAGGAAAGCCTCTCTCCAGGAGCAGTATGTTTTCATGGTCTGGGATAGGAGTGGTTTCAAAGGAACATGGGAATGCATGGGCTAAAGAGGGAACTGGCATTTTGTGGACTGAAGCAGTACTATTGAAAGCCTTCTGTGTGACCAAAAAACCACTGCCTGGGCAGAGCATTGCCAGGATTCTAGCAAGCAGTAACAGGATGAAATTGGGAAGAAAACACAGCCTGGGAGACAGCCTGAATCATCTGTTTTTGCATAAATTCCATGGTCTTACGCACCTGAGTCCACTAGGCAAGGAGTGATCACAATAGCCAGGTTGTGATCCCTAACTAAAGTCAGATGAGGGCTTCCTGAGCACGTAGCCACAGAGCTCATCTGATAATAATGCCAGCGCTTTTTCGTTGGTTGGTTGGTTGGTTGGTTTTTGTGAGCCAAACACCACAGCAGCCATTATCCCAGCCTATGTACCCTGAAGACCACCATCCCTATGAGTTCTAGGATCACTTGTCTCCTATCTTAACCTACTGTTAGGTTAGTAGAGTCTATGGAAGAGGAAGTCTGTCTGGGGCCTTGGTAGCCTAAGAAATTCATAGCAGAGATCTCCACATCCAACCCAGAAGGGATGGAGAACAGGCTCTAGGTTAGAGGAGGGCGACAGGAAACACATGTTCAGAGGAAGGAGAAGCGGCTGTTGTATTCCCCCACTCGGGGTCATGGCACCACTGGGCCATACACCATGTTGGAGGGAAGCAGTCCCTTTGCTGGTCTTTGGAACCATTGTTCTCAGTAGGGCAGTATTTGG
Organism: Urocitellus parryii; assembly: GCF_045843805.1. Classification (NCBI taxonomy): domain Eukaryota; kingdom Metazoa; phylum Chordata; class Mammalia; order Rodentia; family Sciuridae; genus Urocitellus; species Urocitellus parryii. Next base: position 68,827,065 of record NC_135548.1, read on the forward strand.
AATGTGGCCTCCATTCTCAGAAGCCTGGTTCACATGGAGGCGGGCTCCACCAACGCAGAAGCATGGCTCTAACGTGGTATCCGTGCTGGTCAGCCTGTCCTCACTGTGGCCATACTTGAGGAAAATAACTCAGAGGAGGAATCCTAGGCCTTTTTTTCTCTGGGTTTCATAGCTTTCTCTTTGGTTGTGCACTGAGGCTGTCCATAAAGCTCTAGTGTGTGGCAGTGGAGAGCTCCTCAGCCCTTGCCACAAAGGCATAGACTGGGAGAGAGAGAACGAGGCTGGCAGAGAGGGAGAGAGAGAAAGATGGAGAGGGAGGACCTCTCCTTGGAGAATGAGGATTCAGTGGAGCCAACAGGAACAAGGTACTGTTGCCCAGGGCACAACCCTGTTTAGGTCTTACTCCAACCATGCTCAACCTTTCTTCCAGTCCCTCCCACCCCCCAGTAGTGTATTCATCTTGAATGAGAATTTCATGTTGACATCAGAGCACTCACCATCCAATGCTTCCCTCCAAACCCACCTATGAAGATGGCTCATGTGGGGACTGAATCTTCGGCACAGGAGCCTTTTGTGGGAGATTTCAGATGCAAACCCTAGTGGTGTGCTTTGGCAGATGCAAGAGGACCTGAGATATTCTGGAGTCCAAAGCCTTCGGTAGGAACAGACATTAGGTCTGTTGAAGTGCTCTGCCTAGTTCTTCCTCAGGGAGGACTGTGGAGGCTGTCTTTGTTGGTATTGGTGCTGAATTGGAGAGCTCTCAGGTGTGTGGCTCTGGCCTTTTCTGGCACAGGCTCTCAGATGTTGGCGTGTCCTAGGGAGCACCTCCTGAGTGCCACCTTCTTTTTGTACACCCCTCTCTCCCCAGAGCTGAGGATTCCAGCAGAGGCCAACGTATTTTATGCCAAGAATCCTCACAAAAAATCCAACTTTGTGCTGAGGAAATGGAGCCTCTCCCAAAAGAATGATGGGTGGATCGAGCCTCAACCTCCCTCTCGTCCTGCAAAGAAGGCTCCTGCCCTCCTGAGGATGCTTGCAAAACCATTCTGTTGCTGTGTGCCTGGGCGGGGCTGAGGCAGCCCAGGAATATTTACATTGATTACTATTTTCTTCAAAGTTTGAATCTATAGTTTGCCATTGTCCTTGACCTTGTTTAGTAACACAGATGTTACTCTATCCTGTATTTGTTGTTTCCATTAATATATTATTATTATTTTAAAATATATATGTTTTTGTTACCTGATCTACTGTGATGATTTGAGTATACTAAATGTAGCAGTGATTCCTAAAGGACACATCCAAACCAACAGGAAGGAATGCTTCATTCTATCAGCAAGAACTTTGGTTTTTAGGAGTTTGGCAGATGGCATTATCTGAGTCAGTTTTCCAATGGGGGCAATGAAGTATCAGCTATGATGGTACAAACACAAACAAAGACACACAAACACACACAAGAGCACACACACTCACTGAGAGATAGATAGACAGATGGAGTTGGTCTCTGCTGAAATACTTTGGAGACATGGTTCTGATTTCTCCCCTTTTGGAGTATTTTCAATTGCACAAGGTGTCTTGCAAATGAACCCATGTCTGAGGAAGACATGCATGTGTACTTCACATGCCACTTTTCACATAGCAGGAAGGTCATGTAATATTTTTCATGCAGCTGTCTTTTGACTGTGAACCATCCCATGAGGTCAGCTGTGGAATTTTCAACTTGTAGCATCACAATGGGGATCCACTCTTTGGATTTGGGGATATTTCCGATTTTCTTGATTCAGATTGGAATGATATATATATTAGGTTTTGATGAAAATTCTGCATTTGATGGTAATGAATGTCGTGCATCTAGGAATCTGTAGAGTGCAGACAATGAATGGATGCCTACTGTTGTCTGGACTGGTCTGAAAAGTCCTGTAGCATCTGAGCATGTGTGAGGGCTGTACAGGTCTTGCCAAAAGTCCAGGTCAGATGATCCTGCACAAAGCTGAACTCCTAGTGGTCTCCACAACAGTGTAAGGGCCAAGGAGAAACACACTTCCACACAGAAGTTGGGAAGCTACCTTATGAAGGTGATCATAGATACGGGATTATTAATATATCCAGGTTGGCATCTATTATTTTTTTAGCTTTTGACTTTCGCAGCTGTGGGCATCTTGACAACCATCAACTCCCTGTAAGCACAGACAACTCTATAAGAACCTGAGCATAAATTTCCCTGTGCATGTCCCCTTGTGAAACTGCTTAAGCACCGCCTGGTTTACACACAGGTGGAATTTCTAGGTCAAAGTGTGCATGTTTACTTCTTTGACTAAGCACTGCCAGGTGGCTCTTCTGCATAGCTCTACCTGTGGCCAGGATTGTATTATCTAGCTTTCTAACTTTTGCATGTTGAGTAGATACATAGTGGGAGCACACTGTTTTTGTTGGTATTTTTCTTGGTATCTATTCTGATGCTTTTCACTGGGGGATTTTTTCCTGTGAAAATGGGCTTCCTCTACTTGACCTTATTTTCTTCTTTTTAAATTTTTTTCAATGTGACTTTTTAATTTTAGTTTTATTAAAGACATTGCCCCTTGCTTGCATAGTCTATATCTAAAGCACTAGTCCTTGCTCCAAGGCCCAGCTTGCTCTCAGCTGCCCCAGGAGGGGAACAGTCTTTGGCGGTAGATAGGAGACACCCCTGCAGGGGGCACAAGTGCTTTGGCCCTCTGGTGTCTTGCCAGCAGTGCTTCCCATGCTCACAGAGGGTTTCAGACACTGAGTCAATGGTCCAGGTGGTCTTTTGTTCAGTCTGATCTCAAATTGAGCTCCTCTGAGAGGTCATATTGAAGTCCTTGTGTGTACCTGACCCATCATTTTAAACAATATTCCAAGTTCACTTTTTGTGTGTACGTGGGTTCTGGGGATTGAACCCAGGGCCTTGAGCCTGTGAGGCAAGTGACCTACCTGAGCTACACCCTCAGAGACCCCTGTAAAAGTATTTCCCCTTTGCCTCGGGGTCTAAGTTGCCAAGGCTGACCTCAAACGTTCCTCTTGCCTCAGCCTCCCTGGTGGCTGGCATGACAGGCATGCACCTGGGACTGTCACACTCGAGCCTGTGATGGGAACTCATGTGCATCTGTCCAGGGCTGAGCATGGTTAGGCAGAGCTGTGCTCCAGGCTCCCTGCAGGGCTGTGGAGGCTTCTGCTGCCCAGCAGCCCTGGTGCCATGGCCAGGGCTCCTCCCAGCCGAGGGCAGGCAGCTGCCCATTGCTGTAGGCTGACCTTATTTTCTTCTTATGGCACTCGTCCGTTCTCTGGAGTATGTTGTATGGTTTGTCCATTAGGAGTCTAACAGGTCCTCTAGAACCTTCAAACAATTAGTAAAATTCCTGAACAGTAAGTGAGCGCGCGCAGAAATTGGGCTAATATTTTGGGAAGAACAATGTTGGATGATATATTCATGGCTTGAATATATCATCCAACATGAAGTTATATTTTATTACTTACAAAATAATAAAATAATGAAGCAATACCATGGACTGAGCTAAAATAGATCCTTAGGATCTTAGGCATTCTGTAATAAATCTGTGTCACTTGAAGTATAGAGTTGATCGACTCTGAGTAATGAAACAGAAGTAAAGGTATCAAAGCCAATGATCATCTGTTTCCAATTTTCTGTGATTTGGTTCAAGAGGTAAAGTGGTGATATTTATTAATAATGGATCGAATAGGTTCATAATTGTTTTAGAGTACAATTAGATGCCTTCAAACTTTAGCCCTCCTATGTCCTGTGAGACATTTTCTATGTGAGGCTTTAAGAAGAAGAAGAGAATATTCTGTAAAGAAAACCTTGTGATCTGTGCAGTATGAAGTTGAATGGATTCATTCAGAAATCAGAAATTCTATTGAAAGGTATTTATTTGCATGAGCCAAATAAAACCTATTTTTAGGCATCCTGGTGAAGACAAGGTTTTATCTTTATGTCTCATTTTCTATGTTTTGTTGTTGTTGTTGTTGTTAGAATGAAATTCATATGTTGCCCGACCATTCTATCAGATGTGTAACTAGATGCCATTTAAATTACCCACTTTTACATGGTAGACAGTTTTTAATGAACACTGCCTGTCTGCACCTTTTTTAAAAACAGGACTGGGATCAGAAGCCCAAATACCAATGGTTAGCTGGAACATATTTTTCATTTGGCCTAACTGTCAGTATTCCCTGAGGTCATCTGTGCAATCAGCTTCGTTACTCCTGCTCCCTCACTGGATTTCATAGAAACCATATGCTATGTATGAATCAGGGACACCAATCCCACAACATAGCATTCTTGGAATATCCAAAGTCCCACTTTTCACTTCGCCATGCCTGAGATCAGCAGTAATATTTATCAGCAAATGTGAGATTTTCAAAGATCCAATTCTATGTGCTCCTTTCTCATAGAGCCTTAGGCAGGGATATAGCATACATAAATATTAAGTAAAGTCCATAGTTTTTAAAATGTCATCCATTGAATAGTTGACACATGTCTGAGATACTTTTTATTTTGGAGGAGGTATTATTTAATAGGGAATTCCAACAGCTACCTAATAGTGAAATGAGAAGTCTTGCATCCATTTTATTTTGTTTCTGATGATTTTTATGAGTAAGGGTAAGATACTTCCTTGTTCTGATGCAGATGTTGCCCACTTTTGTGAATGGATGCGGGGTGTCACCTACTACTTGCATATCTGCATATTGGGCTTGACACTGCTATCGTACTTGGTAGTTGGCAAAAAGTCAATACTGAAGTTAAGCTCTTGTGTTCTAGCAGCAGAGCTGAAGATCCTTGATGTGCCACCTTCTGCAATCCATGCTGCTCTCTTCATGTTCCTTATTGACTTCCTGGTGAGGAGCATCATGGTCTCCTGGTCTTGAGAATGGCCAAGCATTGCTCTGTGAATGTGGAAGATGGGCATGTGGAAGGCTCCAGGGAGGAGGGATCATTGAACATGTACTCGAATCCATGTGCCTGTTGAATGACCTGTTTTTTTTATTTTTGGGTTTTAAGGGAGACACTGCCCTAAAACACTTCTGTGCAGCTGGGGATGCAGGCTTCTGCTTCACCTTGCAGGAAGCATTAACGAATCCTTTCCAGAAGACATGAGAAGAGAGAAGTGAGCCTCTGGTATCATGCAGGTTCCTTGCATTGCCCATGGGCTAGAAGAGAGAAGAGTTGCTTCATGAGATTTGATCCCCTTTTTCCTGAAAAGTTCCACACAGAGGTGAGTCCCCAGCATGTTTAGAAATCATTTCAGACACCTTTCTGGACGGAATTGAATCAGAGCCCCTGATGATGTGGAAGAGCTAAAGATGGGTTTGCTATGAATTTTCTATTTCATTCATCAGGGCCTGAGTCAGGTCAGTCATTGTGCTGTCAACACATGAGCTGCTGGTCAAATGTGAGGAAGTGGTCTTGCTTTATGAAAACACCACCCTGATTCAGTGAGCCAGAGGCAGCCTGCAGTCCCTGTTTTCCTGTAAAGGCAGATTGCTGTGGATGGCCTCTGGCCTCGTCATGCAGCCCTGCTCAGAGTAGGGGATTGAGGGACCAGGCAGATCCCTAGTTCCTTTTGACCTTTATTGCCATTGGGCCACCCCAGGGTCCTTGGACTCTACCTGGTCTTCTGGCCTGGGTCAGGGGATGTGAGGTTTGGAATCCCCCTCTGTGGCAGGATCCCAGCCCCCCAGCCACTTGAGGTCAGCACATCCTTCCCTAATTGTGTTAGAGTTGGAGACTTCTCCCACCCATCCTCATCCATGCTCATCCCACATTTTGTAGCTTGGCACCTGAGGACCTTTATTCATTGACTTAGTTGTTAGTGATGATGGTTACTAAGACTAAGTGACTCTTTCAAGTCACATCACTTGCATGGTAGGGCTAGAGCATGGATCTTCCTAATTGATTTCATGGGACTCTCTCATGGAAACTGTGACTGCTTCCTAAACACACACTCTACATTTGGAGTGTCAAAATTCTTGCCACTGCCTCCTTGGCAAGTGTATCTTGTCTTCTACGTGGGAATTTCACAAATATTTTCCTTTGGTTTGTGGAGGTCATGCAGAAGGGATTTCATTTGAAATAGCCCAAACAAGAAATACCAGTTGTCTTTTTCGCACATGGATGTGTGTAGTGAACACCCCTTTCTGTGTGCTTGCATGAGTTACTCCTTTGAATTTGTTGAAGAATGGTTGGCTGGGGAGCAAGTTAACGAGAGATGGATATCAATGGTTGTCAAGTATTCTGACGTGAAGAATGTATTGAGGATGTGAAGGCTTTTCTAGCCAGTTCCTATGGCTCAGTCAGGGATCAGTCAGAGGATTCTGTCTGGTAGACTCTTTGGCACAGATGTCAAAGTGGCCTGGTCTTACCCTGTCCAGGACTGAATGCTGAGCTTGAGTGGGAGCTTCTTGTCATTTCAAGCATTTCCATGAGTCTGTCCTCTGTTCTCTTGTATCCAAGTGGTTTCTAATAGGAAAGCAGAACAAAAATTGAAAGTATGGTGATTGATTATTTTTACCAATGTTATTTCAATCCACTTTGTTTAATACGAAATTACCTTTATGCTAGTAAGATTTCATATGTGAGGAAATAATGAAAATATTGGGGTTAGGGGATGAGAATATGCAAATCAAACATTTTTGAGCACCAAGACCCGTTTTTTGTTTTTGTTTTTGTTTTTTTTTAACTTAAATAATATTAAGTGCCAGAGGACCACCGCTGCCATTCAGCCTCAACAACCTCCAGGTCCAGCCTCCAGGTGGCCCATTTCACCAGGGTGTGTGGGACCACACTGTCCTGGGATGAGAGAACAGTACCCACGGATGTTGACATCTCACAGAGTAGATATTGCCAGTGACAGTAGGGAGCTATTGGCACATGAGGAAGGGAAGAGCTCTCAGGATGGGAAGAGGGGGCCGCTTCGAGACTCATTGGGTATGGCACGAGGCTGCTGGGTGTGGTGTTGGCCTGGGCCCACTGAGTGGGGCAGATCCGTGGTCTGTGTTTCTGTACGCTCCTCTGTAGCCTGTGTTGGCAGCAGATCAGGGAATTGCGATCAGAAGTGCTCCCAGTAACACAGGCACCAGCCCCCAGAGTGTGTGCCTATCCGTTTCCCCACCTGGCCTGACTTAGTGCCTGTCTTGCCTCAGGGCTGAGACCCTACAATCTCTGATGAGGGTGTCTGTGGTCCAGATCCAACCTGCATGGCCAACATGCTCAGACCTTCAGCTGGGTCCTAGGCTGCTGCAACCAAACTCTGTTAACTGGGTGGCCGACAACAGAGGAAGTGTCTTCCGTTGAGCTCCAGAGGCTCAACACAGTAGGTGTTGGGCTGTCCCAGTGCCATAACCCCTCCCAGGTTTCAAGGGGACTGTCTCCCCAACTCTCCCAGCCCTTGCCCACTCTCCTATTGCTGCCCACGATCTGTGGTTCCCATATGGGCATCCCGCCCTGGCTCCAACCTCACATATCCGGTATCCCCCAGTCTCCCTGGTATCTGGGTCCAGACTCTCCTCTTCCTACAAGAATATCAGATATTGGATTTGGTCCCAGTTGATGCTGTGTTCCATCATGTGAGCTCTTAGCTTCATCACTGTGCAAAGACTCTTTTCCCACACAAGTTCGCACGGCTTTTGGCTGGCTAAGAATTTTCAGGCGACACTTTTCTAATGAGTACACTTTCCTTCCTTCCGATCTCCCACCAGTGAGCATTCCTCGCACCCTTGTCCTAGTTCCTTTATGGCAGTTTCCCTCCTTATGGCTGAGAGGACCTAGTGACCCCTGAATTCACACGTTCTCCTTAATCACCAACACACTGCAGAATTCTCCAGGGGGCCATATATGCTCCTGGAAGTTGGTGTTGGAAATAGTTCTCCATCCATTAATCACTCCCTCACTCACTAATGTCCTTGTGTCCTTGAGAAAGGCTCTCCCTTTCCTGGTTATCCTGAATTGAAATCCTCTTGCCTCTTGGGTGAATAGGGTTATGGGTTGTGCAGAGGGTGTTGGTCCACTGAGCATCTTAGAGACTGTCCTTTATGGAGCCTAATGATCCTCACTGGGGAATGAGGCCAGGGTCCTAACTGTGGTTAGTTAGAGAGGGAAAGAAGGACAAGGGAAACTCAGATGTCCCTTCATGGCCCCTGGAGTTAGAGGACTTACCCCTTTGCACCTGTGATCAGGAGACCTCATTTCCTCGAGGACACGCACACTCAGACGTTAATCTTGAGTGTGGGTTCCTTTCTGGGGTCCAGGGCTGTTGTTAGCCACCAGGAATGACAGTGCTCTCCATGGTGAGTGGAGCCATTTTTGCCAGGAATGAGAGCCCATGGTCACGCCTTGTGCAAAGCATCCCACGCCAGGGGCTCCCATGCCTACATTCCTGTCCTGAAAGGAAGCCACTCAGAGGCAAGGTGGGTCCAACCACCTCCCATGTGTTCACTCATCACTGTGTTCCAGCAGTCACCCCAGTGAAGAGTCCTGATGGGATTGGATGTGGCTCAGAATGTCACCCTCATGAGCTCTACCCTGCCACAGCTGCAGTTCTGCAGTGGGAGAAACTCAAAACCTCAAAACACATGCACATGAAAGAAAAGAGCAAGAGCCAGAGCCCAAACAGGCCAGGTGTGGCAAAGACAGCTGGAGTGCCTAGGTTGGGACTCAGAATTATGTCAGTGGGGTGGCATTGCTGCTGGCACCAGCATGATAACCGAGAGCCAGCCCTGCTCATTTTGGGGAGCAGTGTGTTGGGGAAGGCAGCAGAAATTGAGAGGCAGGATTGAGTTTGGCCCTAGGAGGAGGTTGGGTAAGAGGCCAGTGTGGGTTGGAGAGCCTGGGCAGATAGACAGAGGCCAGGGCACACCCCAAAGCCTGGAGACTGCACTTGATGTCCAGGGTTGTGAAACACCACTTCCCCTCTTACTCACAACTGAGAGCATTGATGAGTTCAGTTTGTGTGCGGCTGCATCCAAGGTGGCTCGGCTAGGAACCTCTGTTTCCTTGACTCAGGAGGCTGGGAGTCCAGGCTCCACTGAGGCTCGGCTGGGAGGATCGGAGTCTGAGTTTATGCCTGTGTTCCCTGTAGGATCCATGTTGGCTGAGCCTCAGTGTTTTTGTAATGAGAGGATGGGTGACCGTCATGTCTTTATCACAGGACACACTTGCTAAATGGATTTGTTTGCTCTGAGGAGGAAAGAGAGAGGGGGGAGTGGTGCTGGAGACAGGGATGCAGACAGGGGTCATGGACTTGGCATAACTCAGTCTTGGAGGTGATATCCCATCACCTGTACCCACTTCAATTCCCATGAATCCAGAGGCTGAGCCCCCTTGAGGTGAGGGGTGAACCGGTTCTGGGCAGCAGGATGCTGTGGTACCTCGGAGTCTCTGTGAGACCCCAACACTAGACACACTTGGCCCTTTTGAAATCTTAGGAGAAGCCTTGGGAAGTTGTATGGCAGAGGGGAGCAGCCTCTGCATCTCAGTCCCCTCCAACTTGCCATGGTGTAGAGAGGGAACTGCAGCCACGATGGGACGGACATTGGCCATGTCCCTGTGTGGGACACAGGCCTGATTGAGTTAGGGTGCATTCTTTGTCTCTCCCTTTCTTGTGATTATCCCATCTCTACATTTGTGCTTTAGCCACCTGTGAGTCCCATCTCTGGTTTCAGAGAGAACAGAGGGTGTTATGGGCCAATAGACACAATAAACCCTAGAGATTAGATGCTACCCTACTTTCCAGAAAAGACTGGGCACACCATGAGTTGCACAATGATGGGACCAGGGTCCAAAAGCTGCTGAGAGGGAAGGACTGGTTGTGAATGCATTTTTGAAGGCTCCAAGCTGGAACTCTAGTGGCACCAAGCAGGGCAGATGCTGGTGGGGATGTTTGGGTAGTTGTTGGTGAACACCTGCGCACCTGAGATGGGTAGGCATGGAGGAGAAATCGGCAGCCCATAGGGCTGTTGAAAGTGGTCTTATGTGAAAAGAGGCTCAGGTATGGGCACAGGAAATGACATCATTGCCTTGACAATGGATCAAACAGAACATGGAACCCTGGTATCCAGGCACCCACTTCACTGACCAAGCCATCCGAGCTCACTTGGTTGGAGCCACTGGAGGGAGAAGGATGTTCTCCTGTGGTTGCAGACAATGCCGAGCCTCAGGCTCCCAGGAATCTCAGGGGGGCCAACTAGCCCTTTTGTGGATACACTGGGTGAGGCTTCATCTTAGACACCAGAGCCTCTGGCGATTGTCGCAGAGGAGCTCAAGAGTAACAGTGAGTAGCACAGGGCAGGTGAGCCCAGCAGGCCCTCTAGTCTGATCCCTGATGAATGGCCCAGGACTCCTATTCTGACTCTGTGTGTGTGTGTGTGTGTGTGTGTGTGTGTGTGTGTGTGTGTGTGTGTTTGTACTGATGGGAACTGTCCCACTGTGCTTTGACTCTAGTGTATTGGCACAAGTCATTTTTCTGTTTGTCACCATTTCCATTTTGAACCCACCATTCTTGGTCCCAACCCAGGGTGAAAATGATCAGAACACGGAGGAGCCCTTCAGGGTTCAGAGCCTTGAACCTTACAGGCAGGACCAGCTTAGGAATGAGCTCCTGCCTGTCATTTGTGGGAGGAACCTACATTTCAGCAGCATCATGGGGTTAATCTCCTGGGATTTCATCCCCACCCAGCAGGTGCTGGATCTCTTGTTCCCAAAACAGCCACCTTCTTCAGTCTTTACTCCTGGTGCCACTCCACATCCTCCAAGGGGACAAGAACCTCAGGTTCTGGATGGATGTTGTAGAATGCCCACAGAGCCAACTGCCAGGCTGGGTGGGGTACAGTTGCTGGGCTTTGCTGATGTTGTCATCCCCCACAGTTCTTGGAACCTTCTGTGGCAGTGGCATCCAGGACCCCAGCAGCTGTGAGTAGCAGCTCCTCACTGCTTCACTCCAGCGAGCAGGTGGAAGACAGCCGCGTTGTTCACGTCCTCCTAGAGGGACAGAGCCTGAGGGAGACAAAGCGCATCCCGGTAAGCCCGACAGCAGGGCTGCCTCCTGGGTGTCCACACAGTGGAAGGCAGGAGACACAGCCAACCCCAGGGCTATGGTGGGAAATAAAGAAGAGAGAGGTCCGTCTTAAGGGCTTGACCTGAGGAGGGAGAGCATCAGCATGCCCAGCTTCAGTGGTGAGTGGGCCTGTGTATTGTGGGTTTTGCAGGCCAGAAGTGCAGACGGAAGTGCTGTGGACAGATGAAGGCAGAGATATGTCCAGGGTGCAGGCTGCAGTGCCTAGAACTTGGTATTCTCAATGAGTGAAGTTGGAGCAGAGGAGGTGGCAGTGACTTGTCACATGTGTAGGAGGGGATGTGTTCCTGGTGGCAGGGAAGAGAACCTCCTTAGCATGACTAGGTGTAGGAATTTGGGGTCGGGATCACCTGGGGGGTCATGCCAAAGCTTCGGAATGTTAGGCTTTGCATGTATGTAAATACGGAGCTAAAGGGGTTCTTGGCAGAATTTCTATGGATGTGCAGTAGACACGCTAATGCTGCAGGTGTCCAGCTGCAGAGGAGACATGTTCAGTGACTGCCAGTGCTGAGTCAAGTACATCATGACAACCAGACCCGCACCGAGCTTCCAGAGGCCAGGGCCTCTCAAAGCTATCATGAAGCACTCAAGTGCACACTCTTGTATCTGAGTCTGTTTTGTGTCGTGGCAGTCAGGACCCAAATTTTCAGTGCATCTGCCTCTTCCACCCACAAAGGCAGCCTGCATCCCAGATCACACTTGGTGCGCAGATCCCTGGCCCATTGCTCTCATCTCAGTGAGATGAGAGTGTGTCTGTGCATAGGCAGTTTGGTCCTTTGACATGAGTGGAATGTGGCTCCCCAGGGGGAGGGGAGATGGCAGGTACAGGCAGATATTTGTACCAGGATTGTTCTAGTAGCACATTGCAAGAACCCAGGTGGTATATGGAGGACACACTCAGGTAGCAGGATAACAAGATTGTGCCCTTGTATATGTAGCTGAGATTTCTCCTGAATGTTTGACCACAGTCTTCTGGGTAGCTCTTCTAAAAGCCATTCTCTGATGACATTTGTCCCACCCTGATCCAGGTGACCTTTCAGGAGATGGTGACAAGCCTCATCCGCAGGGCCTTGGACCAAAATTTGTTGCAGCATGAGGATGTGGACATCATTGAGCTGCTGTATATGATGTCTGAGCATGAGAGTAAGTAGGACAATCAGACAGTAGGGAGACATGATCCACTGTGGGCTCAGGATAACTGACAGCCAAGAGAAAGTGGGCCTTGGCCCCAAAATACCAAAGTGTGATGGGCCTGGCGGAGACTCTCAGGGGTTGTGGGTGTTTTGTGGTATAATCCTTGAGTGCCACCTAACAATTCTCTCCACTTCGCTCTGCAGAAATCAAGGTCTCTGACCACTCACTCGTGTGTCTGTCCATGAATCTGGGAATACAATCTTTCATGGTGAGGAAACGCCCCCAGGTCAAGGGAAAGGAGGTAAACACCTACCTTATTCAAGCTGTGCATGTGCTGCCATTCCACTCCGACCTGAGGAAATAAGAAGCCTCAGCACCTGGACATATTTGCTGGAAGCCCATAGAGCCAACTGACAGTCTGGGGTGGCTTTCTGTTTCTGGGTTTGCTGATGTTCCATCCCCCACAGTTCTCAGAATCAACCTGCAAGTCCTCCAGGCCGCTTTCCCACAAGCAGGTGGGAGACACCTGCTTAATTCGTGTCCACTTAGAAACACAAAGTCCAGAGATGGCCAAGAGTGTTCTGGTAAGCCTGGGAGCAGGGGTGTCCCGTGGTGCTTACACCTGGGTGGGGAGCAGACACTGGTCCAATACCATGGACTACTCATGCCCTCTTGAATTTGGAGCTTCTGGATGATCAGGAGGATAGATGGGAATCAAGAAGGGAGAGGTCAGTGTGAAGGGCTGGAGCTGAGATGAGCGAGTGCAGCAGCTTGTCCACTGCCATGTCTGAGGGAGTCTGTGTGTCAGGTGGCAGCATGTAGTCCAGAAGGGCAGGGACAGGTATGGGTGACAGATGAGAATAGGACAGGAACTAGGTTGCAGGTTCCCTTGTATGGGATGCTGACGTCTATGGAGGAGGACAGCAGTGTGAGGTTCTCCATGTTCCTTGAACAAGGAGCTGAGAGAGTCTCTCTGCAGAGTCGATATGGATGTGGAGCAAGCACACTAAATGTCCAGGTAACCCAATGACCACCCTTGCCGGATGAGGTGCCCTCCTACATCCCAGCCAGCACTGAGCCTCTGGAGGCCAGGAGCTCTCGTGGCTATCTTTCAGCTCTCCTGTGTGTGGTCATGTTCCTGGGTCTGTTTTTGGCCCTGGCAATCCAGACCAAAGCCTCTAGGTTTTGTGCCTAGGCCATTCCCAATGCCGCCTGCATCCTCGGGCAGACCTGGGATCTTGGAGGCTATTGTCCCATTCCTCCCAACTTGTGGGATGAGATTGCATCTGTATGCAGGTAGTGGGGTCCTTTCACTCCGAGAGGAGTGCAGCTCCACAAAGAGCAATGGCAGGCCCAGGAAGTCCTATGTACAAGGATTGGGCTAGTAGCCTGTGGGAAGAGCCCACACGATGAGCAGGAGGTCAGCCTCGGGTAGTAGGGTCATGGATGTTGCCCTTGTATTTAGAGTGGAGGTGCCTCCAGAATGCCCCTGCCCACTGTCCTTGAGTAGTCACTTCAAGGCCCATTTCCTGAAGGCCTGTCTCCCATGCTGCTCCAGGTGACCTGCCACGATAGGGCTCCTGTCGTCATCCGCAGCGCCCTCGACCTACACTTCCTTACTGAGGAGAATCCAGAGGATTATGAGCTGGGCCAAATCATCTCTCGCCGTCAGAGTAAGTGAGACAATCAGATAGCAGAGAGCAAGGGTCAGGATGTGGACTCAGGTCAACTCTTAGCAACAAAGAGTAGTCTCTGACCCCCAAGAACACTCCAACAGGTGTGTTGGGTTCGTGCACAAAGCCAACTGCACTTCTGCTGGTGGAAGGTCTTGAGGTCCAATGGTATACCCCGGTGGATATTGCGGCTCCCCACCAGGTGCCCTCCCCTGGACATGAACAGGCATCCAAAGCTGACATCTTTGAGGAGTGAGGAGGAAAGCCTCTCTCCAGGAGCAGTATGTTTTCATGGTCTGGGATAGGAGTGGTTTCAAAGGAACATGGGAATGCATGGGCTAAAGAGGGAACTGGCATTTTGTGGACTGAAGCAGTACTATTGAATGCCTTCTGTGTGAACAAAAAACCACTGCCTGGGCAGAGCATTGCCAGGATTCTAGCAAGCAGTAACAGGATGAAATTGGGAAGAAAACACAGCCTGGGAGACAGCCTGAATCATCTGTTTTTGCATAAATTCCATGGTCTTACGCACCTGAGTCCACTAGGCAAGGAGTGATCACAATAGCCAGGTTGTGATCCCTAACTAAAGTCAGATGAGGGCTTCCTGAGCACGTAGCCACAGAGCTCATCTGATAATAATGCCAGCGCTTTTTCGTTGGTTGGTTGGTTGGTTTTTGTGAGCCAAACACCACAGCAGCCATTATCCCAGCCTATGTACCCTGAAGACCACCATCCCTATGAGTTCTAGGATCACTTGTCTCCTATCTTAACCTACTGTTAGGTTAGTAGAGTCTATGGAAGAGGAAGTCTGTCTGGGGCCTTGGTAGCCTAAGAAATTCATAGCAGAGATCTCCACATCCAACCCAGAAGGGATGGAGAACAGGCTCTAGGTTAGAGGAGGGCGACAGGAAACACATGTTCAGAGGAAGGAGAAGCGGCTGTTGTATTCCCCCACTCGGGGTCATGGCACCACTGGGCCATACACCATGTTGGAGGGAAGCAGTCCCTTTGCTGGTCTTTGGAACCATTGTTCTCAGTAGGGCAGTATTTGGAATGTGGCCTCCATTCTCAGAAGCCTGGTTCACATGGAGGCGGGCTCCACCAACGCAGAAGCATGGCTCTAACGTGGTATCCGCGCTGGTCAGCCTGTCCTCACTGTGGCCATACTTGAGGAAAATAACTCAGAGGAGGAATCCTAGGCCTTTTTTCTCTGGGTTTCATAGCTTTCTCTTTGGTTGTGCACTGAGGCTGTCCATAAAGCTCTAGTGTGTGGCAGTGGAGAGCTCCTCAGCCCTTGCCACAAAGGCATAGACTGGGAGAGAGAGAACGAGGCTGGCAGAGAGGGAGAGAGAGAAAGATGGAGAGGGAGGACCTCTCCTTGGAGAATGAGGATTCAGTGGAGCCAACAGGAACAAGGTACTGTTGCCCAGGGCACAACCCTGTTTAGGTCTTACTCCAACCATGCTCAACCTTTCTTCCAGTCCCTCCCACCCCCCAGTAGTGTATTCATCTTGAATGAGAATTTCATGTTGACATCAGAGCACTCACCATCCAATGCTTCCCTCCAAACCCACCTATGAAGATGGCTCATGTGGGGACTGAATCTTCGGCACAGGAGCCTTTTGTGGGAGATTTCAGATGCAAACCCTAGTGGTGTGCTTTGGCAGATGCAAGAGGACCTGAGATATTCTGGAGTCCAAAGCCTTCGGTAGGAACAGACATTAGGTCTGTTGAAGTGCTCTGCCTAGTTCTTCCTCAGGGAGGACTGTGGAGGCTGTCTTTGTTGGTATTGGTGCTGAATTGGAGAGCTCTCAGGTGTGTGGCTCTGGCCTTTTCTGGCACAGGCTCTCAGATGTTGGCGTGTCCTAGGGAGCACCTCCTGAGTGCCACCTTCTTTTTGTACACCCCTCTCTCCCCAGAGCTGAGGATTCCAGCAGAGGCCAACGTATTTTATGCCAAGAATCCTCACAAAAAATCCAACTTTGTGCTGAGGAAAAGGAGCCTCTCCCAAAAGAATGATGGGTGGATCGAGCCTCAACCTCCCTCTCATCCTGCAAAGAAGGCTCCTGCCCTCCTGAGGATGCTTGCAAAACCATTCTGTTGCTGTGTGCCTGGGCGGGGCTGAGGCAGCCCAGGAATATTTACATTGATTACTATTTTCTTCAAAGTTTGAATCTATAGTTTGCCATTGTCCTTGACCTTGTTTAGTAACACAGTTGTTACTCTATCCTGTATTTGTTGTTTCCATTAATATATTATTATTATTTTAAAATATATATGTTTTTGTTACCTGATCTACTGTGATGATTTGAGTATACTAAATGTAGCAGTGATTCCTAGAGGACACATCCAAACCAACAGGAAGGAATGTTTCATTCTATCAGCAAGAACTTTCGTTTTTAGGAGTTTGGCAGATGGCATTATCTGAGTCAGTTTTCCAATGGGGGCAATGAAGTATCAGCTGTGATGGTACAAACACAAACAAAGACACACAAACACACACAAGAGCACACACACTCACTGAGAGATAGATAGACAGATGGAGTTGGTCTGTGCTGAAATACTTTGGAGACATGGTTCTGATTTCTCCCCTTTTGGAGTATTTTCAATTGCACAAGGTGTCTTGCAAATGAACCCATGTCTGAGGAAGACATGCATGTGTACTTCACATGCCACTTTTCACATAGCAGGAAGGTCATGTAATATTTTTCATGCAGCTGTCTTTTGAGTGTGAACCATCCCATGAGGTCAGCTGTGGAATTTTCAACTTGTAGCATCACAATGGGGATCCACTCTTTGGATTTGGGGATATTTCCGATTTTCTTGATTCAGATTGGAATGATATATATATTAGTTTTTGATGAAAATTCTGCATTTGATGGTAATGAATGTCGTGCATCTAGGAATCTGTAGAGTGCAGACAATGAATGGATGCCTACTGTTGTCTGGACTGGTCTGAAAAGTCCTGTAGCATCTGAGCATGTGTGAGGGCTGTACAGGTCTTGCCAAAAGCCCAGGTCAGATGATCCTGCACAAAGCTGAACTCCTAGTGGTCTCCACAACAGTGTAAGGGCCAAGGAGAAACACACTTCCACACAGAAGTTGGGAAGCTACCTTATGAAGGTGATCATAGATACGGGATTATTAATATATCCAGGTTGGCATCTATTATTTTTTTAGCTTTTGACTTTCGCAGCTGTGGGCATCTTGACAACCATCAACTCCCTGTAAGCACAGACAACTCTATAAGAACCTGAGGATAAATTTCCCTGTGCATGTCCCCTTGTGAAACTGCTTAAGCACCGCCTGGTTTACACACAGGTGGAATTTCTAGGTCAAAGTGTGCATGTTTACTTCTTTGACTAAGCACTGCCAGGTGGCTCTTCTGCATAGCTCTACCTGTGGCCAGGATTGTATTATCTAGCTTTCTAACTTTTGCAGGTTGAGTAGATACATAGTGGGAGCACACTGTTTTTGTTGGTATTTTTCTTGGTATCTATTCTGATGCTTTTCACTGGGGGATTTTTTCCTGTGAAAATGGGCTTCCTCTACTTGACCTTATTTTCTTCTTTTTAAAATTTTTTCAATGTGACTTTTTAATTTTAGTTTTATTAAAGACATTGCCCCTTGCTTGCATAGTCTATATCTAAAGCACTAGTCCTTGCTCCAAGGCCCAGCTTGCTCTCAGCTGCCCCAGGAGGGGAACAGTCTTTGGCGGTAGACAAGAGACGCCCCTGCAGGGGGCACAAGTGCTTTGGCCCTCTGGTGTCTTGCCAGCAGTGCTTCTCATGCCCACAGAGGGTTTCAGACACTGAGTCAATGGTCCAGGTGGTCTTTTGTTCAGTCTGATCTCAAATTGAGCTCCTCTGAGAGGTCATATTGAAGTCCTTGTGTGTACCTGACCCATCATTTTAAACAATATTCCAAGTTCACTTTTTGTGTGTACGTGGGTTCTGGGGATTGAACCCAGGGCCTTGAGCCTGTGAGGCAAGTGACCTACCTGAGCTACACCCTCAGAGACCCCTGTAAAAGTATTTCCCCTTTGCCTCGGGGTCTAAGTTGCCAAGGCTGACCTCAAACGTTCCTCTTGCCTCAGCCTCCCTGGTGGCTGGCATGACAGGCATGCACCTGGGACTGTCACACTCGAGCCTGTGATGGGAACTCATGTGCATCTGTCCAGGGCTGAGCATGGTTAGGCAGAGCTGTGCTCCAGGCTCTCTGCAGGGCTGTGGAGGCTTCTGCTGCCAGCAGCCCTGGTGCCATGGCCAGGGCTCCTCCCAGCCGAGGGCAGGCAGCTGCCCATTGCTGTAGGCTGACCTTATTTTCTTCTTATGGCACACGTCCGTTCTCTGGAGTATGTTGTATGGTTTGTCCATTAGGAGTCTAACAGGTCCTCTAGAACCTTCAAACAATTAGTAAAATTCCTGAACAGTAAGTGAGCGCGCGCAGAAATTGGGCTAATATTTTGGGAAGAACAATGTTGGATGATATATTCATGGCTTGAATATGTCATCCAACATGAAGTTATATTTTATTACTTACAAAATAATAAAATAATGAAGCAATACCATGGGCTGAGCTAAAATAGATCCTTAGGATCTTAGGCATTCTGTAATAAATCTGTGTCACTTGAAGTATAGAGTTGATCGACTCTGAGTAATGAAACAGAAGTAAAGGTATCAAAGCCAATGATCATCTGTTTCCAATTTTCTGTGATTTGGTTCAAGTGGTAAAGTGGTGATATTTATTAATAATGGATCGAATAGGTTCATAATTGTTTTAGAGTACAATTAGATGCCTTCAAACTTTAGCCCTCCTATGTCCTGTGAGACATTTTCTATGTGAGGCTTTAAGAAGAAGAAGAGAATATTCTGTAAAGAAAACCTTGTGATCTGTGCAGTATGAAGTTGAATGGATTCATTCAGAAATCAGAAATTCTATTGAAAGATATTTATTGGCATGAGCCAAATAAAACCTATTTTTAGGCATCCTGGTGAAGACAAGGTTTTATCTTTATGTCTCATTTTCTATGTTTTGTTGTTGTTGTTGTTGTTAGAATGAAATTCATATGTTGCCAGACCATTCTATCAGATGTGTAACTAGATGCCATTTAAATTACCCACTTTTACATGGTAGACAGTTTTTAATGAACACTGCCTGTCTGCACCTTTTTTAAAAACAGGACTGGGATCAGAAGCCCAAATACCAATGGTTAGCTGGAGCATATTTTTCATTTGGCCTATCTGTCAGTATTCCGTGAGGTCATCTGTGCAATCAGCTTCGTTACTCCTGCTCCCTCACTGGATTTCATAGAAACCATATGCTATGTATGAATCAGGGACACCAATCCCACAACATAGCATTCTTGGAATATCCAAAGTCCCACTTTTCACTTCGCCATGCCTGAGATCAGCAGTAATATTTATCAGCAAATGTGAGATTTTCAAAGATCCAATTCTATGTGCTCCTTTCTCATAGAGCCTTAGGCAGGGATATAGCATACATAAATATTAAGTAAAGTCCATAGTTTTTAAAATGTCATCCATTGAATAGTTGACACATGTCTGAGATACTTTTTATTTTGGAGGAGGTATTATTTAATAGGGAATTCCAACAGCTACCTAATAGTGAAATGAGAAGTCTTGCATCCATTTTATTTTGTTTCTGATGATTTTTATGAGTAAGGGTAAGATACTTCCTTGTTCTGATGCAGATGTTGCCCACTTTTGTGAATGGATGCGGGGTGTCACCTACTACTTGCATATCTGCATATTGGGCTTGACACTGCTATCGTACTTGGTAGTTGGCAAAAAGTCAATACTGAAGTTAAGCTCTTGTGTTCTAGCAGCAGAGCTGAAGATCCTTGATGTGCCACCTTCTGCAATCCATGCTGCTCTCTTCATGTTCCTTATTGACTTCCTGGTGAGGAGCATCATGGTCTCCTGGTCTTGAGAATGGCCAAGCATTGCTCTGTGAATGTGGAAGATGGGCATGTGGAAGGCTCCAGGGAGGAGGGATCATTGAACATGTACTCGAATCCATGTGCCTGTTGAATGACCTGTTTTTTTATTTTTGGGTTTTAAGGGAGACACTGCCCTAAAACACTTCTGTGCAGCTGGGGATGCAGGCTTCTGCTTCACCTTGCAGGAAGCATTAACGAATCCTTTCCAGAAGACATGAGAAGAGAGAAGTGAGCCTCTGGTATCATGCAGGTTCCTTGCATTGCCCATGGGCTAGAAGAGAGAAGAGTTGCTTCATGAGATTTGATCCCCTTTTTCCTGAAAAGTTCCACACAGAGGTGAGTCCCCAGCATGTTTAGAAATCATTTCAGACACCTTTCTGGACGGAATTGAATCAGAGCCCCTGATGATGTGGAAGAGCTAAAGATGGGTTTGCTATGAATTTTCTATTTCATTCATCAGGGCCTG